>NC_049171.1:111191430-111498930 GCF_009769625.2 Cygnus olor
AATTTACAGCCAATTTTTCCTATCTGAATGTTACTTTCAAATGCACCCAGTGATAAGAAGCAACATCTGTTTTCTGTTCAATAGTACAAGGAGGCTCTGCATGGGGCTGAGTGTACACAGTCTATGTGAAGCCATTGTTATTCTCATTTCTTTTTTGTCCCCATGCCTGGTCCATTTGCCATATACCATCCGGCAAACAGCTGACACATACCGGCTATTATGGACCCAGGCCTAATTGTGAGCAAAGTCTTTAAGCTCTTCCACGTTCGTCTCGCACGAGGAATCCGAGGCCGATATAAACCGTGCCGCTTTCGACCACTGCTCCCATTTTGCGGAGCTGCTGTGCCAGAGGGTTCGGCGATGCTAAAAATATAGCCGGGACCAAGTGCCAGCGACTCGCTCCCCGGCTCTCCCCCCGCAGCCCTCCTCTCCAGGAATGTTTCTGTTTTCTGCGGTAATAAAGCATGGGATTATTTAGATGGCGAACGTATTCCAGTGGATATTATTTTAGCTGAAGAGCCGCGATTCCATTACCTTGAAGGAGGAAATAACTGGGGAGCTGAATTTGCCAGCCCTGTGTGGGTATCGCTGTACCAATGGGGCGCGGCATCCCAACCTCACCTTGTTCCCTTTTCTTCTCACCCCGCAGCCCTCCTGGAACAGAGACCACGATGACACGGCGTCCACGCGCTCCGGGGGAACCCCCGGGCCCTCCAGCGGGGGACACACATCGCACAGCGGGGACAACAGCAGTGAGCAAGGTAGGAAAGGAGCCCTGGTGCTTGCTTAGCTGGAGAGAGGTTACCGGTGCGCCCAGCCAACGGGGACCGGTCCCTCTGTTTCCGATTTTTAAATGTGCTCAGGTACTAGGGGACTCGTGCTGGGAAATGGTCCTTTTTTGACACTTTTTGCCTTTTTTTTTTTTTTTTTTCCATCTTCTCCTAGTAAAAGGATTGGCATCTTTAGGTCTTCGACCCTGCCAGCAGGCACATGTTAGAGCAACATATGTACCAAATTTCCAGGATGCTTAATAAAAATAAGCGATGAGAAGGGTGTTGTTTTTTTTTTTTTTCATTAAAGTGGGTTAAGAGATGAAATCTTCAAAAGCAATTATAATTAAGATTGCAGAAATGAATGCTAATATTTCAAAGATGCCATCAAAACTTTGTTGGGTATAAAGAAGAGCTGCTAGCTGGCCCATTTTACAAAATCCTGAGCAGTACTTTTATTTACTTTTTTTACTCAGTTCCAATTTACGTGGATGCAAAAATGTTTTGTTTGAGTGCCAAGCCAAACAGAGTAACCAATGTAGCAGGATGAGTACGAAATGAGTTTGGTGCAACCGAAGTGGGGCGTACTGCAAGTAATCAGCGCTGTCTTAGGAGGTCCGAAGTTTAAAAAGCTGAAGTTCTGTGGTTTTTCTTTTTTTTCTTTTTTTCTGAGAAGCTGTTTAAATGCTTCATACTTTTTCTGAAGAGACCAACTGCAGTGGATTTAGCGTTAATTTAATGCAATTAAAATTTAAAAAGGATCCTTAATCTGAATATAAAAGGGAGTGCTTTATTGAAGTTGACTCTGAACTCAGAATAGGTATATACTTTTAAATTTGGTTTTATGATCGTGTTTCGTTCAAGTGCTGTTAGACAACAAAGGAATTGTGTTTCCAAAAAAAGGTTGAGCAGTACTGATTAGCACGGCAAAGGCTGCGTTTAACAAGATTAGTTTTTAAACTAAACCAGTATATTTTAATTTTTTATACGCATGGACATACCTTACATTGTGAATAACATCTCTTTATAGAATTTTAAGTATTTGAGACACTTTATTGTTTAAAGAAAATTTGCTGACTTCATCGCAAGTATAGCCTAGTAAAAATGGGGCCTGGAATAGTAAACTGTTGCAGAGCTGAGGCAGAAACTGGTAACCTTCTGACCTCTGACTTTTACTGGAAAATGATATGCAACATAAATTCAAGGGGCCTTTTTTCTTTCAAGTATGTATACATATATATTCTAGTGGTGCTGTTCACAATGCTGCAGCTGAAGTGGTGTCAGCATGTTCATTAGAGCCTCTTACTTTCGGGGTGAACTTTAAACCCCCGAGTTTTTTAAGGGTGAAAAAGTTGCTACAAAAACGTGCTTTGAACTAAAAGTTGGTGTTCAGATGGAGTTTTTGCACTGGGACAGGGCTGCTCTTTTTTTCAACGGATGTGCTGTGTTTATGTGTGTACGTGCCTGCACCAAACGGCTGTGGGGAGGCTTTGCAGCATGCTCCCGAACCGCCCGGGCGCTTTGGAAATGGAGCTGCTCAGTTCCTCGTGTACTTTTTAAGATTTTCAGGCTTTGTTTTCTCCTAAATGTGGCGTTTTATTAGTCTGGAGTGCCAGGCATAGCTGATGCTTTACTATCATCATGGTTTGCTCCTAGCAAGGTGCGTGCTGTGAACTTGGACAGGAAGGGTTTTCGGAAGGGACCGAGGACTTGAGACACTTGTGCCCCATCAGATATCCACGGGAGGGCTGTCAGCAATGCTTTAGCCCCTTCTGAAACTTTAAACCAAATTCTATGGCAGGTTTTATTGAGGCTGGATTTGCTGCTAGGGCTTGGTAAGAGGTATTTCGTGGAGAAGACTCATTGCATTAAAACTTTAGGAAAGAGTAAACAAGGGGGTATTTGCTAGCTAGGGCTCTCTTTTGGAAAGGAGACCCTGTCCAGTGGTGCTCTGTCTCTGGACTTCCCTTCTGGCCACTTGCCACCCATAGGAAATGCCCCTTTTTTTCTTTTTTTTTTTTTTTTTTTTGAGGAATGGAGATGAGGGAAGAGTAGCTGTGTTCTTGCTGAGTCTTACTTTGCATTCAGTTTGCTCTAAGACCTCTGAAAGCTGAGGTTTGGAGGGAATTTCATTTGTTTAAGCACACCCGTGCCCCCTGTATACACCTTGTTTATAAAAAAGACCGTTTTTAGCTGTGTTGCACAGGGAAGAAGTCAAAAACATAATCGTGAGAGACCAAAAGGGAAAAGAAGAAATGACAGCAGATACCCTGCCCCTCACTAGCCGCATTTTGATTCAAAATGCCGCGATTTGCAGGTTTTTTTTTCGGAGGCTTGGCAACATGGTGTCCGAAAGCACACATTAGCCTCTGCCAGATGCTGGTCTTTGGGGCAGAAAAGCAGCAGGTGCCATGGCACTGGCTGGTGTACAGCAGCTGGGTGACAGTGCCAGGCTGAGGACCCATCTGGCCCCTCCGGGGAGCGCCGGATTTAGCCCAAGGTGCAGTGGCTGCACGCCGCGCATGGTGGGCTGCCCTGGTTTTAGGAGTTTGCAGAAGTTCCTTTTGGTGCCATCGTCCCAGAACACATTTGCTGTCTGTAGAGACGCATGAGGTGGGGGTGACTTCGCCTGGGTTTTGGTGGGCTTCACAGATGGTTGTTTAAAACCATTTTTTCCCAGCTGCGAGCAATGGTTGTGGCCATGCTGGGCATCAGAGAAGGGACGCAGCCTTAATCCAGACTGTATTAAAGTCTGGTTTTGGACTTTCTGGAAGGTTTTCTCCTCTACCTGATACATCACTGCTCTTAATCCCCACAGAGTGCATTTTTAACCTCTTGATGGCCACGTACAAAACACATGGAACAACGCAAGCAGGAGAGACTCCCTTCCCTGTGAGCATATTCAAGTCTTTTTTAAAGCGTAAATGCGTTTACTTAGTAGATAGCAACGACTCCCAGCTGCTTCAATCTATTGGATAAATCCATATTTAGCTGCCAGGGAGCCGTTCTGAAGCCTTGTGCCGCTGAACAGCAGGACATGTTATTGCATAGCACGTTGACACAACCTCTTATAAAGGGCCAGTATTGTGTCATTGTGGCAGATAGCTATAGTACAGGAATGCAGAATAATATTATGAAAAAGTTTCTAGGGCTGCTTTCCCATTGCTCTGAGCTTATTGTGAAGGGCCTGCAGAGGTCCGCTTCGAAATGGTGCAAAGAGAACCAAGTTTACCCAGCGGAGAAATAACCTGCAGAATTCTATTAAAAAAAAAAAAAGAAGGCAGCAAGTTCTTAGGTCTAGTCAGTTGATGCAGCACCGGTTTGTTTTATTGCCGATTCTGACTTTTAGAGAGCCCTGTTTGTTGTATTAACAGATCTATTCTGCTTGTTTTTCCAAGAAGTCAGGCCAGAAGGATGCTGAACAAAGCTCTGGTACAGTCACTTCTGATCCAGAGTGGGGCTCTTTAATGTCTGTGTTTAGCTCTCCTACACCACTTAAAAGAGAGACAAAAATCCACCAGTGTCTCCTTTTTGTGCGTATTGTTTCTTTTCCATTTTTTTGTGCGAGCCTCAGCCCCAGCTCAAAACATTTTTTTAACCTCCCCAATCATCGCTGCTCTTTCAAGCCACGGGTGTAAAGCGGCGATATTTCTTTATCAAAATGTATCAATGGATGCAATGTTTTTCAGGCCTTTTGTGGGACTTCGGGCAACCTATAGGCAAAAGGCAATCCCGTTTATTATTGCAGGGAATCTCAAGGCAGTTGTTTGGAGCCGGCGAAGGCAGGCGGCAGGGCCGGGCGGCGGGGGAGAGAAGGGCCACATTATGTTCCAGATGACTGAGCAACGATTTATATACCCGCTCGCCTTTTTACATGGGGAAGAAAAGTAATAAGAGCGCCGAAGCAGGCATTTGAAGCGGTCAGATGGCCGATGACTAATGGGATAGGTGGGCAGGAGCCCTCGGATTGGGCGTCTTAATGAGCACATTTCGCACCGCATTCGGGCTGCAGTTCCCCTTCACCTTTGCCCTTTATTGACCGAACCGACACTTCATTTTTCACATACTTCCAATTATGGCTTAGTTTAAGTGTCACCCTGCCTCCTTTATTTCTTGCCCGCGAACAGCTCAAGAAGGGGCCGAGGCCGCAGAAGATATTTTAATTTGAAAAACTGCCGTGGCGAGCCGGGTTTAGGGTGTAACCTGAAACTGTTGTCACTTCACAGTTTCAGTGACAAAAACAAAAGTTTGAATGTTGCTTGTTTAGCCCTTTCCCCCCCATGTGTTGAGGGCACGTGGTTCAGAGAGGTGGGCTTGGTTTTCACCGGGACAGGTGCTGGTGGCAGGAGTCTGCTCGGGGAGGTAAACCAGGATGAAGAGCTGTGCCCTGCTCCATCGGCGCGGGTGGCTTGAACGACGTGTCCACACCCGCGTGGCTTCTTCTCCAGAGACCTCTTGTAGGGCGATGCCCGGAGATGTGCTCCAGCTGGCTGACGCACTCTCTTGATGGACCGGAGGAAAGCAAAGCATAAAGGTTCTCAAGCCTTAGACCATTGTGCGGCAGCGTTTGTTGTTTTGGTCATATTTAATGCATGACTGCGGGTTGCAGCGTGGCCGGGCTGTGAGGCTCTGCCAGGCGGCTGCAGACGACGCCGGTGGAGGTGCAGGCAGGTGGCATGGAGGGGTGGACAAATCTCCAGCTCTGCTCCCTGCAGGGCCGCGATGGATGCTTCGCTGCCTGAGATTTGTGCGCTCCCACGTTAGCTTTTGTGTGCAGGATCCTTCCAGCGTGGAAACGCCTGTTTGCTTTTGCAGTGCTTTGGGGGTTTCCGAGCGTGCGGTTTTCCGACCGAACGCAGACTCTGTCAGAAGCAGGCCCAGTAAGTCGTGCTTGCATCAGGTGGGTGGCTTGAAGAACAAAACAGCTGCTGTTAGACCTAACTTCCTGGCGGCGCTGCTGGGTTTTGCAGTGTGCCTTTCGCTACCGGCTTTGTCACACGAAGTTTGCATGAATAATAAGTGGGCACGTCACCTGTGTGCCAGCAGTGCTCGCTTTGCATTTAAATACAGGGGAAAGTATAGGGACAATTATTTACATCCAAACAGAGGTCCCTAAAACACAGAAGTATTTATCTCAAAAAATGTATGAACTATTACCTCCTTTATTATGTAGCCCTCTGGCACAGTAATGGCATGGCATATTTTTACTATAATATGGTAATAAAAGAATATGTAAAAGGCAGACAAAGGTTCTGTCTTTTCACTAAGGTGACCCCTGTTACCAAGTAACTGCTTTACTTATGAGCTTATTAAAAACTCAAAAAATGAGCTTTTCATACTTCACAGGCATTGATGTGAAAATGAGCTGTCCTGTGAGTAGTTTTCTTGATCATTTTTAGAACAATTGATTAGCCAAAGAGCTGCTGTCATTAGTTGACATTGACTGATAGCAATTTGTCACAAGCTCCGAAGGTCAGCCAGGCAGTGGAAGCTTCGGCTTGTCTTTGATTGACCTTTTCTGATGCCATTATCATGCGATCGGTTAGACTGGATGTGACCCTCGATTGGAAAAGACAGGGCATTAGTCAACAGGGACTGTTCCCGGTATTTTTTCCCAGTGGTGTAGATATTGTGAATCGCGAATTAAGCCTAATAGGCTTGTTTTTAAAAGGAGCAGCAGCAGTATCAGTTTTCTCTCGAAGGCTCTGCCATCCCGTTTGCCTCTACTGCTTTTTCACCAAGTGGGCAGTGCTTGTTTTGCTTTGGATCAGCGTGAGCACCTGTGCCTCTTCATTTGATACAAGATTAAAAAAACAAAACAAAACAAAACAAAAAAAAAAACATTTACACGCACGGGCTTGGTAATTTTGAGCAGGGAACTTGAACGATGGGTCTCCGGGTTTGAGGCTGTTTGTGTAGGTGCACATTATTCAGCAGCACCAGCATTAATTATTTTTATCTCCTCAAAATCATGTTTTATTTTTTAACAGTGATTGAGTGGTTGAGGATTATGCTCATAACAACACGATGTCAATTTATCATTCTGCTCTAAAGCCGGAGGGCGTGAAACTGTTTTTTTCTTCCTTCTGTGTTTTTTTTTTTTTTTTTTGGTCTCATCAGCCCGATTCAGCTGCTGAAGTCGGATTTCGGCAGCGTTAAGCCTCTGTGCTGCAGCTAGGTAAGGTTTCACTTCCAGTATGGTGCATGGCAGAGAGTGCTTGCTTCGAAGCGTGTGCTGTGATTTGAGCATCAATCTGTTCCCGGTGCCAGGATTTATTTTAATCGTTCACATTAGCTCTGAACGTCTGTTATTAACAGGCGTTTGCCGTTCAGATTTGGCAAAACTAACTCAAATACTTACCAATATTGTTTGTTTTGCCTAAATGATGGGTAGCACAGTCATAAACAAATTCTTTTCTTTGTAAAAACCTCCCTTCCTCCCATTTGCCTTTCAGGGGAAACGTGAATATCTCCATGTAAGCACCAACTTGTTTTTCAGGTCAGCCCCCAAAGATAATAAGCAGTTCAAAACCAGCACAAATGTTTCAGCACACTTTAAGGTGACTTTCAGCCTTTCCTAAGTGGAAAAGCTTCAGGCCAGGAGGGGAGCAGAGCTGATTGCGGGAGGAGGCAGATCCTCCAGGCTGAAGCTATTGCCTTCCTTGGCAGAGCAAGAGGAGGGAGAAGGACGTAGGGAAGCCTTTACTTTTAAATTGGCTGTGGAAATACAAATATTCCTCACTTCTCAGCCCATTGGTATTCATATGCTGAAGTCCTTTTTCCTTTTTTTTTTTTTCGGGGGGGAGCAAGAGACCTAAAATTAGAAATGTCTATCCCATGAAACATCCATGTGGCCATGTGCAAGTCTATGTGTACATAGCCATGTATGTAAGAACATGGTCCTGACCCTCAACCAGACATCCCATCAGCTTGTACAGGCCCCAGAGGTGTTGCTGCATGGCCCAACTGCATTCCAGATGAATTTATTTCTTGAATACACCAAAACTCTGGTGAAGCAGCAGGGAACAGCAGTGGTAAATACCACATGCTAAATCTCATCTTGAGCTGTCCCCTACCATCTTGCTTTCCTTCTTGGATGGGACAGTGGAGAGGATTTTGATTGCAAGTGGTTGCGGAAATAGGTTTTTGGTTCCCAAGATACCCCTTTTTTTTTAGCAATACTTGAGTCTTGTGTATTGAAGATCAGTTTAATATGATTGGATTTAGAAAATGTGTTGCTTTTATTCTGTTGTGTTTTTTTCCCTACATATCCTGGGTGTGCTCCCTCAGGTTGTGGTGGCTCCTGAAGCCAATGAGCTTCCCATAGGGCCTATATGCTTTCCATCGTTCCCGTATGGCCCCCACGCTTTCCATGGGGACTGGTCCAGTCCCCATTGGCCTCTCCAGATTTTGTTGGCATCAGTTGAATCTTTTGCCATCCGATGCTGGCAGAACGTGACTTTCTGGTGTGTGTCATTGACCTCTGTAAATCAGAGGTTAAGAAAGCAAAGTCGTGTTCCCAAGATGGCCTCCACTTTTGAGAAACATTTTATTGCAATGACTCTAAACCCATACCCAGGCATTGTTTCTGGATTAGTGATGCAACAGGGTGCGGCCTTTGGCTGCTTTGTGTAAACCATTTTTTTTACCTTTCACGTGAAATGCTGGGAGGGGGAGAAAATAAGATGACTAAGGTTGGAAGAGTAGTCTTTAAAGTAACGCGTCGAGGATGAAGCCAGAGCTGATCCTGCAATGCAAGAATGAGGGGTGTGTGTTCACCAAAGCTTTCCAGAGCATTAGTGGCTTTAAAAGAAACAAAAAGATAGTTCACCTTTTACATATTGGACAAACTCTATTACTACAGTGCGCTGTGGAGGTCAGCAGGGGTCAAACGGAGATTAGACAAATTCATGGAAAAATAGGTCCTTCTGTAGCTATTAAAAACCATGGCACAGATGCCAGCGCTGGCTCGGGAAGCTGCCGTGGCACAGTCGGTTCTGTCCAACCCCGCTTTGTGCATAGCTTTTTTACACACCCATAATTGCTGCCGTGAGAGACCAACACGAGATTGATCTGCTCTGGTTTCTATGTTATTTTTTTTTTTTAATTCAATTCGGGAAATAAGATGCCCACTGATTTTATTTATTTATTTATTTACTCGATTTTTGATGAGTCTCACTAATGCCGGTGTGCTTTAGTTGGTAAGAACTAGAAAGTAAGACATAGTTTGTATTTCCTCGCCCTTATTACCCCGGTGGTGGGAATGGTTTGACAATATTCATTCACATTTGACAGGTGATTGCTTTTGTAAATGAATGCACTCAAATCATAATTGTTGCAACAGAATTGTTTGATTACCTGGCAGTAGCCTCTTTCTCTGTGATAGCTTTTGGATCACCTGTTTGCTGAGAGCATTTGACAGTCCTCATGTTTATTACCCAATTGAATGTCAGTAGCAATTGCAGCTAAAGATAAACGAAAATGCAAGTACTTGTTGACCTTGACTTTTTTCCACAAGATATTGGACTTGATGGCTCTATTGCTGTTGAACTGATAAGAGTTATAAACAGTAGTTTAAGGAAAATGTTTTATTCCCAGAGGAAAATACCACATTGCTGTGGGAAATGGCATCTGACTCGCGCTCTTTGCCAAATTTACTTGGTTCACCTTCATTTAGGCTGTGGGAAAATAAAATAAAAATTTCCCCTTTTACGACTTCAATATCTCAGCAAACATGAATTCCTGTGCTCTTTGTAAAGTTTTGTTGGCAGGCTGCTCAAACAGCATAAAACAAGCGCGAGACCTCTCTGAGTTTTATGACGTGCTATAATGAGGATTCTCAATTCTTCCTCATTTTCGGGCTGATTTGATAATTACAGGGAGGGAGCAGAGCTTTCTCCTCCTGTTCCATGGGAAGCTTAATGTGTCTGTAACCGGCACAGGTCAGGAAATGGGTGGCTGCAGGCACGGGGTAGGAGCGGGGTCTCTGCTGGCGGTGTGGGGCTGTGCCGGTGGGAGGGCAGCCTGGGGACTGAAACAGAAAGCAGGGGATGGTGATGCTTTTTGGACAGTGTCCCAGGTGTGTCCCCTTGTGATTTTTGGGAGGAGTTGGCCAGCTTGGCGTTGCATGACCCAGCTGTGTTAGTGGGACAGGAGGGATCAGCCTGCTGCCTTGGCACATCTTGCTGCTGTACCCCCCCCTACTCCCTTTATTATTATTTTCTTCTTCATTTCTAATCCTGCTCCAGTGTGAAACCTGAAGGGAAGCCTTCAGTGGGAACAGGAGCAGGCAATAGGCTTTGAGATCTTCCGGGATGAAAGTCATTGTATAAACATAACGCGGAAAGAGCACAAAAGACCATGGAATTACATTGTTTAAAACATAAGTCCTTCTTGTATCAGAAACTGCTCTGATAAACTCTGTACCGTGTTGCAGGAGCTTGTTAAAGCACAGAAATACAGGATTAAGCAGTGCTGTAACAGTTAGCAGAGTCAGAGTAGTAATCTTATTGCATTGTATTTTTTTTTAAGGTAAGATTAAGCCGGCATTACATTATATGTTTGTGGGCGAGGGGACATTCTTTAAGGGATTAATTAACAGGATCAACGCTATAAGATGCTGACATCATTTTTTTCTAAGCACATTCATGCACATGGGCTTTTTTCTTTCTTTTTTTTTTTTTTTTGAATTCATGAATGAGACAGGGTCCTTCCCCAGGTGATCGGGATGGCTCTCGTTTCACCGCAGCACCTGTCACACCACAATTTATCGGGGACCATTTTGCGCTGGCCTGGGGACCCCACAGTCAGTGCCACACAAAATATCAGAGGAGAGACCCCATCTCCCCATGGAGCCTCTGCATCCTGTGTTTGGTGTGCTAAGCACAGCTGGCAGGGCTCGGGAGGTGTGCTGGCTGTACCCCATGCTGGGGAGGGACACTGAGAGCCTGTCCAGGTCTGGGATGTGCCACCAAAGCAGCGTCACATCAGGGCGAGCACTGTTTCCCCGCAGCCCTCTGCCATCCTTCAGCACGCTGTGGCTCGGGAGCTTCCTCATCTCCAGGTGGTAGCTCGTGTTTAGTAGCCACGGATGAGATATGTGTGTGTTTATTTTCTTCCTCATGTGTCTGTGAGCGGTGAAAACCTCACGTGGAGGTTGCAGGCAGTTTTTTGTGGTTGCTTTTCGCAGAAGCGTAACGTGGAGGTGTTGGAAAGAAGAAGAAATAGCCATATAAGCAATTAAAAATGTAGCAGGGGCAGCCTTTTCATCTACTCCTTAGTCCTTTGTTTTTCTGTGGCTAATACAGTGCCACAGGAGAGAAATGGCTCTTGTAGCCCTGAATGTGTATGGTCTCAGGGCTGTAATTCTTTGTTGCAGAATGGCAGGAGAAGATCTACTAGGAGGTACCGGTTATGTCCTCGAGAAGAAGCTGGAGGTGGTGGACACAGCCTAGCTGATCCTTAAATCTTCCCTCAGCTCTGCAAATAGCAATAAGTGTCACATGGATGCATGCTAAAAATATTCTGGAGTCTGTAGTGTCCCAGTGGAGTTCAGAAGAAGGTATGACTTCTCTGCCTCGTCAGCAGGTGAAGGTCATGGAAGCAAGGCCAGTAGGGTGGAGAGCCTTCCCTTGCTCCCATCGCCTTGCCAAGAGGAGCTGCTCCCTGCCCAGCACAGTGCTGAAGGAGAAACCAAAAAGTAGGGGATGAGGTGGGAGCAAATTGCAAGCAGTGGAAAAGAGGCATCAAACTGTGCTCGAAACATGATGTTCATGCCACGCTCCTCCTCCCATTAGCAAAGCATCTCTTAATTCTCTCTCATGCTCCCTAGTTGTAGCAGTGAGGATGCCCTAGGAGAGGTGCAGGATTCTGCCCATTTTCCTTTTTTCTGTATTTGCCTGGCATAACCCATGCAAATTCTGTGTGAGACCAGCTGTGTAAAAGCAAGAATCATAATAATGTAATTTCAGTGTAACTATCAGACAGAATTGGTCCCGTGTTGTGTTTTTGTAAGAGGCTGTAGGTAAAGTAGGGGGTTCTCTTGTCAGCTGGTAAGCAGGCTGAGCCACAGAATCCTTGAATGTCAGCGTATAAATATTTATAGTTTGTGTGTGTTTGTTCATACACATGCTTGCGTGTGACTTCCTCCCACTATTAGACATTTTTTTTTCTGTGAACCTGGCAAGAAAGGTGGTAAAATAACCTCCCTGGTGAAGTGCAGTGGCTTTTTCAGGACCTTCCTTATTTCCTTTTGAAAGAGCATCGTGCTAAGTTTCTTGGCATTACAGTTACAAAATACAAGTTAGTGAATGGTGCTAACATTAGTGTCTCGCCACAGATTTAATCCATCAAAAGAAACCCTGAGGTGGCCATAATTTACCAGGTTGAACAGCAGACTGGAGAGCGCAGAGAGCTCATTCCAGTGCAGTGTAGCCGCATCGTCAGGAAATGTAAAGTTGGTGACTTGGTTTAATTTAATCCCAATAAAGTAAACAGCTAACAATCTGCAGGAATGCAGTCTGTAGCAGGAAGAGCGTGTTATTCATAACACGGGTGTACCAGCACTTCAGCAAGATTAATTATATCCTATAACCGAAAAACACAGAATGCACAAATATGCAGTTTTGCAGCACAGCTTTTCCATATATAAAGTTTTAATATAAATTAGAATCACCTTGTACAAATGAATTGAAATTCCATATGTTGTTAATGCATTAATTTTATTTACTGTTGCGGTTAGCGTAGGTGAAACGACAGCGTTAAACTTAAAAGTGCCTCTCAAGTTGATAAATGCAAACTTGCTATTGCCCATATTAATACTCAATTAAAATTAATAATCAATTTGCTTGAATACTGGAGGTTAGCCAGGGATGAGGCTGGACGTGTATTAGGTATATCATCCTGGTCTGAATACATCATATAGTGTTGCAAAAGCATTGTGCTAATTTTAGCCTCCAAAGAGGATGAAGATAAACTGCCTGCTGCTAGTTTGCCATATGCCATCCTGGTGATAATATTCAAGTACAAAATATTCTGTGGAGAGCCTTATTGTTTCAGTAAAAGAAAACTGGAAAAGAGTTAAGCAAATTTCTGCTTCGTAAACGTATACAAAATAATGAAATAAAACAAATCTCAGATGCTCCTAGATGAGATCTGTGAAATTTGTTTTGGTTTTATTGGCTTTCATGGGAGTCAACAATTTGTTTTAGTATATATTTGATCCAATTGTATCCATTTCTCGCATGTAAATCTTAAAATCAATCTAAATAAAAATTGATCTCCATTCTGGTAGGCAAAAATATAGTCCAAGTCGCTCCTAACTAGTTAAAAGGCTCCCATCCTTCAAGTTTAGTGCAGGAATAAAGTCTCTGCCGAGCTGATCTTGTAGGAGATTCTCCTTCTTCGCCTCCGCTTGGTTGAAAATGCCAGCCCCCTCCCAGTCCCCATACTGGGAGGATTCGGCTGCCCCAGCCCCACCGAGCAGTGTTGGCCCTCGCCGGCTGCGGGGCCGGCAGGCACGCGGGGCGGGTGCGCCCCTGCCCCCCAGGTTTCGGGGGATTTTAGAGCTGGGGGGAAGCTTTGCATTAGCAAGTGGTGAAAAGGTTGACCCGAGGCTGACCCGGGTGAAAGAAACCCCCCGCCGAAGAGTCCCGTTTTGACATGGATACCTGTGGGGTGCGGGGAGGAGATAAAGCGAGGGGAGGCAGATAACGTAATCCCATTGACCTGGGAACTTTTCAGATATTACAAGCGAGCGAATGGCAGGAATAATAAAAGAGCGGCAATATTTGCCTGCCCCCCGTATCTGTGTAATGTCATTTCCAAAGGGCTGTAGTAGATAATAGCAAATGTGCTTTCAAGTATCAGATCAATCTCTTGAAGTGATGGGGAAGGCTTGATGCTCGGATCTGGCTGGTGCACATGCTTGAGAGTGTAATACAATCCTCATTGCAGCAGAGAGAATTGTATAAATGGACAAAGATCCGCTGATTATATCTTTTGCTAAAGTGTTAAGTAAAAGATCTGGCTATAAGAGATGGAGGGTCGACTATTGTCTGGTCTTCCGACTTGTTTTTATAGGGGTTTTCACAGGAACAAATACAATTACCAAAATAAAAGCAGGCGCTGGGGCTGCTCCATATCATGGTAGGACACATGCTCTTGAGTCAGCGTGGGCAGGAAGCTTGTCAGGTCTGTCCCCTACCATTTCCATTGCATCTTTATCTCCCCAGTTCATTGTTTGCCACTGAGTGCTTGAAATTCCAGTTTCCAAGTAAAAGCTTCCTGTTTCTTGCACTTAAATTTAGCTTGGTAAAACATAAATTCAGCTATCTATCAAGGAGGGTTCTTTTTTCTTTCTTTCTTCTTTTTCTATTTTTTTTCTTAATGAATAAGGCAAAACAGAAAGAAGAAATTAATTTGGATTTGATGATAAAGGGTAGAATTTTGCATCATCCCAGATTCCCAGTGTCAGGAAGCACGAGGTTGTATCCTTATGATAAGGTAATGGATGGGAGCTAAATTCAGCCTTTCTATCCCGAGTAATTTTAGAAGGGGCCCTGTAATCCAGACCTTGTTTAAAAACAGAGATGGGCACATTCAGCCCTCATTATCCATCATTTCCTTGAGAGCCTCGCTGCTTGCAAGTTTTTACTGTTCTGCGCAGTACTCAAAGCTAATAGTGCACATACTCCTTTAGTCATCTCAATCCCAAATTTCCCTCTGGAGAGTTTCTGTTTCTCTCCATTGACTGTGGAGGCACTCTGGGAGGACTAATCGCTGCAGTCAGATGCTTAACTTCACTGCCTGACTTAAATGCCTCAAGTAAGGAGGAATGAATACGTGCTAAAACTTCATCTTTCTTTAGGAAGGAAATTTTCACTCCGTATGGAGAAGCAGGATAAAGTGTTTTGTGCTGCTGAAGAGCAGGGGATGGGTTTGGGCGTTGCGTTTGTATGTGAGACTGTGTCCTCTGCAGCTCCTCAGCACTCCAGCATGGACATCTCATGAAACTCGTTGTCCTTGCTGACCTGTATTGGTAATATGAGGTATGCAAAAATCCAGACATGCTTGGAAAAAAATGTAAATATAAATATATATATATATTTAATATTATTCCTAGGGAAGCTGTGTTTGTATTGCCATGCCTACCTCTCAGGAGGCCAGGTTTCATGCTTTCTCTACCATCAGGAGGTGGCTCGCTTCGTAAATGCGTGTGGTTTTTGGTGGGAGGTTTTCGCATGACTCTAGGAGCTGGGGACTTAAATGTAAAACCCAGTCGATGGGCTCCTGCAACTCGCTAGCAATGGTTTGCTCAACTTGCAGCTGAACAGCACCAAGGTCTTTCATGAGATAAAAGGCTCCGGGAGCCAAGACTTGAAACGAAATCTGTTGCCGAGTTCATTTGGTAGGAATGGCCATATTCAAACAACTGGGGACTTGGCTTTGTTGTGCTGGTCGGGCGCGGGGCCCTTTGTCTGCCTGGTGCTGCAGCTGTTGGGACTTCTCTCCACGTCCCTTCCCTGGCTGCTTTTAAATGTAAAACCGTAGTTAAACCTATTTCCACTCCAAACTAACAAGATTCACATTCGATCCATTTAAGCACACTAATATGCATTCAAAAAGGCTCATTTGTCCATTTTCCTTTGTAGTCATATCTGTAGCAACCCTCGCTAGCAGATGAGGTGTTGTTTTTGTGTGTGTGTGTCGTCGCTGTTTGATAATTTTTATGCAGAACGGTGAACTCTGATTTTTGTATCAAAGATGAGCAAGTTCCCTTTGGAGTCTGTCCCCAAAAAATACCTCCAGATTGTGAGTGGTGCCCCCAGAAACGTGAAATTCAGGGCTTCATGTCCTTGCGAAGCTGCACTGCGAAGGCTGGAGCTGGAGCTGGGCTTGGAGCACCGGAGGCTCGCAGGCATAGAGGGAGGGCAGGTTGCTGGCAGCAGCCGCGCGGGCTTTCAGTCAGCACCTTGTCAGTGGCTCTTATCTGGGATCTTGAGGGATGGCTCTCGAGGGAAAGCTCCGGGGATGGAGCTGAGTGAGGTGCTTCCAGGGATGTCCCAGGGGGGCTTCCTTGTGAGCTGTTCTGCTTGCCGTCCACGAGCCATAACCTGCCCGGAGCCTTGCGGGGCTTCGGAAAGTTGGGCTTGCCAGCATGTTTGTTGGCTGCTCTGAGCCTTCAATCTCCTTATCTGCAACTCGGCTCCCTGTCTGTGCCGGGGGGGAGGGGGGGGGGCATAGAAACTTGTGTTGTCTTTGAACAAACAGAGACAGCACCCGCTGGCCTGAACCTTGCATGCTTATGTGCAACCTCAGGCTTGCAGAAAGCCTTTGGGGTTGGTGAAGGGGTGAGCACGAAGGAGAGCCTTCACGTGGTGATGCATGCAAGACCCTCCCCAGGTCTATTTTCTCTTGTTCGGGTCACTGCATAGACCGTTTCCATTGTAAATACGGATGTTGTGTCAAAATCTTTGCCATACAAGTTGTTAAATAACACATAAGTAAGAATGCTTTTTAGCTGAGCTTTGAATTTCAGCCTGTGGTTACAGATGAAAATCTCTGTCTTCCCTTCTCATTTGCCTAAACCGCAAATTGCAGGTGAAGCTGGTCAGGCAGCTAAAACAAATTACAAAACTCAAAGTTGCTTTGCATAGAAAATGGCAGTGTGATTAGCAATGGTTCAGAGGCTGGCATTGTTGGTGCCTGTTCAGATAATTGGCAGATATTTGTGAAAGCATTTTCCTGTCTCAAAAGAATCGCCAGTTTTGGCATCAGTAACTATTGCTCTAGCGTTGCAATGAAAGAGTGCGAGTGTGTGGCTGGGGACTTCCTTTTGTGCCCGAAAAGGCTTAGTGACCTAGTCTGGAGACTGAGGTGCCTGCCTTCAGGTTGTAAGTGGTCAGCCATATGGCAAAAGTTGGGTATGGTTGAGGCAAGGGGTTCACAAACGAGTGGAAAATTGCATTTCCATTCTGCTCAACACGCGATGAGTTTGTTAGAAGAGACTCTTGTTCTAGTGACAGTCCAAGCTGGAAATAGTATTTACTACGATTTATTTGACTGTCACTGGGTTTGAATACCAGTTTGCAAGTATTATCTTTCCCTTTTAGCCACGTCTGAGTGCGTGTGTACCTATATTACAAAACCATCCTGGTCTTCATCAACACAGACCCCTGAAGTTTTGCCTGCCTCTATCAAGATGCAGTGTGAAAGGACTGCTCTGATTCGTGTTTTTCGGGGATATTATTCAGACCTCAGAACTGATACTTCCTTAGCCAGTGCTAGAAAGCCCTGTCTGTGGTTTCAGTCCACTTTTCTTTAGCAATTAAGAATCAGGTGGCATTAGAGTAACAACTGGTTTTAATAGCCACTTTAGCCACCTCCGTGGTGGGGAGGAAGTGTGCAGGGCTTCTGTAGAGCCTGGGAGCTCTGCGGCATGACCTCAAGTGACCAGACACACAAACCAGTGAGACTCTTGGATGGAAAGGTCTGCATCATCCAAACTGCGCTGACTCCCGTCCAAGAACACGGTGTTTACCTGTTCCTTCCAAATTGGTTCATTTTCTGCAAGCCCGAGATGTGATTTTTCTACTTATCTCTGTGCGACCTCAGTGGTTTTAGTGCAGCTGCTCTAAAGGCGTAGCTGTAAGGTGAGGACTGGGGGTTTTGTTTCAGTGACTGAAGCTGAACATTCCCACTATTGATCTGTATTTTCCCCTTCAGTATGTCTGAGGATATTTGTGTATTAATCCACAAATATGCAAGCTGACCACTCCAATCAAAAGCAATAAACCTTACCAGTTAACTCCAAAGTGCATCATGTTGAAGGCAAAGTCTGAAAATGGACTGCCATGAGCACGAAGCAGCCAAGCTTCTGTCTGGCCTCCAAGATGTGTACCCAGACCTTGATTAAGGGTGGGGTTTTCCCTATCCTAATAAATAGATTTTGTCTGGGGAGGTGAGAGGTAGAAAGAGAGATCATAGTTGTCCAGTGCTAAATAAAAGGCTATTTATGCCTAATACATTGGCAGAATTATTCCAGAGCAATTCATCCATGAGAAAATGTGATCCTTGTGCCAGTGCCAAGGTCAGTGAGACCTATGGTGATCTGCAGAATACGGTCAGGTCATCCAAGTTAAATCTGCCTAGGGGCTGACTTAGCTCACACACCACATTTTTTCCAAGATTTATAAAAGCAAACATATTCTATAGATGAAGGCATGGCTGAGGGCGTGGTGAACGCTCTCCTTTGAGCCAAGGCCTCCTGTTTTTCCTTTCTCCTTTCCAGGTTGCTCCTTCCATTTCCTTTGCATTCTTCTCTCTTCCCAGCACTTACAGGATGCTTAGAAAAGTCGGTCTTTCCCTTCATGCAGTGCCTGTAAAACCCTTCTAGCTCATACTGCATGCCCAGGAAGGACACTAGGAAGCTTCTGGTGTTTGAAGAGGAGCAGCATGTGCGTGGTGTGTCCTCACACAGAATTTATTGGTTGAGAAGCAGGTCTTTGGGTGGTGGGGAGCAGGACTGTTCTTCCTTCTGGTCTGTACCTGCCTACAGGAGGCGGACACCTATGTTTTTTAGCCTCCCAAAAGCTGACATTTTCTTTAGCTTCCCTGGTTACTCATTTATGTCATATAAAGTACATCATGTAGCTAAAAGCATAGAATATATTTCTTACTACGTTTGTCTACTACCCCTTCTGTTACTATTGTAGATAACAGCAAACCATGTGAATTCAAAATGAAATTTTTTTGGCCTGTCTTTTGAGGGTTGCTTGAGCTCTGTTCTGTTTGTTTTAAGACAGTTGATGGCTTTCTTCTAAGTTGTGTCTTTTCTTTGACCTTTGTGTGAGGTTTTGGTTGAGTTCTGACTGAGAAGGAATGGAGCCAAAGAGAGATTAACTGGAAATGACCGAGTTTCCTCCCTCCCATCCTTCATCCCTCTCACAGTGGGTTCCTATCTTTGATGCCATTAGATGTAGTGACATAAACAGTACTCAAATTCTGGGGCACACCAGAAGTTTTACCCTTTCTTCCCATCAGTTTGCCTATTCTAGGTAGAGCCAGGTAGCTAATGTCTAGGAATATGTAGTGATGGAAGACGAAAGAGGTAAAAATAAGGCACATGTGTACCTGTAGGTCATACTGAAGTGAAGTTTTTGTATGTCCAGCATTGATCTGACTTTGTTTTCCTGTTCACTGCATGTTTTGGACCCTCTGAGATGTTTGCTTCCAGATGATTTGCACTTTTGTTTGTTTGTTGTAATTTGAAAACAAACAAACAAACAAAATTATATTTGCTCTGGAAGGCATAGCAGAACACCAGAAGCTGTGATTGATAGAAAAATCACAGGAAACCAAATACATAGCAGTGACATGGATCTGTTCAGCTGGAGCCCAAGGGGACATGCTAACTCAGTAGGACTGAAGTGTCTGATGGAGCTGCTGGTGCCGCATGCTCCTGGGTCAGAACGTGAAGGTTGTTCGGCCTTGGTGCTGAGTTGGTCAAGACCACATCCCTGTTAATGCTGTTTGTCCAAAGGGCCCCTCCAAGCCCTCTTGAGTGTTCAGGCTCTGCTGCCTGGGCTGGGTTTGTGCCATCCATCTGGATGCACTGAGGCTGTATCCCAGGCTGACCTTGGTGCGTCCTCACCTCCCTGCACCCAAGGAATGTTAATGGAGGTGATAAAGTAGATTCCAAATTTTAGGGAGACTGTGGTGGTAATTGCTTGATCCCTCCCAAGTGTGTAGAGCAAGGGAAATCTGGGCAGTTGGGCAGAACAAGCAGCCGTCTTCTCCAGCAACCACTGTTGAAGACAACAACTTCAGGGCTGGCGCTGCAGCCCTAAAGCCCGACTCCAGGTTTGTTTTTCCCATTGTAGCCTTTTTTAAGCACTACCTCATCAGAGTAGCTTTGCCTTTTGTGTTGGAGAGGGACATTCAAGTGGAAGAAAATTTGGTGTGAGCTTTGCCTCTGTCAAATCTACTTATCTTCTTTTGGCTTCTGCACCTCCTTCCCGAGAAGCAGCTTTCCGCTATTGTCACCAGCCCTCCAGAGCGACCAGCTTTTGCTGGAAGAACAAGAGAGTGGATTTAGGGCACTGTCAGCAAGGAGCAGTGGGGACAGCCTAAGAAAAACACTGCTAATTCTGTCTACACTCTTTCCTTAAATGGTCTGACAGGGGTCTGCTTATTTTGTAAGGTATTTTCCTGAGCTCGTTTCACGTGTGCTAGCAAAAGGCTTTGTCTTTGGAGGGTGAAGCAGGCTTCTTTTGAGCATCCCAGACACTGCTGGCACAGGGTGAGGGGAGGAAACTCACAGCGAGTCCAAAAGCCGTCCATTTGGTCATGATCACAACTCTTTCCTGCATTTGCTCAGAGAAGAGGAGGGTGAGTATTTTGGGTCCAGCTCCTGCCATGTTCATACAGAGCTCAGGTACTGGAAGATTCCTGTGTCCTTGTTGTCCTGCCTCCCTCTGCCCAGTAGTTTCGGCCACCACACGGGTATCTGACTTCTACCCAACCTCACAGTCACTTTGTGGAAGTAGTTCTTCTAGGTGGATGTGGCAGCCCCCTTCTCTGCCTCCTTTTCGATGGCTGTGAGATACGGGGATCTGCAGTGGGAACCAGCAGTCTGGCTCACAAGGGATTTTGGATTAACCCTCCATAACAATTCAAAACTTGTCTCCCTCTTGTTTTAGCTATAAAGAAGTAATTTCTGGATTAAGTTTAAAGCCAGGTGTCTTTTCACTAATTATCCTATCAAGACATTTCAGTGGCTGGAGTTTGAGTAAGGGGCTGTTGCAAATGGACCTTTATAAGATTTTGTAAGATGATGGATGTTTTCTGGAGGCATTAGCAATGGTGGCGGAGATGTTGTTGCCGTCAAAAGGCAAAAGGTAGATTGTGGGGAGTCACTTTTTTTCTCATTCCTCTTATTTCTGTCTTTGATAGCTGCAGAGTGACTGCTATGTGTAGGGAAATGGAGCACGTGGCGCTGCCATGGCATGCAAAGGGGAGTTTAATGTCAATTTTCTTTGAATCATGCCTTGCTCTTTGTTGGCAGATGCTCCTGACTGAGGGGAAGAAGATTTTTTGTTTGTTTGTTTTTACTATTATTTTAAAGTATGAGTGATGGAAGTAGAAGAAAATGCACTGCATATAAGCAAGAACTTTTTCACTTGAAACAAAACACATGGGAACTTCCCACTGGAAATGTTTTGCGTGGACTCGATAGGTCGGGAATCTTGAGCTGCCCACCCCACATCTAGACTAAATTTCTCCTGTTCGTTATGGTTATATGACCCCTGTGACATATGGGATCCAGTCCTACAAAAGAGGATTTGGGGCAAACAGCATCTGAGCTACAGTTCCTGCAGGGCACACTGCAGCTTGGGCCAGCATCAGTTTGTCTGAAATTGGCCCAAAAGAAAATGCTTTAGACTGGCTCAACAAACCCAAGCGTTTTGGTTTGTGTCAGCCAACAATGAAATGTTTTCTTTTGACTTTTTTAATTTTTTTTTTCTCAATAGAAAAATCTGATTTTGAATGGTTTGGGCAGTGTCAAGGTTTTGGCATGTATTTCCTGTTGTAAAACATGAAATCTACAGCATCGCCTCTTGTGGAGGAGGCGTGCTGGCAGGGCCCGGGGCAATTTAGCTCTGTTTAAGGAAAGAAGCCTATTTAAATGCTCCACTGTAATAAACTGTTTCCACAGATAATGCGTCCCTTAGTTTATACCTAATATGCTTCTGATCTTTGCTTTTGAGCCTCTTATAGCTGCTTGTGCTCAGTCTGAGTCAGGTGTCTTACGGGCTGGATAAACACAAAGATAGAGCCAATTGTTAAGGAGCTATAGAGATTTACAGAAGTTGACCTCTTGGCTGTTTGGGGTATTAGTTGGGCATGTTTCCCCTGGCAGAGGAGTCCTGTGCTCCTCCTGCTGCTTCTTGTGCTCCTACTTCATAAGTGAGCAAGTCCAAGCAAATCCAGCTGTGGATTTACCTGCACGTCAGCCCCTTGTGATTGACTTCTCCTGGAAAACACAGCTGGTGGACCCTTGGCTGGGAAGGCCAGCTCTCCAGCTGAGGCTGGAGAGAATACGTTTCAAAAAAGACCAATAGTTGAACAAAACAGAGAATGACTGAGAAACAGCTTTTCCTAAGAAGCGGTAGGGTTGCCGCAATGGCTTTTAGGTTAAAAAAAAAGTTTAAGCTTTTTACAATTCTCAGTTGAAGCAGGATGTTTTTCTGTTTAACTGGATACTTTTCTGTAGGGTATTTGCTTCCAACTGCTTAAAGTAAACTTCTGTAGCTGGCAGAAGAAAGTTGTTTGCTTCCCATACAATGAATTGCTTTCTTTTTAATACTTCATACGGAGCATAGATGCTTGGCTCCAGAAATATCTCACAACTTACTCATAATAGTGGAGTTCTGTGAACCCTATTAAGAAGTGCTGCATTGTGCCGAAGAAGGAGGTTTCCTTCGTTTTAGCTGTAAAAAGCTGCCGAACAAATGAAAATGAGTAAAATATGTGTTTTTTTTTCCCCTCCCCTATTCATCAATGCTGTTTTTACTCTTTGTGTAGACAGCTAATTTGCTCGTTGTTTGCCTGAAGGGAATTCAAGTCAAAAAGGAGGATCGAGTTACTAGAAAAAGGTGCTCCTGTCTCCAAAGAACAAAGTACAATGATTCAAGGGAAAAACTTTGAAAATTTGTCAAATGCCAGGGTGTAATTTATCCTTGTCCAGGTTACTCCATCTATGAATATTTGTCTAGGATATTTTTGCAAACGTTTCCTCTAGTATCTAGTAAATATGGATACTATCTATGACTGACAACCTCCTACTGTTTACGTCATGGTCTGAATCGTTGCATGAACCATGCGATGCATCTCCGTGAGAGAGACGTGCAAACCCAAGTACAACGGTATTTGTTCCTCGCTAATGTTCATTTTCAACCTTGTTGTTCCTCATTAACTTTTTATTAAGTATATTTGAGAAGGCTTTTTCCTTAAGGAATAAGAAAAATAAACCTGTCCCTTGTCAACACCGTATTTCAAATTCACAAGCACACCTTCATCATCATTGTAAATCCTTTTTGGGACTGCTTCATAGCCCGTTGAATGCACCAAGATGATTGCCAATGACCTCAGGAGGTCCTGAAGTGGGCTCTTCCATCAGATCTGTCTAATCGTGGATCCAGACTAACAGAAAATGTTTTTCCCAGTAAAGAAATGGCACGGCTACTTTAAGTGTTCTGATGTGCCATTTTTCTTGTAGCCCCATCCTCAGCTTGTGTGCCTTGCTTGGTTATTGGCAGGTTGAGAGGAGTTATAGTGGGTTACTGCTATACATGCACATGTGGGTAAATTTTAAAATAATGTATTCTGGGGAAATCTACTAAACTGACAGGCCTTGCCATGTGGATAACTGGAAGTTAGGTACATAGGTACAAGTTGGCTTAGCAGCTGGACATACATCTCCAGACCATGCCAGTGCCTCCCAGCTCTATCCTGGCATACACGAGCATTGATCCCTTCGTGCTGCTCACATTTCCTCCTTCCCCTCCTTGCTGTAAGGAGGAATGATCATTTCTGATAGTTTATTTGCTCTGGTACATTGGTAGGCAGGAGTATAAGCCACTCTGGCTCACCTCAAAGCCATTCGGGTATAACTTGTGCTCACCACATCCTTTGAATTGGAGCTGGTTGTCAGAAAACAATCAACCAAAAAGCCTCTCCGTATTCTTTGATTGCCCAAGTCCACTCAATATTGGTGGTGTGAAATGGCAGTTCTTGTTTTAAGTCCACAAACAGCAGGTTGTGGCATCTCTCTTTCACTCTTGGTCCTGTTTTACAAAAAAAACAACAACAAAACAACACCTTATTGCATCCTTGGATCTGCTTTCTGAGAGTTCATAGTTTGTACCTTATAGGAAAATTGCATTTCACATGTAGACCTGTTCTTGCTCGGTGGCAAGTCAGCATGGTTGGTGTGTGGATATCCAGCAAACTAAAGATGTGTTTCTGTAAAGGGGCGGCATAGGTAAAGGTGTAGAAATTATAATAGTTATTCTAAGTTAGCACAGAGCATTGAAGAAAGGTTAAAGAAAGTCATTTTGCCACTTACACTTACTCTAGTACATTATGTTACTCAAAGTTATTAATGAATCTTCCTTTCCAGTAACTGGAAAGATTACCTAACCATTTTGTGTTCTGGGAGGGGTTAAAAGAGAAAGGAACTAACAGAGCTGTGGCTCACCAGTGAACAGTTAAATATTTGGCTTAGACAATGTAGGATTTCTCCTCCTATCAAAAGCAGGAATTTGAGGAACTCATATCTAAATGCATTTTAAAGAAAATGTTAGTAGAATTAAAATAATAATCACACTACTGAAAAGCCCACCAACTTGGGGGCACCATACTGGGTGTTGCTGTTCGTAACACCAAAAACATTGCAAGTCTAGTGCAGAAGACAATAGTTTTTGTCCAAAGTCAGTGGATATTTAAATTATATTAGCTTATTAAACACGGAAGTATGTGCAAACCTTAAAGTTCTTCCAAAAGCCTGAATCTACTTTCAACAGGAGAGATTTGGAAGCATAAAACTAAGTTCAGCTAGGGAGCTTGGAGCCTCTCAGAGAAAGCTGGTTCAGCCCTCTCTTAATGGAGTCACACAGTCCAGGGTGCACTTAAAAGTTGCTCTCGGTCTTCTGCAGGGCTTTGGGGGGCATTTCTGGCACATTCTCTCCTGTGAACTCCTCAAAGCGATGGATTTAGATGCTTATCTAGAAGTGGACTGTAACAGCTGTGAAGTGGGTCGGGGGGCCGTGCTGCTCTAGGCCCCGCTGTGAAACCGATGCCCTCCTCTCGGCTCGTCACAGCAAACCGAGCCACTACCGTGGGCCAAACAGCTCCTCACTTTTAAAAAGCAGGCTTTTTAAGAGTCACATTTATGCTGTGATATAAAAGTATTTGTAGGGCATATACAGAGTTGGTCACGAGACGGGGCTACTTGTAGTGAGAAATAACCTGTTGCATCCCTTTGGTGAAGATATTCGTTGTGGGACAGCAATAGTCGTCTCTTTGCTGCTCAGATTTGAAGGAAAGGTGTTGTTGATCTGAAGAGCCACATTAATTCTCAAGTCAGGAGTGTACTAGGATGTGTCATGGACAGGGAGCCAAATTCTACTTGCCTTTGCTCACAAATAGAGACCATGGTAGGGCAGTTTGTGGGTAACGCTGTGTGTTGCATACACATACACACCATACCGCCTGTGCCACACAGCTGGTGGGTTTGGTCATTCGTTTCTGCTCCAGACAGATCCAAGCCCTCAAAAAGCCTCGGGAGCATTTTAAACTTGATGCAGGTGAGTAGTTCCCTTGAAATCAGAGAGACCACCCCTAGCGCATCACGTGTAAGCATTTGAAAGGCCGGGGTTATGAGGACATCCGAATTTCCAACCTTCCCTGAGCTGGAATTGGGACCAAGCTATGCTATTCTCCCTGCCCTTCCAACACTGCGGGGCCTGAGGTTTAGCTTTGGTTCAGTGCGAAGCCCAGGGAGAAGTTTTCCAGTTGCCGCTTAATTTTTGCAACAGTGACCAGCAATAGACGTGAGCACATGCGCAACGTTGCTCTCCAGAAGTACCTATTTTGCCAACAGAGGTTTATGGCAGATCACCCGTGACAAAGAGAGCATTAACGGCTCGAGGAGCCGCTATAAACTCCGTTGCCTTTTGCTGCTTCTGCCTCCAGTTTTGGGGAGCGGGAGGGGAAGGAAAGTTGTAGGAGGCAACCGCGGAGAGGAGGGGGACGCGAGTGAGAGGAGCCCCTGCTGGCATGGCCTGCCTGACCCATTCAGTGGCCTGAATACGATAAATGCCGCTTTATCCCGTCTTGAAAGGAACAAGATAGCGCGGCCTAAATGCCTGGGTGTGCTTAAATAGGCAACTGTGGGACGTTTGAGTGGAGCGCGTTTGAAATCCGAGCTGCCCGGCAGCCTGGGAGCTGCCACAGGTCACCTGCCTCGCTCCATGGGGACGGGCCCAGGTCCCGCAAGAAATCGTCCATGGACGAATTGTAGTACAAATTCCTTTCTTTGTCGGTTGGCCTCTTTCACTAGACCATGGCCTATAAAATTTAGTAAAAACAATTCTTAAATATTATTTGAAAGGGCGAATGGCCACGCTGAAAGGTTTGACAGTTTGACATATAGCACATGGTTTTGATAGCTCGGAAAGCAGAACATGGAGCCGAGGCTCTCCTCCTGCTTGTTACAGCCTCGGTGGTTTTTAAATATTGTCTAGTTGCTGTGCAGGGCGGCTGCACTCCCAGCAGCCTGACAGGCAATGAGTCTGCTTCAGTGATCTTAAATCCTTTCAGACTAATTTGTGAGAGAGCAAAAAAACAGCTAGCACCTTTGGATTCAGCGCTCGGAACTGGAGAATCAGGTATTGCCAATTAAAGTGCCATTTCCAGTGATCATATCAGGACAGGTTACTTGCAGTTCCTCTGATAATGTCAGGCGGTGCCTAAAGAGAAGGCAACTGGGAACTCCTACACAGACAAAGGACCCGAGCAGACCAAACTCATCTGTGGCCTAGGCCGAGGCAGCGAGGAACAGATTGCCGCGTTAGGGCCGTGCATATGTGCAGCGCAAATGCGAGCAGCACGCCTGCTCTGCCCCCGAATAGCCATGGGCCATTTTTAAGAGCCTCTGGCCCCTCAGTCACTGGCCTACTAGTTAATTGCCACACGGACTTGGTGACACATGGGCAGATAATATGACATTTTCGGTTTCTGTCACTAGCAAACGCCACGGCGTTGCTTGCACTAGTTGCTAAGAAGCTGTCAGAAACCATTAGCAGCTGGCTAAAGCTGCCCTATGGCATTTCCTCATGGCATCAGCAAAACAAGCATAAATCACCCAGCGGAGCCTCCTGCTATACTAATGAGGCTGTAAGCTTGTTTATGGACTAGCATCATTTCTATGATTATTTCCACCTTTTCAGTTTGCCTTCATTTGGCGGCAGGAGAAGTCAACTTCAGGAACAAAGTCGCTGCTGACATTTTACAAATGCGGTTCGTAGCTGCTACCGTGTGGCTGGTCAGTGGTTCTTCAAGTTTGTTTAGTGATCTTTGAAAAGAGGGGGAAGAAAAGGGGAAGGGGGTGGATCTCTGGAGACCTCACAGAGGTGAGCATATCAAGTTGCAAAGTAGATGGAAATACTAAAATCCACAATTGACCATTTAGACTTCTCTCTGTGGTTTAGTCTTTACAGGATCAATTTTCAATTTAAAAAAGTGAAAGAGGTTAAACAATTTATAAAAGTCTACTGAAGAATTTGCTTTTAGGATAGCCGGGCGCTTTATTATCCACTCCCTCCCTTTCACTTTCACTGACTTGGGTCGGACGGGGCCAGGGTTTATTGTTTTAGGCTTTTCTGAACATGCACCAGTATTTACACTGGATTGAAAGCATTTGCTTCCAATGAAAATCTTGTCTTAGATTACAACCCAGCAGTGTAATTTCCCTCCCAGATGGGAGTAAAGTAGCAGTATTTGCCTAAAAACAGTAGGAAGAACAAACTGTGCATTAAGCCAAGGCTGTTTTTGGCTTGAGCTAATGATGTAACAGAAACCTTTTATTTGGGATAGGTCACTGCCAGGGATTGAAGGAGGTGATCTGGCTCGCGCTTGAAAGGTTTCTCCATTGTATCTACATAAGTCTTCACTTAAAAAATCCTGTTCCTAATGCTTCTGCTTTCATACAGCAGAAATAAACAGGAAAGGTTCTGGGGAGTGTTATAGGTGGAATGCAGAAAGCTTTTCCTCCCCTAATGGAGGATATAATTCAGGTGCCCCGGAGGCATGCTTTCAGGAATTCTCTTGCCCGAGGTAATGGGAAGCTCAGGCTGCTTTAAGGCCTTGATTATCTATTGATGCACAAAGCTGGAAAAAAGTCATCTCCCTTGGATTATAGTAGATATTTCCATAAATTATCAATGAGTCCTCCTCCCGTCAGGCACGAGGCAATGCCTGCTAAATTAATCTGAAGGGGGTTTGAAATGAGGAAAGAGTGTATTTAAAAAAAAAGGGGGGAGGACAATTGTAGGGAGGTGGTGAAAGGCAGTGTCATTAGGTTAGAAGCTTTTCATTTTTAATCAATGAATGCGTAATACTTTTCTTTTCCTTGTTTGCCTCTCTCAGACAGAAAGTGGATTAGCCCGTGGAATTTTAAATGCTGTTGAGTTGTTTCCTTTGCTCATGTTTCTTTTATGAATTATTATTTTATATGCTGAATTGCTTCTCTGTATAAAAGCCCTTTTTTTACATACCGGGCTTTCAAAGAATTTATCGGATATCTGATTTCTTCATAAAAATCTTGTTTGTTTCTATAACTACTCAAGGTTACCATATCATTAAAGACACAGGCCAAGTCATAAGGATAATTATAAATTTGCCACAGTCAGTACGGTACTAAAAATATAATGCTAATAATAACTTTTTTTGTGCTGAAAACTGTTTAACAAATCATAATTTTGACAGTCTATGTACTTATTTTTTGGTGGTGGTGGGTTTTTTTTGATCGCTAACAGAGATAGTTTTGATTCAGCCTAATTCAGATGACTTTCTTGATCATCCTTGCCCAGGGGTGTAAAAAACACTTGCCTAATAACATCACAACTCCATGCTGCTACAAATGCAGTGTCTTTAGAAGCCAAGCTATATGGTTCAAACCACATGCAGGGAATGAAAAGACTGAATTTCTGTGTGGGCTTGTTTATAAACTGCTTTCAGGGTTTGAAACAAAAATTGCATGCAAACTGGCTGGGCACCGCAACTTTTTTCTCCTTACACTGCTAGCCCATCAGCCCAGACCAAAGTTGGCTGCTATGCAGTTACATGCTCCTGTAGACATGCTGCTAATGTGATGAGAAGTGTCCGAGACCTTCTCTGCATTAAGGAAATTCATTTTGGATCAGTTGTTGTTTAACGGGATCAGACACCTTGCATGGATGTGGCGCGTCAGCACTAAGCCGGGTGATAATTCCTACGATGTGTGTCAAATTGGTACCTACTTATCCCAGTATGAACTGCTTTAGGCTGGGGCTGGGCGGAGGGGAGGCCAGTTAGCTAACCACGACCCATCAAAAAGCCAGGGTACGTTGGACGTCTAGAAAAGACGTAAGTGGTGGACCAATCCCGTGGTTGTTACTGAATTTGGGAAGAGAATATGATGTTGCAAGAGAGCTGCATTCACACCTTTTTTCACATCCCAGAGGGGGACACGGCACCCAGCTTTGCACATGCTGTGGGTATGGGACACCATTGACGCTTTTCTAATTGCCACCTCAGCCAAAATAGCTGATGGGGATTAATTTTGGGGAAGTGACCCAGTGTGAAGAAAAGCCACTTTTTCCATCTTTGCAAGCAGGATGCTTTGCACAAAAAAAAATATATTTTTTTTTTAGCATTTTTTGGTTTTGGGTTACAGTGCTGAATCCAGTGGCAGGAATGGCTGCACTGTCTTTCAGGGTAATCCAGAACTGGGCGGACACGGTCCTGAGACCCTCCCTCTCCTCATGTCTCTTCCCCCCCATCCCCAAACCCCTGGTGAATTATGGTGTTAAAGAATTTATACCTCATTTAAATATTCATGCAGTTTATACCCAAAGCCAGGCTTCGGCTGAAGTATATAAAGGTAGCATAAGTCAAAATTTGATTCACTATATTTACAGGTGACGGCTTGGACAACAGTGTAGCTTCCCCCAGCACAGGTGATGATGATGATCCAGATAAGGACAAAAAGCGACATAAAAAGCGTGGCATCTTTCCCAAAGTAGCCACAAATATCATGAGGGCATGGCTGTTCCAGCATCTAACAGTAAGTGAACTCTAGATCACATATGCAAAATAAAACATGGAAAATGTCATAGTTGTAGTAGTCGTAGAAAGCAAAAATACATATTATGTTACTGACAGGCAGCTCAGGGAACTTTTCCGAGCAGAGTTGTTGCCTCTTTGCTAGATGTCAGGGGAAGAGCATGGAGCGTATGATGTTATGGTTTTGGGGTGGTTTTTTGTGTGTGTTGCTTTTAGATTTTTGGTTTGAGTCGCAGTTGTTAGCAGGACGTCACCACAAAGTGTGACTGAGCTTATACTAATAACCTCGGAGACCTGTCCTGCCCCGCTGCTCGCACAGCTGCAGCTCCCACTCGCTGACGTGGGAATCGCTGCTTCAGAGAAGAGTGCAGCCTTTGGGCCCTGGTTCTGTGCTCCAGAGAGCCACAGCAAATAATTGGGGAGCTCTAAAAACAAAGCACGAGAAAACAAAGACCTTATTCAGATGTTTGTCAGAGATAGTCAGAAGCTTCATGATGAAAAGTCTGAATGTATCTGGTTTAACAGAAAAGTATAATTTTTTTTTGTGAGACGTTCTCATTCCCAGAGTGTAAGTTACCACTGTATTTAACATCATAAAGGGGTGGGGGGATGAGCAGCTATTTCTGTTGCCACGGCTACCTGTATTTATTTCTGGGATTAGAAATAAAAAGCTCTGGACAGGTGTGCAGGGTTAAGCTGAGTGCTGGAGCTTCTTTGAAGAGTTTATATTGTGTACCACACCTACTAATGTTAGCATTTAGAAAAGTGTTTCTAATGCCATTCTTCTTTTTCATCAAATTATGGTGATCTGACACTGTGTTTTCATCCACTATGGGGATTTAAGCTTTGGCTGGAGATTTTCTGTCTGCCTATCTGTGCCAGCAGGATAAGGCCCTGGCAAGGGGTGCCTGCAGTCTGCAGGCAGTAGCGAAGAACAGCTCTGGCCTCTAATCTCAGCAGTTTGACTCTCCCCCCTGCCCGTAGGTAGGGTCAGGGTGAAGCCAGCAGCCAGCCAACTTGCCCAGCCCTGGTGGAGCCCAGCCAAGGGCACGCTCCTAACGCAGAGGAAGCGCTCACGCAGCTCACCCCTCTGTCCCCCCCCCCCCCCCGCCAAGAAACCGAATATCTGCCGTGACTCTTGTCAGCACGGGGATCAGGCGGGAAATCCTGCCCCGTGCGGGCCCGGTTTGCTATGAATGAACCTTCGTGCCTGAGCACTCCTCCTATGAGGCTGAAGAGGGCCTTGGATGTCTCCAAGTTAATCTCAGGCTCTACATTAGCTGTGCCTCAACTTTGCCAGCTCCTTAGCCCTGTCCCTGCTGCGTTCAGTGTAGCACTCCCAAAGGCCCAGGTCCCCTGTGGTTTGGCGCAGACACGGTGGCTCCTCAATCCTAGGTCTTCTCCCAGTTCGAGCTGACAGCCCGGTGTCTCTCTGCAGGTAATGTGAGGTTAGGGGCGTCTCCCTTCAAAACAGTCCATCCCAAAAGAGATGCCACGCCAGCAGTGATGCTCACGCCAGCATGATGCAGCTAGTTCAGGTTCTGGTGTGAGGAGATGCCCTGCAAGCTCTGCAGTCAGGACAGTGATGACAAGGCATGCCAGGGGACACTGAGCAACAGCACATCAGTCCCTGCATTTCCCAGCTGAGGAAAGGTGAATTAAGTAGGATATGTTACTATTGTTAATACTCATAGTAATTTTTCCTGGAAGCGGCCTGTTGCTGTGTTTGTGCTAGTAAAATTAAACATCACCCAGGCCAGGAATGTTACTGTCTGTAACGCTAAACTGCTTAAGCAGTCTATGGCATGCTCTTAGCCTGGGCCAGCTACCACCCTCAAAACCTACTCCTGGGAGCAGGGCAGAAGGTAGCAGGTGTGATTCCTGAAAGCCCATGAGGAAGGAGCCCAGCCTTCACCTGACCCTGCGGCTGGCTTCCTGAACAGCGTGAAGACCAGAGAACAGACCCTGTTTCATCCAGATTAAGTGTAGGATGCAAGTGGCTTTTCCCTCTTTTGCTGTGCAGTAATGGTATGCAAAAGAGAAATGAGAGTGCCAGCAGAGCTCGCTGTGGTGGTGGTAGGTGTCCCTTGGAGTCACGATTTGGGACCACCTTCTGCTTGTAAGGTGGTCCCTTCTCCTGGAAAGCTCAAGCACAGAACCCCCAGGACCTGTGCAGTGAAGCCACTGCGTTTTCTACCTTACAGCCCTGAGCTAAAGCTTGCTTTTCAAAATCCGCCATCCCCTGTGCAGACCAAGTGCAGCCAGGTGAAGCACACAGCTTTACTGCAGGGCAGCTTCTTGTGGCAGCAGCAGGGTCACTCCAGGCTTGTCCGATCCATCCAGTAAAGCAGAATTGGTTCCCACCCACCAAGCCCAACCTTCTGCTAGGACCCTGGGACAAGCCTTTCAAAATGACTCGTGGTGGGGCCATGGACAGTTAAAATGGAAGCAGGGCTGGACAACCTTGTAGGCTGCGAAGCCACCAGAGAACTTGTGCCCGCAGAAGAGCAGTGAGGCTTGTGCGGGGAGGAAGGTGTCCTCCAGCAGGCATGTTGATAACATGGGAAGAGCCAGCACCATAGTCAGTGCTAGAGCAACATAGAGTGTTGAACAAGTGAGCTGCTTGGGGTGCTGTCCTTTCTGCAACCAAAAACCCAGCGTGCAAAGGTCTAGCGGGTAGTGGGGGTGCTCCCACAGGCCCACACGAGGGCCCAAACTCTGCAGCAGCAGCATGAGGGCTTCCTGGGGTGGAGGCAGGCTGATCTTCGGTACTCACCTGGCTGTAAATGTCTCTGCTGGCAACCTTGGGACAGATGTGTTGGCAACCACTGTCCCAGGATGTTGCTGTCAGTGGCTTTAAAAGGTGCAGGAATTGCTGCTTGGCTACGTAGAAAGAAACCCGATGACTGCTGCACACCCAGGCCCAAGTTATGGCTGCAATCAGGTCAGAGGAGCAGGGGCTGAGAGGCTGAGGAAATTAAGACTGCAGTTCATTTTTGGTTTTGGGCCTTGTGACTGCTCTTATATCCCTGAAAACTGGGGTGATGGTGTCCCCAGCTGGGCTTCACTGCAGGAGGGAGGTCATCCCAAGGAATGGGCAGCTGAGGGAACCAGAGATCCCCTGTCACTTATTTATTGATTGATAATTAGTGAGATCGATTGTTAGTCTTCCCTAGGTTGGACACAAGGTCCCCCTGAAGTGGGAGGGGAGGAGAGATGGGAGGTGGTTCTGTACAGGCGAGGGATGTGCCATGGCAGATGATCTCTCCCTATTACCCCCAGTGCTTAACCTGCCTTCACTTTCCCATCTGTGAAATGGCAGGGAAGCAACAAGCAGTGGTTAAAGGCAAAATGTGGCATCCCCTTGACCACTGGTAATTCCTAATCATGCTGTTGTTTGGGAGCCCCCCTTTTCAGAGGCAAAAGATTTTTCTCACAATTATAATATTAATACACATCAGTGGCATGGAATTAAACAAAATAGACAGTAATTGCTGTGTCTGTCATACTAATGATTAATGGTTGGAAAGATTTAAAATAAATGTAGGTCTAATACAATCTTTTAAAAGTGTATAGGCTGGTTTAATTCCTCCTATGCAGTTATTTCATCCCAAAGACTATTAAGCCTTCCTCTGTGTACTGACTTCATTTCCTAAGGTTTGTCACTTAGTTCTCATTTTCCACTTAGGAGGAAATTCTTTTTTCTTTATTGAAGAAAAAATCAAATGCAAGGCCGTAGCCTCTCCGGTTGTTGAACTGTTTGGGCAATAGCTCCGGCTCAGTGTCATGCTGCAGCCCCCCATTATTTTGACTGATGTGCAGAGCTGAGTTGACGTATGCCCAAAGGGTAGGCAAGCGCTGTCCTCTGTGGATGCAGGCAGTATGCTCTGAAACACTTCAGGGGATAAATTCATCCAAATTGCCTTCCTTTTCTTCCCCCTGAGAATAACAACAAAAATAAGCTAAAACAATACGAGAAGTGGTAGCCAGACTTACACTTAAGACTTTGCAGTTTTTATTTTTTAACCATTGCTATTCTGACTGAAGTTTTATTCATATCCGCGTCGGAATAGCTGCCTCAGTTGGCCATTAGTTAGGCAAAACATAGCTGTTGTTGAAATTTATGGTGGTAAATTATTACACCAGCCTGTAAATTTTGATGTTTGTGAAATCTGTTTTTAGGGAAATGCCATAAATTTGAAGTGAGAGGCACAGCGTTTTACTATTAAAAAAAAAAAAAAAAAGGCTACTAATAGTTTGTTGAAGAGGTGAGGATGTCCACAATCTGTGGAAGCTGAGCTCAAAATTAGGTGGGGTTTGTGGGGAGGCATCAGGTGAACATTGAATGCCATCAGAGGGGCTGGGGCAAAGCGTTCCAGTGCTGGAGCTGGGCTCCGCAAGGTTGCCCTGAGGGTAATTCCAGGGTGTGCTGCAGCATGGCAAAATTTTGCAGGCCCTCTTTTTTTTTTTATTATTTCTTGGATCACTTTACATTCAGGGATCACATCTCACCACCATTTTTCAAGCAGATCTCCTCGCTGTAATGTATAGCCCTCAGCAGGGGTTGCGAAATAAGGGAAAAGCTTGGAGGAAGGGAAGGAAAAAAAAATATTGCCTGCAACGAGATCTGTGTAAATTTAATTGTGGCAACAGCATTAGTTTCTGCTTCAACCCATAGTATGGTTTTGACCCAGCAATTGTACCTTTCTGTTTAAAACTGTTTAGGAACAGGGAGTTTAGGGGGGTGTCTTTTCAAGTATTTTGTCCACTCATTGTGAATTCTGTGCACACTTTAAATCCAGGTTAATTTAAAATGTTGGGATTCAAACCTCATTTTGGGGATTATGCAATGTAATTAGTTTGTTACATGATGAGTGTTTGATGATCTTCACGTTCATCATCTAATCAGGCAAAAAAAAAAGCAACATAAAATTATAATCCCAAAAGATGTTTAATAACAATTTAAACTATTGAAGGCTTTATTTAAGTACATTAAGGGATTATAAGCTACTTTTTTTTAATGGTGCCAAGAGGTAGATTCAAGGACTTCAAACACCTTTTAAAAAACAAATTACCATGATTTAAAAAATGAATGGGCCCAGGATTTCTTTCATGTAAATCCCATAATTTAATCATTATTTTTAACTGCTTTTAAAACCATTTCCTTAAGAGGTTAAACCTTACTGAAATGGGAGACCAAGGAGAAACTAAAAGACATTGCTGAAATATGTTGACTTTACAGTAAAAATGAGTGTTGTTTTTTTTTTTTTTTTCCTGTTATGTATCTGGATTTTGAACCTTTATTGATTGCCTGATACCATTTTAATAAGCAAGATAACTTTTAATAGGCAATATGCAATCTATCTAGCAAAGCTGTTATTTGTGTAAAAGAATTTATTGGAGACAGGTATTTGAAGGAGACGCTTTTTACTTAGCTAGATTCTCTTATAAGAGGCTGCATCTCTTCACAAGATGCTATTCTGGTAGAAGAATACCGCCACACTGCTTATTTCAATATTTTTCATTTATATATGATTATTTTACAGGCTAACAACTTTTTAAGATAAGGTGGGTTGCAAGTTGTCTCTTAATATCCCTCCAGGGTTATGAGGTCCTGCCTTGGGAGGAGCAGGGGGTTAATTTGGCTCCCATCCCCTCTCCGTGTTTGGAAAGGAGAATAGCGAGAGGGCAAAGGGATACAAAACTAGGCTGCTGGAAACAGAAAAAGGGGAAATGATTGGCCAAAACCAGAAAGGCTTTTCTTTGTTCTCCTCACTGGAGGGTTTGCAAATGTTAAAACAAACGAAGCCCCCCCAAAAGCTTTCCCCATCGTACTACTTAAAACGACCCTCCATCTCTGTAACAGGGATCATATTCCAATATATTGGACTCCGAACGGGTTGAGTTTTTTTTTTTTATTTCCCCCTTTATCCCAAATACACAAGTCTCCTCTTTCACTTGATTTTATTGTGGGCAAAGCTGTAAAAATCTTTCTTCCACATCTGCAAGACTTCTTAGTGCCAGCTGTCCCGAATTCCTGGGAAAGGCAGGCAGTTTTGCTCTGGTCATCTGTGCACCTCTGTCCCCAGGAGCAGTGAACAAAAACAACATGCAGGTTGGTGCACAAGTCATGGTGAAGGGGTGTTCAGACAGTCCCTTCTGCTGGAAGAGGTGCAGTGGCAGTCGTCTTTAATGGGAGAAAAGAGGAAATTTTATTACAGGAGAAGATAATTATTCCGAGGCTCTGTCAGAATTGAATTGAGAGCTCCAGAAAGGAGGACAAACAGGATTTAGGTAACTCGGTTTGAATTAACTTCTTAACCCTTGGGTTTGATGGAGCTCATGGACTGTCAAAACCTTAAGCATTTTTTTTAATCTTCGTTGAATTTGTTGCTTTGACCTGCTGTCCAGCCCCCATGGACTGTCCCATTTTCTAATGTGGGTGACTTTTGCTGTTTTTAAAGAAAACTGTTGTTTTCTTTGGCAGGAGGGGGAAAAAAGGTGATGGTGGCTACCCATGGCAGTGCTTCTGTTGCTCCACTTGTGTGAATTTCTAGAGTATTAAATAGTCAGCTCGGAGCTGTGCTACAAACCTTTGGTTTTAGACCAGAAAAGAAAAACACAGGGTCCTTTAGTCAGTTTGTTCAAGGAAACAGGATTCCTCGCTTAGGCTGTTCTCATGTACAGAAGTTTGATGTGGTCATAACATCTGCTTTCTCAGATCTAATTCAGTCTCATTTCTGATGAAGACAGTCACTGTGTGGTTTCGAACTACAGGGTAGGAAGCATCTCATCCTGAGCTTCTCGCGGATCTCAGGAGGAGCAGTGATCCAGGGAAGTGTTTTGGTTGAAATCAGAAGTAGCCAGCAGGCTGGGCTAGATTTTAGAGAGAGAGAGAGAGAGTGTTCCCAAAGGGCTGTCTTATCTTTTTCCCAGTCTCTACCTTGGAGGCACTGTTGTACTGATGTGGAAGCCACTAGCACATTAAAGAATTTGAATTATTCGGAAACTGCTGAAACACATTAGTATTTACACACCAGAAGAATTTCACATCCGAGTAGAAGCAAGGGAATACTGAAAAGTTGAAACATGATAAACATTAATTCAGATGTTAAATTACACTTGCTCTGGTTGTACTAGAACTCCTTTTGTTTGCATAAATGCTCTCAGAAATGAGTTTACCAGCAAGAATGTTTGCAGTAATAAGGATTTTTAAGTCAACACTAGATGCTTTGCTTTCTTCTCCACCTTCTCTTCTCTTTTCAAATTTGCAGCTGTGATATTTTGCATGTGTTACTTCATTTTTGAAATGAGCCTCTTCCAGTCAGTGAACAGAAACGTGTTATGTGACTTACTGTCTTTCTGCAGTCAGAGCGGCTGTATAAAATTCATGTATCGCATTTTGAAGGCGAGGGGGTGGGGGGTGGAATCTGACCACCAATTTGTAAATCTGGAAGTATCCACGGAAATATTTTGGCAAATAATTTGCAGTACTAAGTACACCAAAGGAAACAACAGTATCTTGGCAGGCAGTTTGTGAGCAGGAAATGAGGATAAATTCATGGGCTCGGTTGTTCATTATTAGCTGTTTGTTTAGCTTGTTCTCTAACACAGTTGCTACAAAAGAGTCGATGTTGATTCTCAGATATGCTTATGTATATAAGTGCCAGTGTTAATTTTTTATTGGCAATCTCCTAACTCTTTAAGGAGTTTCACAGAGCAGCAGCATAAGCTAGTGAGTGACTTAATCAGATCAGGTGAAGTGCCAAAATATGAGGCACCGAACCAGTTGGGCACATATCTGATGAGATGTGTTAATCTGCAGTGTAAGATAAGCTGCCTTTCAGATAGGGTCAGGTTTGGAAGGGGTACATAAAGTTGTGTAAGATGCATTCCCTTGCTCTGGCATAGAATATGCTACATCTGTTTGCGTGAACTTAACCCATGTCTGAATGAACCGCAGTGCTGATATTGCAGGGAATAGGGTAGTGGGGAAATTGTTTGCCTGTTGTTCTTGGGACAGGCATGAAAAGTGAGTTGTTTTCTACCCGTTTTAAAAAACTTGCTTCTTCTTTCCTGCATTTACCTTCAGCTACACAGAATCTGTACTGTTACAGCTTACATGTTTTTCTCATTGCATACATCCTAGAAGCCCTAATTCTCAATATTAACCAGTTACGGTTACTGTATGCCCATCAAAATCTCCTGCAGAAAACTTTTTTTGTGGAAGGATTTTTTTTGTGATGGCACACTAAATTTTTCCATGAACAGTGCTTTCCTTTCCCCCAAAATGCTCAGCTGAAAATCCATTATTCAATATATGAACAAATGTGTTGATCAGACTCACATTTGCACTTCTAGCTCCTCACCCTGTAACCTACAGCGATGCTAAATATATGTGTAGAGAGAAGGTAAGTAGGCAGAAAAGAGTTTAAGTTAATATGTAGTTATCTAATTTACCTCGTCTTTTGCATCATTTCCTGATTTAGACCCATAATACTTTGCAGAGTGCTCGTTTCACTTCAGTGGTGGGCCATCATTTTAATAAGGCAAGGTCTAGGAGACTTACCAGTGGGTCTTCTGTTTTATGAACCAGAAACTTCTGCCCAGAAAGTGCTTCTCAGATGCTAGGTATAGCAGGAGTATTCCTTTCCTGACTACTTGAGCCTTTCTAATCCATCCTGTACAGCACAAGACATTACAGAATTAGGTAAAAAAAATCAAAATAATAATAAAAAAAAACACTGTGATGGTCTTTATCAAGGAATTTCTTTTAACTCAGAGGGGAGACGGGGGCACTCTGCCTTAGGTGCCTTGCAAACTCCATTCTCTAAAGGTAACTTGGAAGTGAAGCTCCTCTTTGTAGACCCACCTTTATTCAAATCAACCGGAGCTTTCAAGGTCCCTAGGTGATATTTTTGGGAAGGTGAATGCAATGTTTGTCTCATGGAAAGGCAGAAAGCTTACTGTGTGGTCTCAGCGCCCCCCGAGCTGTGGTCTGCGCGCAGGGCCGTGGGTGAAGCAGGTTGGGAGCCCCGCGGGGCTGCCAGCGGCACCGGGGGCAGATTCGTTTGGTAATAACCAGAATCTTCGGATTCTTCTGAATAAAATGCAATTTTAGTAATGTTTTCATAAACAGTAGTAATGGTGGCATTTTAGTAAACAGCGGCATTAGTTGCATCAAAATTGCACCACATTGGCTTTTAAATTACTCCACCTGTCTGGATGAATAGGATTTTCAGTGTAGAGGCACACAGACAGCTGCTGCTAATGTTTTCTTCTCCCTGTGCAGATAATGCTGGCAAATCTACAGCCATAAAGGCCTGGTTTGTGATGTAAAATGCTACCTGACCTACTGGCTCTGGTGCTACAAAAGGACCAGCTTTAATTACTAATGGCCGTGTTTTAGTTTTGTACTTGTTGATGTAAAAATGTCATCTTAGAGCAGCGTAACCTCTGGTTCACTTCCACTGGCAGCGTTACACTTGCCGCAATTATTTTCAAAATAATTTGTGCTCCTCAGTGGCAAGCTAAAATCCTGCCTCGTTAGCTTGCAGATAATTAGCAGGGGTCTGGCCCTCTGGGTCCCTCTGCCCTCCGGTCCCACTGGTTCCCCAGCACCCCAAGGGACACACCAGGCTGGAATAGGAATCGTGTCCGTGTGCACTTAGAAATCGCACTTGATTTGTTTGTAGGATTGCCCCTCCCTTGTGTTGGATGGGTGTAACGCACCAGCGCTAGGAATCTGTGGGACAAATTCTCTCCTGGGTCGTTCCCCATTAACAGCCCTGAAGCTGAAGGGTTGGCACGGAGGCGAGGTTGGTAGCAGCCGGTCATCTGCTGCATGTGATGATGCTGGAACTCTAATTGCAGCACAGAGCTACAGAGAGGGGACTCGTAGGTGGCTGGTGGCCCTAGCTGTTAACCATCAAGGGTGTGATGTTGACCAGTAAGGCAGCCGTGCTGCCTGATGCCATTTCAGTGCCTAGCTGTGGGGCGGGATGCCGTGCTTGCAGGCACTGCCAGCCTTTTTTTTCCACCACGCGCCCGATACCAAAAGGGCAGATTGTTTGCTCCCAAAAATGCGCAAGGGCTCAAAAAGGGTTAAAGGCTCTAATGGTGCCATTAAAAATACAGCTTGCCAATGAGCTATTTTGTGCGAATGGTATAAATATAAGATACACTTGTCTGGCTCATTTGCAAGCATTCTTTTTGACTTCTTTCACACAACTGGTGTTTTTGTGTTTAATTTAACAAGAAATGAGTAGTAAATGAAAGCTGCTGCCTGAAATCCCACTGTGAGCGTGTTTTGCACTTGGCTCCCCAGTGAAAAGGCAATTTGTGAAATTATGTGATAGAGTAATTAGATGAAGCCAGGGCTTCTGATTGTTGCCATGCTTATGTGGTAAAGGTTTGCTGGGGGAAAAAAACGGATTATTACCCTGGCAAGTTGGCTCAAAGCTTCTTCATTTATTTGTAAACAGAATATTTAGTGACCGCATAGGAAGTAGCTGTAATCACCAGCTCGTAAAGAAACCACAGCAGAGCTTTTGGATTTTTACAGAGTGCTCATGTAAAATTTAAGCTGGGAGGCAGAATCCCTGTTAATGTAATTAGGATCTAATTTACCACCCTTTGCACACAGATGTAATAATGTCGAGATATTTATTCTATCTTTAAGCACATTACATATACCTCGGCGCAGCAGTTACTGAACAGAAACAGGTGTGAGCACTTTCCGGATTCATTTTTACTCTGTAAACACACAGCGATTTAAGGGGAAATATTTACCAAAAAAATGAGGGGAAAGAACGTCTGCAAATGAGGCAGTAATGGACAGTTGCCCTTTATGTACTGATGGATTTCTCAATGGTTAAGTAAATTAAAGCAAATGCTAGAAAAATCAATAGGCTTGCAGAGTCTTGGTTGTGCCTCATAGACTTCAGGACAGAATGACAGATGTGGTGCATATGACCCATTTAAGTATTAATGCTTGGGAAATTGCCTCTGCGTGCGAGGTTATAGGCCTAGAAATATTGTTAGATTAAATTACAGACAATAATATTTTTAAGCATATATGGAATTTATATGTTTCAGTTTAGTTGTTCCTGTGCGTTATGTTGGCTCTGGAAGATGAGTTGCATACTTGTGTCTCTGGAACGGTCAATCAGTTGTTAACACGTTCGAGCACTGAATTCTCTTTTTCCAGGGCTGCCGAGGATCGCAAGTGTGTTGCACGCTACGGGGCTATGGCCAGGGAGTGAATGTGATCGCTAGCAAATGTAGCATATAAGTGAGTCTAAATTAAAGATTATTAGAAGATGGCTTTCCAAACGTTGAGAGGGCTTGTGCAATGCAGAGTGTCGCTGTTCAGCTGGGTTGTTCTGGGGGGCTAAACTCAAAGTGAAGCACAAGGCACGTGGTCGAGGCAAGGAAGCCACCAAGTCAGACCTTTCTCACCGTTTCCTGCAAACGCCGCGATTGCAACGGGGCAAGTTTGCAGAGGTGGGATGAGTAAAAATTGGCCCTGTGCAGAAATCCTCCCCAGATAGGGGCGTGGTGATTAATCCAACTCAGCAGACTAGCTCCAGATGAGCTGGTATTCACCGTCCACAACTTTTTGTTGCGTCTTGCCATCCTCCCACTGCGATGGCGGGGTGGCAGACCGAGGTAACGATGTCTGTGCCACCTGCAGAAGGAGTACGGGGCAAACACGTCAGTCCCCCCCATGGCAGGGTGGGCGCCAGGCAGAGCAGCAGGTTGGCAGCGTTGGCCACCGCACCTCACTGCCATCCTGACGTCACCCTGGGCGCTCGCTTCTGTGTTAGATACAGCTGCTATGTTTAATGTTTAAGGCAGCTTTAGACTTTGGCAATTACGTCCCTATGCCTTGTTGGAGTCCTTGCAGGGGAAGCGTTGGTGTGTGCCTTTCAAATATTAACTCGCAGTGCTCCTATTTCACTGCCATTTATGTAATAGATGTCTCTTCCTTCCATTTTTCTGTTGGTACTGCTGCCTCCTTTCCATCTCTCCCCTTTCTCGCTTTCCTCTTCCTTTTCCCTAAAATGTAAGAACTCACCCAGGAGCCAAACAAAAGCTCTCTGCCAGGTGTAGTGGCCACGCACTGCAACCGGCAGCAAAACGCCGCCACGGTAGCAGGGCAGATTACTGTGACTCCAGGGGCCTGTTGAGGGCTTGTTTGCATGTTCAGGAGGGATGAGGGAGGCTCATCCTGAAGGCTGTCAGGCCAGGGCTGAGCGATGGCAGCCCCTTGCCATTTGCCCACGTCCAGCAGCATCATTGCTATGGAGACAAGGCGCAGGGATGAGGGCTGCCGCCGAGTGTCAGGCAGCATCCTCACCGGCTGCTGCAGCTGCCAGCCACTTGTGGCAGCACACTCGAGCTGATGGCCCTCAGTGGCAATGCAGCCAAATCTCTATGATAGAAATGATGTGCGGGTTTTTGGGTGTGCAGGCAAATCGCTCCCAGCACCGGCCCCAGCCTTAGCAACTTCTTGCATTGGTGATGAAAATTGTCTTTACCTGTTCTATCATTTTGATGTACCTCGTTGGCCTCCTTGAGTTATTTTGTGTGATGCAAAAGATGAAATGCATTTGCCAGGAGCCTGGGGCTTACCTGTGTGGTGGCATGGGATGGCCGTGGTCCTGTCCCATCGCGGGTGTTGCCAGATCCTTACGTTGTCAGCCCTGGCAGCAGGGATGGGCAGGGAGCTGGCATTCCTGCCCCATCTGCTACTGCAACCATGAAGCATCAGCCTTCCAAGTTGCTGTAAAAATATGCTGACATAAAACCGACATTTGAAATACAGGGTGAGCGTTTCAGCACACATCTTTGTTATAAAAGTCATGGGACATTTGAGAACGAGATTAGAAAAAGATACATTGGCTTTATAGCCATCATTTTGCAGCATTCATCTTTTAGTCCTTGCATTTTAAGGCTGCAAATTCATTTTTGGTTTGGCAGCAAATGGCAACTCGGAAAGAAGTGGTACTGGCTGAAACATGCTGCTACACTTTCCGAGTATAAAAGTTCGCTTTTAAAAAACTTCTGGTATTGCATTTATTTCCTTTGAGCAAATTGATTTCCCCCCTCCCTGTGATGTTAAAGTAAGTTTGGCAGTAATCAGTTTATCCTTATTAGAAGCCATGGTAAAAGGCGTAGTTGCTGAGTCAATTCGCTCCCTTTACTTCCCCTATTGAGCCTTAATGTGTCCCAGTCCCCACCCCTTACAGTGAAAACCTCATCAATTATAGGGCTGACAGGAGCCTGGGGCTCAGCGTAGGTTGCTCCTTGGGGTTATTCATCTTGCACCAAAACACCTGGCACTCAGCAGCATTCATCACTTCCCCCTACCTAAAATGATTGAGTAAACAGTGGGGTGAATCATAAGAGGAAAAAAAAGGGGGGGGGGGGGAAATGAGTTTGCATATGTTGGAGGCAACTTTGGGCTTGAACGGCAGGAGAAATAGTACTATCATCTGCATTTGCTCTGGTTTGGTCCCATGATATGTGTATTTACTCCATACACCCCCAAATCCCCTCTGGCGGGAAATGTTTCAAAGTGGGATCTTCATCCTTAAATTTGATATGGCAAACTCTTTTTCTCCAAAACCTCTAGAATTAGAAAAGCACAGAATAAAATGTGCTTTGTTACAGTCGTCTCCCCTCCAACCAAAACAAAGCAAACCAAACCCAACCAGCCAAGCAAATCCAAACAATGAAACCTCAAACTTAGCGATTATTTAAATTTTCAAAGTTATCTTGAAAAAATAAGGACTTTGCTTCCCTTTACCCCCAAAATATAATGCAGACATGATAAGGCAGGAGAAATTCCCTTAGCCGTCCACCTGGGTTGTTTTTGCACCCGGTGCTGCGGTTAGATGGTTGTCTAAATAAACAGAGATTATGCGCAGGGCTTTATCTCAAAGCTGGCACTGGTTATCACGCTGCTTCCTCCCACTCCCTCCCTCCGATTGTGAGTTGTATAAGAAGACTTAGCAAGCATAACTTACAGCTGATAACCTTTGCATGTTAGTTCAAGGAAGCTGTGCCATAGTAACAAAAATCATGCAAACGTCGTTGCAGCCTACTCAAATGAGCGGCAATTTGCCTGGAGCGCTGATTTAGGAGAAGAACTTGATTTGAATTTGGCCTCTGCGGAAATGATCGATAATTTTAATATTTGAACAATAGGAAAAGATGCCAGGAATGATCTCGTGTTTGTTCTTCAAGCCATCTCCCTACTGGGGGTCTTATTTTGAACGTTTGTTGACAGAAGGAAGCTGTAATGCATCACTTGGACAAATTGCTCCAGCCCTGCAGCCTGGGCGTGAATTGCTCCTGACGCAGCACTGGAAGAAGCCACTGTTGACATTTGTGTTTTGTGGTAAATGATAGATACCTGAGTGTGGGGTGTAAAAAGGGGCTGGCAGGTATCAGGCAGCTCATGGCCCTCCATAAAAGCAAACAAGCGACTTCTCTGTGGTTGCACGCGAGCGTGAAATTCAAAATAGTCTTTTCCGAGTGTGTCTTGGCACGCTGATGGGAGCTGGTGATGTGCAACACATGAAGAGGAGGATAAAGGTCTTTGGGGTCTTCGCAGAATGCTTTCCAAAAAAAAAAAAAAAAAAAAGGGAGTGAATGGAGGAGGAAGGCGTCCACTCAGTACCGCGAGGCAATGTCATCGCGATGTTGGAAAGCCAGCTCAGAGCGACTGGGTGAGCGCGGGCATTTCTGCCCTTGTCGTTCGCATTACTGCAGTGCCATGCACCCAGTTACACAATGCATAAAAGCGAGGGTTATTTCTAGGACAGATAATTGAACATTAATACTCGTTGACATTGTCGTAGGAATGATATGTCAACCTGACAGGGCCTATGTGCTTACATCTGCTGATCGGCCGCAGACGAAGGGGATGTTTGGCAGATCAGACCCGGGGCCTCACTGCCACCCAGCCAGGGATGATACAGCCGTTAATCACAAGCTGCCGTCTTGGGCTGTCTTCCCTAAAACTCTGGTTGTGTCCCAGTCTTTGGGGGTGGAAGTAGTAGGGTGCAAAATTACCTTGACTCCCTTGCATGCCTGCGTACCCCTGTGCGTGTAAATAAGTATATACTCGTGTAAAATGCAGCATGAGCATCCTTAATGCTGCACTTGCACAAGTGCCGCAGTTGCCTGAAACAACTGTTTTAAGTCTAGTGAGATAAAAATTAAAAAAAAAAAAATGGAATAGTTGAGAAGTTCCTCAGAATGGCTGAGATCATGATCAAGCTTGATGAGGTGTTTCTAATTAACTCTATCTTAGGAATTAACTGACATAAAAATGGTAGCAGAATTAGCATCTTTTGTTTTAGTATCTTTTTTTTCCCTCTCCTTCTGGATGTCACCAGGCCCTTCAAGACAGCCTGCTCTATATAAAGTAGTCATATTGCATTCACGCTCTTGTCCCAAAGACCAGCCAAAAATCACACAAACGGTGCCTTTCAATATCATTTTATAAGAAGTCTTCAGAGAGCTAATGCCTTTGTCACAGTATTTCTACAGCCACACTTTGCTGCAAAAGTAACTGTTCAGAGGAACAAGCAGCAGACGGAAAACAATTACAGGGGGCTCTGACACCGGAGTCAGTTCTACTTCCTTAAAATAGGGCTAAACATCATGTTTGTAATGTCTCATGTAGAGTTGTGCTCTGCATAGAATGCTATAAAATAGGGCCCTTGAGAACATCTATTATCACGTTTTGGTTAACATCACAGATTTTAAAAATTCCAGTTGCACTGAAGCCATGAAATAAAGCTTTCATCTGTAAAGATCCAGTTTCTCTTTGTTATTAAAATAAATGAAGCCATTAAACAAAATATATGCATATAATAGTCAAGTTCATCATTTTGTATCATCAAAATGATAAATCCTACATTTTTTTTAATTGGAGTAGTCATCTTCGAAAGGTTCATGTATAGAACAAGATCAAATGTGCCTGCTTTCTCTTTCTTACTTTCTGACTTGTTAGTAGTGACTCTTTTTGGTCTTCGGCTACTTTCATTTAGGTCTTTATAAAAGAAAAGGAGGGGGAAGCAGAGAGGGGCTTTTGAGCTCGGTATTGAAATCTGAATTAATTGATTAAGTATTATCCTCATAAATTATTAACAGACATCATATTGTAAATGTGCTGAAAGTGACATGCAGTCTAAATGCTGTTGCTTCCAAATACATTGGTTGTCTCTTTTATGGCAGTATCTGTGCAGGCATCTGCACGTGAGTGGTGCGGGATGTGTTTGGACCTCAAAGGAGACCAGACAGGAGAGGATGGAGATGCTCAGGCTGAGGATGGGGCAGACATGGGCTTCTCATGGCTGACTCTTCTGGCTTTTGAAAAGCTCTTTCCAAAACCCACTGTTCTGGCTTTATCAGTCCATCAGCCTGCAGAAGACACCACGCTGAGGTATATCCTCAGTGTTGCCCACAGGTTTAAACCCCGACATCTGGGGCTACACAGAGCCTTTTTTCCCCCTCTTCTTCTAAGCAGGGCTGCTTGACTTTCTACAAAAGTCTCCTTGCAGTCAACGGAGGAAGAGCTGCCTTGACTTTGGAAGGGAAAAGGTTATTTTTGCTAGCAGAGCCCTCTCAATCCAAGCAGATTTTCAAAAGGGAAGAGTCATATCCTGGAGACCATCCAATCCTTTTTAATGAGGTTTGAATAAAGAAAGGAATCAATGTATGGTGAACTTGTAGGCAAATGCATGTTAATTTAGGGTTAAATGTAGAGATCTGAGGGAGAATCAGCGTCTGTTTTTTCCTGGCTCTTGGGAGATCCATATCCTACTTTTTTCGTTCACGTCCTTGCACATGTAAATATCATCCTGGAAACACACGCCTGTTTCATTCTTAAATTCATTAGTGTTATCTGCCAGGTTTCTTTGCTAAGTAGGGTAAATAATTAATTAGAGCGGTTGTTTTCTTTTGGAGACTTCTTAGTTCATCTCTAGGAGTTAAATTTTAGCCCAGGCTGGTCAGAAAGTCTGTGTTTCTGCACAGTTCGGCACCCTGAAGCCAGTCAAAGAGATTTCACACGCTGAATTTGTGTAGATAAACGAATTCTCTAGTCAGAAAGCAGAATTGCTTAGTCAAGTTTGCAGAGTTGAGGCTTGGCTGTATTATTCATATATGCAATCTTACTGAACTCGGGCCACTTTAACAGAGGGAAACTCTAGACCTAAGGAATGAAGGTAATTTATGAGGGACTTTGATGTTAAAGGTAAAAATAATGGAGAATGAACCTGCCAGGGATGTAAAAGCCGGGATGAGTAAAACAAGAGAGCCTGAAACGGCTCGCTCCGTGTTGGAAAGTGAAAGCTGGCTCTAGCACAGGTAAATGGCATTTGGTTTTCCTGCTCAGATCTGTATGCTATTTGGCAGACGTTGAATTGATAATGCCTCTGTGTTAAAGAATTCAGATTGTTTCTTTTGCCACCTTTGCAGCTTATGAAAATGCAAGTAGACCTTCCTAATGAATATTAATAGGAGCAATGGCTGGATAGCATACAAGCCTGTGTCTCTTTGGAGCTCAGGTGGGGTAGTGAGAGGATTGTTGTGGTTGGGAATTTACATGCTTTTTAAGAATAAACTTCCTGAATTCTTTTGTATTCTCCTTTAAAAGCTGATGTTTGTTAACAGCAGCATGCTCACGTGGGCATGTTTTGTTTCTCTTTCCCTCTCTAGACACAGAGTGAGATTATTACTATAGATGAAATCTCCATGTTTTTTAAAACAAGGTAATTTATTAAATGAGGAGAGAAAGGGGCTCCATCCCTTAAATTTACCTTCCGTCGAGTGTTAATTTTATCAATAGGAATGATTTATTTCAGTTTACTTGTTGATTTTTGCTTTTCACGTGCGCCGGTCTCCCAGGCAGCTGTGGCAGTTGTCAGCAGAAAAGGGAGACGACACAGATGAGTGCTATCCTAATGTCCAGCAAGGCTTTGAAGTAGGTTTCATGCAGGTAGTTAATGGTGCAGCTCGTTAGGCCATCTCCCGGACCTCACACATTGAGGTAAGAGGGAGATGGTCTCATGGAGAGGCTGGAGAAAGGAACCCAGAGGGAGGTTCAAGCAGGGAGCTCCTCAACGAGAGCCCCGCGAGCAGTTGCCACCTCTCCGGAGCTCCTGGTGATGCCAACACGGTGTCAGGGCTTGGCAGCAATGTTGGCCTCTTCCTTTTGTCATTCCATGGGGTTTGCCACTGCTCTTCTTCTCTGGCTCTGCCACAGCAGTCCTGGCTGGACCTGAAGTTTGCTCACCCGTGAAAATCACCACTACCAACCTCTCAGCTGCTGCCACAGGTCCCATTTTATCTGCTGCTCTTCCTCCAGCCCCATCTCCCAGAGCCTCCTAGCTGTGCAAAACGAAGGTTCCTTCTATTAATAACTTCCCACTCATTGAGAGCTGCAGAGCCACACTTGAAAATGAGGTCTCGAGTGGTTCAAAACTCAAAAGAATCAGAGGGATGTGTGTTTATTATGAAAAAAAAAAAAACACCTCATGCCTGTAATAAGGTTGTGTGCCTGACTTTTGTGTGCCTGCGCAGGACAGAGCTGTTTTGCAACGTGGTGGTTTGGGTCATTTCCCTGTGTTTGTAAGTGATGCAGTGGTGAGAGGATGCTTTTGGAGTTTTTGATTAAGTTTCAGTAATTGAGATGCCTGCGCGTTGTCATTGATGGCAAATACATAATAAGAATTACTCTGCATTCACTTGGCAAGGGAACTTTTTTTTTCCAAAACTTCAAAACATGAAAAAAGCCCCCCAACTTTCAAAAGAGAAACGCTCACATGGATGCAGCTGTTTTCCCATTTTGCAAAAGGCCTTCCCTTACCCTTCCCTTGTCATGACAAAAAGGCTCAATTTTTTATTTTTTTTTAAAGCCAATATAAGGGGAGAAGAGGGAAGAGGGGGAGAGTCATTAAAATGCAGTTCTTTCAATTATGCCCCATTATTTGTCATCTTTATTGCTTTTCTATAGTTTCCATTGCACCTTTAATAGTACGCCTGGTCAGAAAAGGTGAGCTGGAATGTGAACACACTTGGCTGCCGCCGCCGCTGTGAGTGCCTACGAGCTGTGCTTGAATCCCCGTCCCTGCAGATTTTAATGTCCCCGCAGACTGCTGGCAGCCTGCTTCCAGCTGTGGCAGGCATGATGCAGTGAATTGCTTTTGAATGTTCTTTACTCAAATAGGCAGTAATTACAAGCTTAAAGAGGTTTAGTGGTCCAGTAAACTACATAATCACCCCTGAATTAGCCCGGGCTCATCAGTTGCAGTCCAGCAACCTCAAGACTGCTGTTTGTATGCAGGCTTGATCACGTAGCAACCTGAGCAGCAGGTGTGGAACAGCAAGAATCCCCCATAAACACAACTGTCTACTGGGGACAATGATCTCTAATGAGATGAGGCTACTGCATCACTGTAATTTAAGTGGGAAAATTAACGCCGGAGAATGTGCACTACTTCCAAGAGTCTCTGCTTCTTCTGAGAATGGTGGTGTTTCTCTAGCTTTTTCTTTTTTTTTTCCCCTCCTGGATCTTTAAATGCATCTTTTTTTTTTTTTTTATGAAGAACACATTGTGGTTTTGCTTATAGGTTGAGTGGGCTTTATTCTTTTACAAGGATACGTTGTGAATATTTAATGGTGGACGGGGCATCTGTTCAAGGACTTTCCATGCCAACAAAGCGGCGTTGCAAAATAGCAGCAATATCTTTTCATTTCTTTCCTCAGTGTGGTTTTTGTTGTTGTTGTTTGTGTTTTTTTGTTTTAAATAGAAAACATTCAAATGTAAAACCTGCCTTGTGTTGGCACTGGAGATGGGCACCTCAGTGTGATGCCTTGAACTTCTTTTGCATGGCTGCTTGGTCCCTCCATGGGAAAATGTGGCGTGAGGCTTCCCAAATTGTTTGGGGTGTTGTCTCCCTAAGGATTCTCCCTAAAGCTCCTGCTCCATCCCATAGCTGGTGGTTGATGTTCAGGACCTTGCTCCTTCTCCCTTGTCACTCCATCGGGGATGGATACGGTGCAGTGGGGGCGTTTTTATCCCCCACGTACATTTTGAAATGCCAAAGGCAGCCTGAGAAAGCCAGCAGAAAGCACAAATAAAAGCTTTAGGTGGAGATCTGTGGGATTATAACCGCTGGCGCTGGCGTTTAGCAGAGATTGTGGAGTTATTTCCGAGCCCACCTGTTTAGAAAGTCATTTAAGGTAGATAAGGACAGTGACTTATTGCTGAGAAAAGGCTTCTGGTTAGGAGATGTTTACCTGAGCTAATCTGTGTTAGGCTGCCTCTGAAAACAGCAGAAGCACTTTTATGGAGTTCCCAGGTAGTTAGGGTTTCCTTTAACATGCCGGGGACAGAAGGAGGTAAGAAAAAAGCCCCTCCCTGCCGCTCACCCAGGAGAGGCAGGGGGGATTTGGGATGCCATGCAAGGATGCAGCTCACCTTCCTGCCATCTCAGTGGCCTTCTAACTAAAAACCTTCATTTATAGGATGTGGATTTTAGCTCTAATGTGGTTGGAAGTCTGATGATGCATTTTCTCGGTTACTTCGGTGTCACTTGGATGTAATATTTCATTGTTTTCAGTCATGTGCTGTGCTGAAGACAGTTTTGCTGATCTTTTGGATGCAATACTTGCTTTAATTACCCTGTCCTTGGTTATTTTTAGGCTGTGACACAGCAATAAGATGATAATAAAGAAAAACAGGGCAGAGAAAGGGAAAGTGCACTGGCCATGTCCCATTATCACAAATTGTCTTGACACTAGAGCAAAAAAAATCACTTCTTAAGCTTATTAAGAGAAGCTGATGTGTGTGTGCGAGTCCCGCGTGTGTTTCTGCATGCACATACATCCAGGCACTAAAGGAATGTACGAGACGGGAAAATCTCCACTCAATTACCCTGGTATGGCGGGGGAGTGTCTGCATGGACACAGCTTCAGCTGCAAGCTGGTATGCGCCGGAGCAAGCTCCAAACATTGAGGTCTATCAGAGTGTCTCCAAAAGGAAATAGCAGGAGCACCACGGCTTGGACTAGCTGGAGCTGAACTGGAAAAGGCAGCGGGTAATAATATATGGTATGGAAGGAATAATATTGTAGCAGCCAGGGGATGGATTAGGTCAGTTAAAAGGTTTTTCCATTTTCTGACTTCTGTAATATCCTGTGCAAGGGATGATCTGAACTTTTTTTTCCTTAATGAGTGCTCACATTATGAATAATTTGATGGGGCCACCAGAGAAGTATTGGCAGCGCATCCAAAACCATACCATGCCTCTCCATCAGCCTTGGAAAGGATATTTATGTTAGCAAATGCCAAAAGTTGTTCACAGACAACTCTTGCAAGAAAATTATTTACAAAAGGGGAAATGGGAAATAAGAGAAGCAAAGAGCTTTTTTCCCCCCACCCCCAACACAACTCCTTCATTAAAAAGTGTTGCTGTTGCCCATACCTCTTCCCCGTCTTCAGCCCCCACAAATCAAAAGTCTCCCCCATCTCCCAGCCCCCTGCCTGCAAAAGCAAAGCCAGCCCTGTTTAATCAGCTCACACTGCGAGCACATGTTGGGATGTTAAAACTTCGGGGGGATTGGCTCTGTGCTTTACAGCATGCGTTTTCCTCGGGAGAGTCTGACTCTGCCTCTTTTTCCCCTTTTATTTCTGGTGTGGTTGCCAAAGCTGCCTGCAAAGCCTTTTTGTAAGGGAAGCATCTCAGAGCCTAACACGCAGGGATCAGCTCATACAGAAGTCAAGCTGTGACGTATGGCCTTGCTGTAGCAGTGGAGAGATGCAGCAGTCAAGGGATGTGTCACACTGCATGTTTTTCTGCATTTTTAACTTTACAAGACCGAGCACGCCTGTTGGTTTTGCGATCACAGTTAGCAGTTCAGTAACTCTGGCAGCACCAGGATTTATTAACAGTAACACTATGAAAATCTTACTGCAGGGATATTAAGCTATTATAATAAGTTGAGGAAATATTTTCTTTTGAAAGAGGAAAAGGCTGGCTTTGTCTGTAGTAGGGCCGTGTCATATGGACTGCGTTTTCTTGCTGCGCTGAAAAAGCAATGAGGAGTTTTAAATGCCGAAGCCAGCTAACACTTCAACAGCATTATCAGACTGACTCACTGCTCTCAGCCAAGGAAAAGACTGTGCAAACTTTGCAAAGGGTTTTTCTTCCTATCCTAGTAGATGCATTTCCAATAAAACAGCTTCCTGCTCAGTGTTTAGTGTTTCCTCCAGCGTGCGAGCCAGTCCCATGTGATAAACAGGATCAAGTTTTCAGCTTCCAAGTTGAATTTTTATTTTTTTTTTCCCGTAGCAGCTCACGTCAACTTGGCAACTTTTTGCGGCCTGAATGTAAAGCAGGTCACAGAGCCTGCCTGTGATCTCCGCAGCCTGCAGAGTAGGTGAGCAGGCTGAACACAGTCTCTGTATCACTCCCTCTGAATGGCGAGTGAAGGAAGCAGGTTGAAGTCTGGTGACTTCGCTGATAGTGATCCAAACATTTTTGGCTACTTGGCGAAGGCAGGAGCCCCGTTATTCTTTCTGAGTCCAGTATGTGTGAGGATCCAGGGCTCAACTGCTATAAATTCAAGCTATGTTCTTAGACTGCACCATGCACTGCTTTTGTAATGCAAATGGTGGGCACAAAGTGTCCCTTTGATAACGTGCAGTCAGGAGACAAAAAGGCATTCACAGGAACAGTCAAACTAATTCATAAAACTAAGAGACAATAGGAAATAGAAAAATGGATATTTAAAAAATATATATATCGTAGATCAATTTGATTGCGACCAATGTAAACAGTTCAAACACAAGCCAGGAGGAGGCAGGGGAAGGGGAGAGCCCCCAAGCGCTGCGCCGGCGCATTGACTGACCCTGCACAAGTTTGGATAAAGCAAGGATTCAGGGTTCAGCATGTCACTGGGGGGCTTTATTCCAGTTACTGAGTTAGGTGCAGGCTGGGTTGCCATTCAGAAATGTTAAATTAACGTGGTTTTATTTTTCTTTTCTTGCTGAGGTCAGAAAATGGTTAATAGGGACTCCTGAGGGTGTAAATTTTGGGGGGTGGTTTCTCTCCCATCGCATACCAGAGCTTAGCTCAAGGTCATCTCGTGTTGGTGCATTAAACTTAGCTCCGGAGGAGGCAGAGGGCTGGAGGAAGGGGATGAAAGCACTTCCGAAATGGCTCTCCCAGCACGTTCAGCCAAGCGGCAGCACCGCCGTGATAAGGGTGATGCTGGAGCGCTGCCACTGCTCCCTGTGTTAGATCAGTTCCTCCCCGGCCCCTTCCCCTGCCCCTCATAACGCAGTGTGCCACGTTGTGTTGGGAAATCACTCCTGCCGCCGGGCTTTGGTGGGGCCAGCTGGCAGGTTGGGTGTCTGTGCTGCCCCAAATGACCAGTCTTGGGGTGGGAAGGGGCAGTTTTACCCCCCAGTATCTCAGCAGCAAGCCCCATGTGGGATTGTCTTCAGCCTTTCTGTGACCATTAGGATGTGCTGCTCCAGTGGGCAAGTCAGAAGGGGAGGGAGTGTTATTGATACTTCTTTACCAGCACAGATAAGATAAAGTCTATCACTGTCCCGGCATCCAGCACGGGCAGCTTGTGGTGGAAAATTTGATGAAAGGAGTACGTTTGGACAAGGAGGATCATTAAGATAGGAACTTGGACATCTTCCATCTGTATATTCTGTAGACTTTACCCACTTGCTGTAGCCAAAGGTGGTAAAAAAAAAAAAGTCTTATTGTTTGTTTTGCTGAAAGTGTTCTTGGCTGCATTAAAAAAGGGCTTTCATTAAGACTGCTGCTCTCTAAATACCATTCATAAAACAGTGAGGAGAGAATATGATGGAAAGTTACATTTTTCTCTCTGTCACTTTGATTTCTTTGTTACTGCTAAAATGACTGCTCTGACTCATATTTTGCATAGTTATTTTTACCTTTTCGAATGTTCCTTAACTGTTCATATTACCCTGGGCAAATCCCCCAAGGATAATTTTCATTTGCATGCAGACTTTGATGGTGTTATTAAGCAATCACTTCTGTTCTAAGTCATTATTAAAAGTAATACCACAGAGCCTCAAAAACACATTAATGGTGCCAAACAATCCACATTTCAGCGTTAGATTTATGGTAAGGGAAAAGCAGTAGGGCTCATACTGTTAGGTGGATGCTGCTCTGTAATGCTCCAGGAGCATTACTGAATCCAAAGGAACAGGAATTCTCAGAAAATATCGGAGCTGGACTCAGTCATTTGCTGTCAGCCTTATTCTTTCAAATGCCTTTTTTTTTTTTAATGTGCCTGCTTCCTTCCTTTTTATTTTTTTATTTTTCCTCTTGGATTTGCCCTTTTTCTCTGGCCTTGGCAAGAAACCTGTCTGCAGTATTCCAGCATCCCCAGGCTGGTTCTGGGAAGGAGGGTCAGCCTTCCTATACGTAATCACCGTTTTATGGCTTTCACTTGCTCTTGAGGTGTTAATGCAGATCAAATGGAAAACACTCCAGCAAGAGCGTTACAGCTACTTGCACTGCCCCATGCACGGTCCCAATCGTTAATTCTTATTGTAAGACCTAAAGGTAATTCTGTTTGCTCTCCTAATGCATTGCAGCTCTCCCGGTGGTCCAGCATATCTTTTCTCAAATTCCCATCTTGATCAATTGTTTGCAAATAATTAAGCTTTTAAGAGATAATGGTAGGAGCTAATGTACACAACAAAGTAAAGGTCTCGAGTCAGTGTTTATCGAACAGTGGTACAATTTGCTTTGATATCCCAAAGTGATCTGGAGTGATAGGTGTACTTGCCAACGGGAATGCAGGGCATTGTTTTAAGACACACACTTCCACATATATATGTATATATACCACACTTCCATATATATATGTATATATACAGATGCAAATATTATATATAAAATATATACACATGCAAATACCCAATTAAAGCCATACATATCTGAATGTCTTTAAACAAACCATTATAAAGCTTTAGGAGACTGCCTGTTTTTGCTGCCTGGGTGAAATAAAGATCAGCAAAAGCACTTTGGAGTGAATTTCCTATTTCTTCATAAAATGGCAGTTCTCAGGGTTTCCCCTTTTCTCTCTGTTGCAATATGATGTCTGCCTTTGCCTGTAGCCCAGGCCTTCCTAGCCCTGTGGGTGGGAATGCAACAAGGCTTTGAATGTTTTTATAGCAACCTAGCCTGTGGCCTGCTGATTCTTTGTCAAGTCATTTTTTTTTTAGCCTACAAAGGAACAACTGGTACGATCTGCAGAAAGCTTATATAATAAGGATGCCCAGTGTTTAAGATATTTTAAACACACCCAGTTGTAGTTGAAAAGCCTGCCGCATTGGGAACCTTCAGCTAAGAGGGATTAGCGACATGAGGTCGTGGCTGCCATGTGATTCTGCCAGTTACAGATTTTTATTAAATTAAAAGTTTATGCTGTGCTAGGCTATGAGACCAAAAAAAAAAAAATCAGATGACCTTAAACATCCCACAATTTAAGGAATTTGGGGTTTGGGACTTTTAAAGCAATTATTTTTACAGTGACTGTATTATTCTGATGGCTAATTTTATCCAGTCTTGTCTATTTGGAAAAAAGTCCAGAACAATTGAAAATTGCTTAATGGAGACAGAGTTCTCAATTCCAATAGCTAGAGGCTGTCTAGTAATTATTGCTTGGTGCATGAAATTAGACACAGTTTGTTCAATTACTTAAAATTAGATCACATGTAAGGTGGCAAAGTGAAATAAGAAAAAAAGTCTAATTTTGTCCTTGCTTGATAGCAAAGTAATGAAACGGGAAGCAAGCTATAAAGATGAAAATGTTGCAAATTGTCTCTGTAGTTTTTTTCTTTGAAGAGAAGCAAAATGTTATGTTCAGATAGATGGATGTAAGTCAAGTATGACTTTGTTGGGGATGAACACATATATAAGGCGGACTCTGAAATTCATGCTGGACTTTAGCATGTGTAAAATGCAAATCACCCGTAAAAAGAATTGAAATCCCCTCCCCGTTGTGGTTGTGGAGCTCTTTCACATCCATGCACAAAGTAGAGCGGGTTGTTTACAGATGCGCAGGTTATCTGTGGGCTTATTGTCAAGAACTGTGTTTGTGGAAGAATGGAAAGTTCCCTGCCATGTTTGGCAGGGTAAGCATGTCTTCTGGAGCTGATGGCCATGGCAGTGGGCTTTGAAATGGGCACATTGGGCAACAGGATGCTACAGCAAAAATCCATATTTGGTGAAGTGAGGTAATTCAGCCATGCAACGGAGCCATTAGATGTCAGATTAAGCTGTTTACAAGAGTATATAAAAGCTGCTAAATAGTTACGGTCCCAATAAGATCGCTGACTTTTATGAGGTTTTAAATTCTTACACTTTACAAGGTTTCAGTTTACATCTCCTGTAATATTATGCTGAAGAATACGTCCAAAGAATATGGGCCTATTTGGGAAAAAACGGATGTGTGTATAACAGCAAATGCTTTCTGACAAACAACTGTTAAATGCAATGTTTGGGTAGGTCTAAACAGTTTTATCAAGTGATCTTATTGAAATGTTATGAAGTGCCTTGCAGCAGCCCAGATCTGGAGTCGATGTGCGCTGACACTTGCACGTCCAAGTTAGGAGCCTTCTGACTTGTGAGCCAGAGCAGGGTTTCTCCTGGGGATTGCTACGTTTGTAATGTTTGGCCATTTCCTTGCGAGACAGTGACGTTTTTACATGGAGGGAAAGGATAGAAATGATATTGCTAATGTCATTTCTAAATTCAAACTTGGATGTGGTTCTTGCTGTTGATTTATTAAGCAATCTGTATTCATGCAGAAGTGAATTTTCTGAGAAAGCAATCAAGTTCTCACAAGAAACTTAACTTATGATTTAATTTTAACATTATCTTCAATTAAACCAGTATTTATTTTCCGTCTCTTAGGATTAGTGCAGCACAGCTATGTTAATGTCAGGCAAAAATGTGCTGATCGCTGACCTTGTGTTGGCCTGTGTTCAAAATGCAGGCGTTTGTTTATGTTCAGGATGCTGATCTTATTTGCAAATTATTTTGGGGCACTGGCAAGATTTGTCTTCACTATCTCAGAAATCATCAGGGCATTTTAGTATCCTAGAGAAGTGCTATATCGCATTCTTCATTGTTTTGTGAAATACAGAAAAAAAATAATTGTGATTTGACTCCAATCACTCATTCATGACAAGTGTAAAAACTTCCACCTAATGCAACAAATATCCTTCTTGAGTATGAAGGTACTGCCAGTATCCTAAGTAGTTATTTTTCCACTTCACTAATCTTTATAATTGGCTTGTCTTTTACTGCCATTAATTAAGTGATGTAGTAGCCCATTAATAATTATAAAAGAGTGACACACCTCAGCATTTTCACCTTTCAGTAACAGATGTCATGCTTCTGTTTTTTTCTTTCTTTTTTTTTGTTTTGTTGCTTTTTGTTTTGTTGTTTTGTTGCTGTGTTTTGTTTTAATAGAAACTAGGCAAAAAAAATACATTGTTTTAAATGTATATATTTATTTTGGTGTCTTATAGCACCCTTACCCTTCAGAAGAACAGAAAAAGCAGTTGGCACAAGACACAGGGCTCACTATACTTCAAGTGAACAATTGGTAAGTAATTTTCCTTAGTGTTTCTATACGGCTGCTGGCACCCTCCAGCTAACGCTTTGCATTTCTGAGGACACACCTTGCTTTGTCTGCTTCCCCCAGCAGTTTATCGATGCAAAAATGGTAGAGCCAGGCGAGTGGTTTCCGTGATGGGAGCTAGGAGGTTTGCTGCTGCAGAAAACCAGCAGTTTTTACTTGCCCATCGCTTTCTCAGTGTTTTCAGTGGGTTTGCATCTGGGTACCAGTCCTCCTTTCTGGATGAGGATGTGTCCTCTTCAATAGAGAGCCACATCCATTTGGAGAACTTTGTCATTGAGAAGTTGGGTGAAAAAATGGGCAATCGGCCCCGTTTCTGCAGACTGTATTGTTATTTTGTGCTGCTGTCATGCTTTTATTTAATGCTGTTGGTGGGGTTTTCTTTTTGTCTTGACATCATTATATCCATTTATTGGTTTGTTTAAAACACTCAGTTTTTGAAAGCTTGAACAAACGTTGAGGACAATTGGGCTCTTTCCTGCTGAAGTACTGTGTGGAGCAAGTGTATTTATTTATTCTGGCTGAGGGTTGCTGGAGCCCCTGATTTGCTGTAGTAGTGATTGTTTTAAGGAAATTGGGATCCGTGCTGTTTGTGCAGTGGATTTTGAGTTGCTAACTTTCGGAGATGTGGTGAAGGCCCCCAGTGAAAATTACTTGTGATTTAAGTGTGAAAACAACAGCAAACACATTAAAAAATGTCTGATTTATTACCTTTTGTTCCTGCATCGAAATGCAGGTTTATCCCACTGTCCCTGAGCTAGTGTCATATTTGAAGTGTATTGCAATCTAATACCTTGTAAAACTAAGTGTATCTAATTAATTGTCCTAATATTTTTAGATTAGTGTTTATGATGGGAAACCTTATCCTCTTTGAAGTAATACCCAGAAAATGGCCAAGGCGAACGGCGAGCCTGCTGGGGAAAAGGGAGGGAGGAATGCCAGTTTGCAGACAAAAGTATTTTTTTCCATTCAGTAAGTGTCAGAGATTAATATTACTGAAGGTCTGATTACATGGCCTAATCCATTTTGGTGAATAAATTTGGTCTTGATGTCCATTGCACCTACATTAACAAACCCTCCTGTGTTAGAGAGAGTGGGAGCCTATGGGAGAGATTTCTGATATATTAAACCCCATTACAGAAAATGTAATTTCTGTCAATATAATCCCATGTATTCTTCAATTTAGTACTTTAGAGATAACAAGCTACTTACAATATATTTGCCTTTGGAGGATTAATTTACAAAGTGCACTATCTGGGAGACGCAGGCGGGCTCACATAAGCATAGCTTGTAAGGGTTATCAATTTCTGTGACCCCACAGCAGCCCTGGGAGATCAATTTTTGAAGCCCTTTAAGACACCGAATAAAGGGAAATACCAGATACTTAGTATATGTGAAGTAGGCTTCCAAGATACCGTAAAATGGAGGAATAAAAGGCACTAAACATAAAATACATGTTACAAGTAAATGCAAACTGCAGTATTTTGGCTCAAGCCAGGAAAAAAATAGTGTTTGTTTCAGCTTTATATCCTCCAGGTTTTGTCCAGTTGATACCCTCATTTCTGTGGTTGAAAGACAGATGGTCTGGTCTGGTTGGTGTAGGGGCTGTCTGTGTTTGTCAGGCATCCTATTTAATGGTAGGGTGGAACAGGCGTGCGTTGCTTTGGAGTGCCCAGGAGCAGATTCCTTGGCGTGTCGAGCCCCCTCTCCTACAGGTGCCTGTCCTCTCACTTCCATACTCCTGGCATGAGCAAAGCCAGGCTGGAAGCACAGCTCCCCTGGGTGACATGGGGTGGCTGAAGCAGCTCAGGAGAGGACACGGATCAGCTTCCAGCCAGAACTGCATGTTGGGTGAGCGTCGAAGGCTGGAGGCTGTGGGTGAAGGTGGGAGCACCACAGGGAAAGGGATGGGCAGGGGTCTGGCCTGAGTGCAGGATCCAGCCTGGGCACGTGGGTCAGTTTGGGATGGTCCATCAAAGATTTTCAGAATGATGAGCATGGGATGCTTTGAACTAGAGCTGGTGGGATTTGTCCCGTGTGACTTTCCGGGGTGGTTTTTAGTACCCATCCCGCCTCGTATTTGAGTTTTACTCTGGCTTCATGTCAGATGTGTTTTTATAAGTTCCTTATGTGCAAGGAAAGGAAAAAAAAAAAAAGTAGGTCAAAATACATTATAACTGAAGTCTTGTGGATGTAGGGCAGGCTTCCTCTGCTTGAGCTCGTTTGGTAATTCTGCCGTGGCGTTACAATTGTATAAATTATTGAGAGAATTCCCCTTCCCTCCCCAGCCCCACAAGATTTAACACTGTAGAGCCGGTCAGGGCTTTTTCAATCACAGGTGGTGGATGGAGATGCTAGGGTGTAGTAATCCAGCTGTTTGTGGTGGGTGCAGAAGAGCAAGGGGGCTGTGGGGCTGTGGCTGAGTGTGCAGGTTGCACAAACACGCAGGAAGCAGCTGGCCATGGGGTGAGCAACAGCTACTTGGTCCTGGGTGCGCGGGCAACCCTCTCCCAGCCTTTCCCTGAAAAATACATTTCTGTGTAACGCGGCGTGCATGAGAACCATTTCTTTTTGCCCAAATTGTTCGCTGCGGGGAAGAGCTAACGTATCGTTTCTGGTTTAGTTTCGCCTTTCTTCTGCAGGCTCATAAGTCATTCAGCCACAACTTTCAAAAAATTTCGCCTTCCTCCTTAGATTCTTCCCAACTTGTTAACACACATGTACATTTTTGTATTAATGATGAGTCATTGTAAATCACTGTTGCAGAGATTAAATAAAATGCTGAAGGGCAGGCTGGGTGCAGATCAGTCATAAATTATTGGCAGCAACACAGCATGTGGGAATACATGAAATGTGCATGAAAAACATAAACTCATGTCTGGTAGCATGGTCGTTAGCCCAGACTGGGAATGCTGGATTTTCTGGATAGAATTATAAGTTTGCCACAGAGAAGTCAGTGAAGAGAGCATTTGTTTTCTGCAGATTGAAAGCATTTGAACAATTTTTTTGTCATATTTTGAATGCCTTTACAGTATGTGCTAGTTGCATACTTCAGTTCTCGGCCATAACGAAAAAATGGTGCTTTTCACATACGGCCTGCCCGGTGTTCGGGCTCCCCGGCTTGATGCACACAACTCCTATTGATGGCGGAGGAGTCACAGGAATGGGGTGATGATGTGAGACGTGCCATAAAACCTACCAGTGGTAGGGCGCATGTCTTTAAAAATACCACAGTTTTAACGTGACCCTTTTTCTTGCGTGTGTGTTGGATTATTTTTTAATAACCCATGTGGAGGATTTCCCCCCTCCTTATCCCTTTTTTTTTTAGTAACAATTCTGCCTGCAAATCAGCAGTGTTGCCTCTTAGGACCACCTTTGTGCCACAGTTGGGTATTTGCACCGTGGGAAGCGGGAAGCATTTACCGTGTTGCAAAAGCTCTTGCAGGTAGGGAGGTAGCCAAGTTCGATACCTTGTCAGTCTAAATGAACTGGTCAGGTCCTTACCTTGCTAGTCTTTTAACCCCACAGCACTTTGGGGTTCAGAGCACCACAACGTGAGCTGGAAGGGGCAACTTGGGTAGTCTTGACAGCGTTGCATATATGGACATGGAAGGGACCTGACGAAATGCAGGTTAATAAGGTGCTTTTCCCCTGTGATAAAAACCACCGCTCGGTGATTGAAATATCCAGGAGGTGTGATACAATCACTTATTACCTCAGCTGAGAGCCAGCCAGGCTATATTGAACAATCTATACGGTTTCCTTGTTTACTGCATCCCAGCTGAACCTCGTCCTGTTAAGAACTAATGGCAGATAATTACTCATGGTACTCTAAGGAGAGAAGTCAATTCTCATCAAGGGCTGTATTAGGTGTCAGGTGCTTGGTTTTGCATTATGAAAGCCTAGGAATACACAGGTAAAGGTCTGTGTATTTGTATAATAATGCCCCTATGTATCTCTCTATGTTTACATATCTATATGTGACTCTCTACACAGAATGCATGCAACTGCATTAAAATGACTTTATAAATATATATATATATATATGAAGTTTGCAAATTCTTAAAGCTCCAAAGTGAGGGAACGCCAGCCTTTTATTAGGTGTTTCCATTCTGCTTTTTCCAAAACGCCCTTGTGTTATCTAGGGCACAGACCAGACAATGATGGAGCAGCTAGTCAATATTTTATCTTACCCTCATTCGTCAGTGCTTCATTTGTTGAGCCGTATTCAAACCATGCTTGAAGATGGAATTAATAATTCCTGATGGGCTTTCCTGTAGCGCTTACCACTGTAATACCCAGGTTCTCCACTGACCTCCACTTACTTGTATATGCATACATGTGCATGATATATTTACAGTTCCCCTGCAAAGAGGGAGCATAGTATTGTGGTTTACAGGTGAGGAACTGAGCCTGCAAGAGGTTCAGGTCCAGCCCATCCACTGGTTTGGTGTCGGTTTGGGACTGAGCTGACTCAGAATGATGGCACGTTATCCACATTCAAAGGCCCAACAGTCTCCAAGTTCATGGAAGCTCCAAGTTTTTAGTGTCTTGGCATTTAACATTTCCAAGCTCCAGTGCTGGGCACAGAGGAGAGACACAAGGAGTTGGTAACTGCTGGTGAAAAGTTAGGTTTCAGTGATTTACTCAGCAGCTCCTAAGCAGTCCAAGGCAGCAGCTAAAAATCCCGTCCTCCAGTGCTGCATTCAGCTGCTCCAGCCAGGAGCTTTTATTTTCTTGCCATTCGCTGCCTTATTCACTCAACTTTGATGATGTTTATTTCCTGTAGAGATCAATTTTTCTACACGATAGTGATTTGTTCTTGTAACATAACTGTCATTGTGGTGACTGAGGCTTTGGGCTCTATAAAAAATCATACCATGAGCCGATGACCGTACTGCTTGCCTATAAAGTGGATTAAGGAATAGGATGCAAGTAGCTCTAGCAATACAGCTTCCTACCTCTTGACTTCTTGATTTTATGACCTTGGCTTCTTTAAATGTCATTTTTGTGTATAATTTCCTAGGCTTGCAAAAAAAAAAAAAAAAACAACAAACCAACCAAACACACTGGAAAAAATGATCAAATAATGCAAATTTCCCTAATCTCATTCTTGGAGACAGCTGAAGTTATTTTTGCTGAAACTTTATAAGGAAGAAATTAAATAAAAATAAAAATAAAAGATGAAAAATCCAACACAGACTGGGAGAGATGCAGAGGAAGGAGGAGCAGCTGCATGGCTCTCTGCCCCACCACCTTTTGGAAAGAAGTCCTATTTATCTCAGCATGCTTGGGGCTTGGCGCATCTAAATCACACCCCGGACACCCTAAATCCACAGGCTGCTGTTGCCCCGTGATTCCCACATGCACGTGGCCAAGCCCCACGGCAGCCCCTTGAGGGGGTGGCCAAACTCGGTTGGGGCTGGGCATTTAGTGCAGGCATCAGCTTTGCTTAATTCCCTTGCCGAGGGTGAAACTCACCCCGAGCAAAAGGCCAGCACATGACCAGCGCGCCACTTTAGTCCCACTTAAGCACTATTTTTAGGGTGTAAGAGGGGGAGGAGGCCTGAAGGAGGGAGCACAGCAAAAGCAGGTGCTGGTCCTATATGCAGGGGTGGATTTTCACCCCCCACTGCCTACCAAATCGCAGGATACAATAAACAGGCAAGTCATTCGCTCTGCTGCTTTGCAGAGCGTGCCACACACGGAGATCTTTAGTTAGAGGCGGGTAAAATATACGCTTGTTTTCAGATTTATCTATTACTGCTTTTGTCGCAGTAAACAGATTAAACGAGAAAAGGTCAAGATGCAATTTGAATCTGTGTAATAACATAACAAATACTTTTCTCAGTAATCAGATACAGTAAATGCAAGTACTTATTTACTTGTAAATGTTAAAACATTCACAAATTATCCTCTCAACTTCAGCAATGCAAAATTAATCAGACACTGTCAGATTTTGGAAACTATTCTACTTTTCTTCCTTCTGTAATTTGAGAATATGTTTACAGATGTCATTTAAACACTGCTTCTTTAATGGGAATGCATACAAAACCCAGAAGAATAGAAGTAAGAAATAATCTATTTTCCAGGTTTAAAGAACACATACAGTCTGTTATTCTGAAGAAAAATAAGACATTAGATGTTTGCAATGTGAAAATCACACCCTATACCTCCCCACCTCCCCAAAAAAACACACAAAACCCCAAGAAAAATGTTTAAAAAGTATCTTGCTGGGTGAATTGTTGTACCATTTGAGCAATTTGGAATATGTGCGGTAAATTAGCTGTTCTAAACATACCATGTGCTGGGCTTTTAAAGCAGATTTTTACATTTATGTTTTCACTAAGTCTTAGCTAATTGTTATGCCTTTCACCTTGAATGCCAATTGTAATAATAATATTACATCTGTAGTCTATTTCTCTGTTCTTAAATTACAGCAATCAGGAATACTTGCTAGGTAAAAGACTGTATAGTTACTCGTAAGAAAATATTGAAATCAGACGAAAAATGTTTAGCTTGCATATTGCCTTAGACAGCCCTGGAGAGCTGCCAGACAAGCAAGGTATTATTAGAAAAGCTGAGCAAATAGCTTCCAGGGGGAAGAGCTGTGGATTCAGAGCCATCAGGTACTGTCGTATCACCGGGTTTTAGGAGCACACTGAGTTTGTCGGTATGTTTTGGTTCAGTAAAGCCGTTTAAAAGTGCAATGCAGTGGTGTAAACATGCAGGGGGTTGTTTCGATGGACAGGCCTAAGGAGCAGGGACACAGTTTGGGCACAAAAGGCACGTGTTTTTCCCAAAGCGGCAGATGCTTGGAGGAGGAAGATAAAAAGAGTTTAGGGGGAAACGCTCCCCTTGTCATCCGGGACTTCAGCTCAAGCAGGGGAAGGGCGCTCAGCCCAGGTCCCTGGGCTTGTTGCTCAGTCCAGCCCTGCAGCCTGCGCTTGCCCCAGCTGGAGGGAGGCTTAAGCTACCCCAAAACCATGGTCACGCTGTCTCAGAGAGTCAGGGGACCACGCATCCCCTGAACATTGCTCTGATGGGCCCTGGGTCTGGGATGGGCAAAACCAGCGGACGAAACGCTATTTATTTCAACAGCAAACGTGTAGTGATTTTGCACGAGCTAACAAAGTAATTAGCAGCAGCCTGAGCATCCAGCGAATAAATAAATGGTGTTGGAAATGGTTGCAAGAGCATGGCAGCACAGAAGCTTCTCGTGAGAGAGAGGGAAAGGTCAGTTCCCATGGCAGGGTGCTGCATGTTGCCAGCACCGTTTACCTGCTGGCAGAGGAGCCGGAGGTGCTCGGCACTTTAGGAGTTAACGTGCAGCAAAATTCATATTTTCCCTTGGGCTTTCCATCCTCTGCCGCGGTGGTTTTGTACCTGACAAACTTTTTAGTCGATGCATTAATATTCTGTAACAAATGTGCTGTCAGGTGTCACGAAGATAAGATTAAAAGGCACTGTTCAAACATTCTCTGATTGCTCTTTTCTCCACTCCTGCCCTGGCTTTGCGGGGCAGGATCAGGGTAGGGGTCAGAAGTCTTTGTTAGCTGCTTCTTAAAAGGCTGAGATTCAGGTGTGCACAGCCTGAAAACAAGAGTTGAGCTTGGTAAAACATCCAGGGCGCTATTGTATTGTGGAAATGTTGCATTGCAATCCAGGGGAGGGCTCCGTGCTGCCTTCTGTAAATAGGTTTCAGGGCTTAGCATTTCTTTTGGGTTAGAGATGCTTCTGTCAGAAAAAGCAGCCTCGATATCCAAAATATATATATATAATAATATAATGTATATATATAATAATATATATATATATATATAGGGAGGAGAGGCAGAGAGAAGGGGAAAGTAATTGTCATTTCTTTGCAAGTCAGGTTTTGGTCTATTCTTGTCAAATCTATCTGAAGTGTGTTTACATACAGTTTGCCTTTCTGGTATTCTGTGCTTGCACAGACCTGATCTCCACCTATTTTGTGTCAACAGTTGCTGAGATTGGTGTGCAGCGATTAACCACGGCGAAGTGAAACGCCAGCACGCTGGGAAAGGTGCCCTCAGAGACTCTCTCTCTCACTTACATCATGAGCTAGCTTCAGGCTGCACCTGCATAAAACAAACCGCATTTTTGAGTGGTTAAAAAGTCAGCCTGAAATACTAAAAATGGGGCAAATGTTGCTTCCTTGTTGGATAAAACAATTTTCTCTTCTCAAAAATGAAACACAACCAGAGGCTCGGGGAGAGGAAGTGCTTTGGAGGGCGTGTGTTTTGCCCTGTCTGCCCTTAAATGATGCAGTGTAAATGATGTATGGCTGGCTATACCAGCATTAGAGCTAACGAGGCTTCTGTGTTTTATTTCACTTTTTCAAAGAAAAGAAAAGAAATGGCAGCAGATGCTGCAGAAAAAAAAAATTACTTCCGCAGTCCTCAACGAAATCTAGGTCATGTAACAGTTTCATGGGTTATTATTTGTTTTTCTGCCCAGGCACCGTAGTCCTTGTGGCTTTTTGGCTAATGATAAAGTGCAGTATCAATTGCTCCTTTTTTTATTCAGACTTATCCAAGAGATGTCCGACTCCTCCTAGGTTTATAAAGGTGGTTTATACTCCTTGTTTTATCCCGTCTGGGGGGCTGAGCTTTGTACGTCCCACGGTCTTATAAATTCCTTTTATCTTTGACATTCTTCTGACCTCCCCATGCGTGTTTTGTTTTCATTGCTTTCTGAGGATGTCTTTTCTCCTTCCCCGAATAAAATGCCATCATGAGGAGGATTATAAGTAAAATGAATTACTTCACTTAATGGGAAATTATGTTTAGGTAAAGTAGATTACAAAGTAGGTTATTAGTAGTGGTTGGACAACAACGTTTTGACGTAGGATGGCTTGGGGGGCAGTTCATCCTCAAGAGGCGTGTTGTTGTTTTTCAGGTTGGCCGTGATTCAGAGTTGTGTCTTTTGTGGTTTCAGCCCCCCCCCCAAAAATATAAAAAAATATTTCAAACCAGTTCCGCAGGTGCCCACATCACAGAGCATACACCATTGCTCTCGTGTTTGTTGTCTCAACCGCGGTGGGAAGGGCCCGACCACAGGAATCAGAGCTTCCCTCATCTGCCCCGAGCTGCTTTCTCAAGGTATAGGCCAGAGCGATGTCAAGGCCTATTCCACGTGCGAGCCACAGGTCCCACAGAGAGGTTCAGTGTGTCTTCTCCTCTTCAGGGAGCTTTTGGGTTGGTGACCCTTCGGTTGCTTCTCCGTGCCTCACAGGCTGGGAGGAGCTGGTGTGGGGATGCTGCTTGGGCCTGGAGGAGCAGGCATGGCTTCCAGCCCCAGGGCCATACCTGGGATACATTGGGGTGAACAGGGAGGCAGGCTATCTGGACGAGGCTCCCAGCTGATGGATGAGAACCTTAGGCCTTGAAGGAGGTCCCACTGTGTTTAGACCCCTTGTGTTGCAGGAGAAAGCCCAGAGATCATGCGGGCACCTCTCACAAACATGACGGTGGCTTAAATAAGGGATGCTGTTGAATCAACAGAGGAAAAGGAAATTGCTGAGGGAGAGGAGTGTTTGCAAAGCAATGGCAAGTCGTTTTCTGGCAGTTCAGGCCCATTCCCAGGGAAATCCCTGTTGCCGAGTAGGACCCTGACTGTTGATTTGCAGCGTTCTGCTGGAGGCAGGCCGCTGGCGTGCACCGCAAGTGTTGTGTGCACCAGAGTGGGCCCTGCATTACGGAGCCCAGCCATGTGGGCTCTCTTGAAGGTTAAGATGGAAAATTGAGGTTCAGACCACCCTCCAGACCCCTTTCAGAGCTGGGGAGCTCAAGGCTGGTGCTAAACACCGTGCTGGGAGGTTGGCATCGCAGTCTGGGCTGCTCCCAAAGCTTGCAGGGCCTGCATGCCCTCTGCCACGAGCTTGTGGGAGATCCTGGGGTTTGTGGCATGGCCTGCATGTTCACGTGCATACTTCTCTATCCCAGCAAAGACAGTGCACTGCATGGCACTGAGATTAACCACTCTCCCAGCCTGCAGTGGAAAAGAGACCACAAATTTTCCTATGCCCACGCAACATCAGCCCTTGCACGGAGTGAGCGTTTTTGGGGGAAGCAAGATTTTGGCCAACGGCGTGTTGCGTACCCAGTTGCAGAGCTGTGCTGGGTCAGCGCTGTCCCGGGTGTGAGTTAGAGCAGCCTTAGCAGTGCTCTGCTAGATGAATCCTTGCCATATTCCTTAAAGGCTAATTGTGGCACACGGAGATCAACAGAGTACAGCTGCACTGGGATTTGGGAGTAGGGAAGAGACAGGAGGTCAGCTCTACTGGCACTTTGCCATTTAAAGATTTCCCCTTACATCATCTGGCTGCTGAGGGCAAGTTTACATCTGCTTTGCACCACGAGGGAATTGCGGTGTCAAGGAATGAGCTTTGCTGCGGGCCCCCCTGGCGCAGCCGAGGCCGGCAGCGCTGCATCTGCTGGGGCTCCGTGGCACCGGCGGGGAGAAGCGCGGAAGCTGGACCTGGCTCGTCACCGGAGAGTTTCCATCTCGGCAGGGCTTTTTTTTGAAGGCAGAAAACGGCATTTATGGATGGGAGGAGGAGAAAGAGGAGAGCGGAGTGGAAAGGCCAGTGGCAGCCCAGGCTTTGGAGCGCTCGGCTATGATGTGGGAGGCCCTGGAGATGGGCAGAGCAGGGACGTGCAGCTCCGGGGAGCCCTACCCAGGGCACATTGGCTCTTCACCCATCCCTAGCGAGTCCCTCCCTTGTTTTGCATTCAGAACTAACTAAAGAAATACAAATAGGCTTTAGCTCCATCCTGCTGGGGAACAGGAACAATTTTGCAAGACAGGAAGAGTGTTTCCTGCCCAGCTTTCTTCTAGAAAGACCGATCCTGCAGCCGCCAGCCCTGTGTGGAGATGGGGTTAGGGGAACATTTGGGCCATGGGGAGAGCGGGGCCAGGAGCTCAAGATGTGCCGTGATGGAAAGCCATCAGCCATCACTCTTGCATGGGGAGCATGAGCCAACGCTGGGCTCACTGCCACCCTGAGGTGGTCACCAGAGCTGCATGGCACCCCACAGGGCTGGTAGCAGGGCGCCCTCACCGTGTGGCTCCCCAGAGCCCAACCTGCTTGTCTGGAGGCAGGATGTGTCCCACGGTGGTTTGAGAAGAAACCAGGGTGTGCGGCAGGAGGGGAAGGGGTTTAAAGGGTTTGGAGGAGATCGAGCACAGGATGCAGCCAAGGGCAGAGCTGGCACGTTGGGCTGGCTGAATGTAGGGCATAGCCAGCCCTTGTACAAGAAGCACATACCTGATCCCATCTCCCTGCTTTCTATTTTTGCACTTGATATGCTTAGTACATTAGCAGGGTTGGCTTGCAAGAGATTCAATAGCACTCTCCTGCTTTAAAACAACTTTTCTGAATGCACAACATGAATACATCGGTGGGGTCACATAGTAATGCTTGAAGTCAGAAGCTATTTTTAAAACTAAATTGCAGAACCACACGTGGTTTTCATTAGTGCTTTACATCAAATTTGTCAGCTAATTAGTGGTTTTTCATCACTCGTTTTGCATAGTATTTTATTTGTTCGCTCTTCAATATTGTCTTGCGACACCCCCAGCCCTATATGCAGTCGCTGGGGCTGGTGCTGCCAGCGGAGGAGGGAGGAAGAGGAGACCTTTCGGCAGACCTTCCTGCTCCTCCTGATGGATAGACCCACTGCCTTTGGAGTCAACTCCGCTATTATGTCTCTGGAGTGGGTGGTTAGCAGCCCATGTACTTTCTTCCCTCCCTACCTCCATTTAGTGTTGTAAATGATGTATTGCAGTCCTGAACTGTCTTCATTTCAGAGGAGGAGGAGGAGGAGGAGGAGAAACCAAGAAAAGTTGCCAAACATGACTTCATAAGGTCTGACTTTAAATTGAACAAAGTTTCTTGAGTGTCTTGGATTTTTTTTTTCTTTACAAATAAAGGGAGTACAGAGAGCATGGATTGCTAATGACTGGTAGTTATGGGTCATTAAGCTCGGTAACTGACTTCAGGATCAAAACTTTCTAATAACGGCAGTAAGCACTCTTAACATTTATTTCTCATTTTAGGAATGGGGAGATGTGATTACCATTCAGAAGTCTGCAGTTATTTTTTCTGTTCATAATTACAGAGGGGGCTTTTTATTTTTAAGGCTGTTTTTAAACATTTGAAAGTATTCTGTGAAATCACTTCTGTTTTTTTTTTTTTTTTTTTTTTCTCTTAACTGATTCCTTAAAAAAGCTCTGGAAAACAAATACCCAAGAAAAAAAATACGTTAAAATAAGGAATAATGCAGTTACTGAAGTATAATAATCCCAGTTTATAGCACACTTCCATTTAAATTGTTTTTATTAGAGATAAACCTGTTAAGCGTTGAGGAATTAAGTGCTGAATAGAGAAAGTTGTTTCATTGGGGTATAAATGAAGAATCCCAGTATGTAAAAAAGACCATGGCTGGTTTTACAAGTGAATTATTTGCGAGTTTGAAGGTCTTCGGTTATTTTGGCATCTCTTATAAAAATGATGATTTGCTTGATGTTAAGAGGGATGCTGTTTTTTTCCAGAGGGATGAGACATTTTAGTAACGGTGTTTGTAGGTATTATGGGCTTTCCTAAAGTCCTTAAACCTGGTTCGTTAGAAGGAGCTTGAAGACAAAATGAGGCAGAGGGATTTGGGGGGACTTGTTGGCACTGTTGTTGATCCACAGACTCCTGGCTTGCAGTCACACCCAGTGTGCTGGGACAGTGTTGACAAGGAGCAGCCTGTAACTCCAGGTATCAAAAGTCAGTCCTGGTGTGAAGCTGTCCTCATCCAGCAGGGCTGGGGGAGAGGAAAATGCAACAGAGCACCAAGTCTCAGCATCGGCTTTCAGACAGCTTGCGCTGGGAATTTTCATTCAAACGCTGCAAATTGGAAGTCCCCACAATCACTCTGTCAATTCCTGAGCAAAAGTGACTTTGGAAACTCATGACAGCGAAGGAAGGCCTTGTTTTATTCACTAAACAGAACTGAAATACAAGGGGAAGGGAGAAAGAACAGATCTATGCAGAAAATGTCACTGGGGCTGTAACCTGAGCCCAGCGAGCTGCGCCTTTCGGAGGGTTTTGTGACCCTCTGAAAATACCCGCTCTCTGGCTGCTATTATTGTAGGCAATTTCCAAATAAAATAGTCTTTTGTCATCACCGGCCATGCCGCCCCTCGCTGAGAAGAAACAAAACTTGTGCGTCGCGATGAGGGCGGCCAAGCTGAAGGTCAGAGTGCAGCGGCGGATCGCGGCATTGCGAGTCCGGGGCTGGCTCTCACCCGTGGGACCGGTGACGGAGACTGCCAGTGACCTCTGGGGACAGACCCAGGGCACGAGAGCTAAGAGAAAACATCCTAGGAAAGTGCAAATGGCACAAAAGAGGGTTTCCTGCATCTTCACTTGGGGGTTAGGCAGGTGGAAGAGCTCGTTCTTGCTCGCTTGTCGGGACACGGTGGAAGGCATGATCTCACGTTCCCAAAAGGGCAAGGAAAAGTTAACTTTAAAAATAATAATAAATACCATCGTCTTTAAACTTCTGTGTTTGCCCAACTGTTCAAACGTTTCCTCCATGTCAGATCCTCCCCCTTGCAAAAAGAGAAAAAAAAAACCAACACATAAAACAAGCCAAAGCATAAGAGCAAGCTGGGAGTATGTGGTTTTGCAGAGTTCTCTAGAAGATGGGTACAAGTTGTCATTCTGTTTGTGCCACTATTGATTCTGCTCTTTAGGGAGAAAATAAACAAAAACCAAAAAGCACTCCCACATCAGAGCAAACGTGTCAATGCATAGAGCGGTGGTATGGGGGAAGCACACCCTTCGTGCAGCCCTTTGAGCCTGTATGAATCTTTACTCACCCAAGTAAGATTGTGCTGGGGTTTTAATCATGACCTTAAGTTTTATGTTTAGTCATATTTTGAGAAGACTACATATGAGTAGCTCTTAATATGTGAATACCTTTTTTGGATCTTGATTCCTCTGAACTTTTAACAATCAGAGTGAATCAGGGTTTCTTTCACTTAAGATAGGTGAATGTGAACGTAGAGGAAAAGGGGCAGTGAGAGTTTTCCTCTTGGCTTTTCTGTTCCACTGGTTTTGCTGATGTTACATCAACACAGCACTTTGGAAATTCAAAGAGCAATCAAAACGACCCTTCTATCAAAGAAAGCAACAGAGAGTATGAAGAAATTACCCCCATGCCCGTGGATTTCTGCAGCCACAGCTAACTCACAGTTTTGCTTGCAAAGAGTTCTCGGATGTGATTTATAAATGTAACAGCACTGCGTTGTGTTCTGTCAAGGCAAGACACATTAATAGTTTTAATCTGATGGCTTCTTATGAATTCCAGGTTTGGGATGCAGGAAGAAACTTGAAAGTGAATACTTTTTCTTTTTTTTTAATGCATAGTAGTTTGGAGTCTACTATAATGCAAAGTAAAGCGTTCTGTTACAAAGGCAGGGAGGATGGGACAGAAGGTTAAAGGGCATCCTGGAAACAAACAGCTGGACCAGTTTATTTAAACAGATACAAGGATGGGGAGCTGACCTCGGTTTGACTTCTAGTGGGAGGAGCAAGAATGTCATTTTATTACTTTGCCCAGAAGGAAAATGTTCTTGCGTCTGAATTCACCCTGAAGACATCCAAACACAGGGCTGGTTTGCAGATGAGCTACTTATATAAAATACTTATAGGAATGCGTAGGAAGAAGCTAACTATTAAGTACCTGTGCGTAAAATGTTCTTAAAGCAGACGTCCCAAGTGATAATATGGGGCAAACAGGTGAAAAGAGGTTTTACTGCAGCCACATCTTCGGATGATTATTGGCAAATTCCAGCTGCATGGTTTATTGGAAGGAGAACCTCATTCTTCCCGAAAGCACTTGGAGGGGAAGGTTGTGATGTTTGTGTGGCTGCTCAGGGCTTCTTTTTGGTTTTGGGGAAAGCTTTTGACAAATGAAGGTTTCAGTGAGCAGCCCCAAACCCACCCCAGTAAGAGGGCTGGGGAATGGGGCATTTGGGGGAAGGAGTGAGCACAGCGAGTGCCTGCCAGGCATGCAAAAAGAAATGGCTGGGGCACCAGGGTTTTGTGTTGTTGTTTTACTTGGGAGAGTTGCTGTGAAAATTGCTTTCTGCAAATGCAGATTACAGATATTAAACAATTTTCTAATTGGTCATGGAGCTAAGGCAGCTAATGGGGGAAAAAAGCAGATTTTTTTAATTGCTTATTTCACATGGTGTTTGTGCTACACCTGTGCTTATAATGAGAAAGGAGAATTAGTCTAACCTTCTGCTCACATGATTCTAATTTTCATGGTTTGTACAAGATAATGATAAACTGATTTGCAACACCGTTTGCTGAGTTGAAGTTTTTTTTTTTTTTTTTGTTACTGGGAGTGTGTACAAAAATTGATACAATACTGTTGCTGACAAAACATGACCTATTTCAGGTGTAAGGTTTCCAGCACAGCGCCTGGAATTTGTGCCTTTGTGTTGTGGAACATTTTGAGCCCGTTTGGTCGAGACAGCCTTGATTAGGGCCCAACATCTTGATTAATTTTTGCAGGAGCTTTTGCATAATGTGAAGCAGCCAGGAAGGGGAGATAGGAGGAACCCCAAATAGCCCCTGCTGGTCTTTGATGACGGCAAAACAAACAGCCCCGTGCGGTGTTTTGTGATGGTTATCCTGGCTGGTGTCAGGGAAGGGGTGGGCACCACGGTTCCTTTGGGAGTGTCCTGGTGGCTTTATCTCTGCTGTAGGAGAGCTCTTGCTAAGCCACGGCAAGGAAAGGCAACAAAACCAAGCTCCAAGTATCCCTTTGTGTACTTTAGCACTACGTTTTGCAAAGCGTAGCGGGGTTTTACCCGTGCTCATGCTTCTTCCTTTCCTAGTAAATATTGAGGAATACATGTTTTTGTTATTATTTCTCTCTTTCAAAGAATGTAAAGTCTGGTTATGAGGCTTTGCCATAGCGTAATTAAATCTCGATGGAGATTTTTTCCAAATGGTTTTTAACTAAGCTTGCTGATTAGCAAAACCACAAGAGAAGTTCTTCTAGCACTGCTGGGACAGGTTTCCAGCCATGCTTTTGAGACTCCTGATTTCTGTGCCACCAGGACTACACGCCGAGGAGACTGGGGGCACTTGTGATCTCCCCCCTCATTCTGTTTTGCTCCAAATTTTTTGAATATTCCTTCCCGAAATAGGCATTACAAGACCGAGGCAAAGAGCTAAAAACCACGAGGAGTACGGTTGCAGAGGACTGCTTTTAAAACCGACCGTACCTTTTTTATTTCCAAAGATCTGCTTTTGATTGTTCGTGGGGAATTTTCAGTAGTCCAGTAATTACAGTTTAACAAGATGTTTGCTGTAAATGGTCAGGCCTAGCTGGAGAAAACAGGATTATAAATTCAATTACTGTAAAGCTATGACCTCGCCTTGACCCCTCAGACTTTGCATAAAGGGGGGGGGGGGGGGGGGGGGTAAAAACCCACCAAGAAATGGCTACAAGGAATGCAGGGCTCTGAAGTCCCCAGCAGTGTGACTTAGTGGTGATAAAACTCCAGACGTTCCCTCATTTGATGGTGTTCTGCCATCACAGTTCATTATCTTAATAGTGGGCATTAAAAGAGAATTAGGTTTGCAAGAGGTAGGGGAAGGTTTTGATAAAAAAAAAGTGGAAAAAGAAGTCAGAGGACATAAGACAGAAATGTCACTAATTAGGGGGAGGTAGCAGATGCCCTTACGTGCATCCCTCCGTCGCCACCCGGTTTTTGTGCTCCTCTCTGAATCACGAAGAGTGTTGCTGGTATTGTTTCCTGAAAACTCCGCTAATTCCCCCATGAAAAGATAAAATGGAAGTGTCCGACTGTGGTAAAAGCAGGCAAACATAAATCAGCTCAGAAACTCCAAGCCTGTACTCTCGGAGGTCACCAGGGGTTGCGGGGTTGGCTGTGTCTGAAGCTGCGCGCAGCCCAGTTGCGAGTCCCGTGTTGGGGTGCAGGTTTGGGGAAGGCTGGAAGTCACCCCCTCCGTAACCGTTTGCTTCCCTCTTTTTGTTGCAGGTTTATTAATGCTAGAAGAAGAATAGTCCAGCCCATGATAGACCAGTCCAATCGAGCAGGCAAGTCCCCAGTAGTAACCGTATTCGAGTCACGCAGGCAAAAACCATCCTCGAGCCATTCACCGGGAGGTCCATTACCTGGTAAATAAATGAGAAATGAATGCTGGGAGTGATTGACAATTAAACTAAAACCAGCTTTGTCTCATTGCAAAGCTAATAGTTTTAACACGATTAAAATATTTTGGGAAAAATAAAATATAATTCAAAGAAGAAACTCCAATTGTCTGCTCCATGACCAGACTTTCTGAGCACATTCGGAATTAATGTTGTTCTTATTTTTTTGCATTTGTTTTGAGTTTTCCTCCCCAGCTCTTGCTGCTCCTGTGACCACTCCCTGGTGCATGGCTTGGTGTGGAATTGCTGTAAACTTTATTACCTGTCAAAAGGGCAAAGGGGTCAGAATCGCTTGTGGGACTCAGTAAAGTTCAAAGACATTCAATGAGGTAGAGCTTTATGTGCTTTAATAACCCAAGGCAGCTCACTTCTGAAGGCAGCTTTTAATGTACAGTTAAAACCTACAATTCAGGTAGCGGGACTCGGGTACGGTCCTTTTGTCTCTTGTCTCTTCCTTTCAGTATCTCCCTTTGGGGATCCCAGAGTGGTTGGGTTTTCCTTTGGGGGGATTTATTTTTTAACCCAAAGTTTTGACGTGCCAGTCCTGCCTGGGATCTCGGCTCACAGCTCAGTGTGGGTATTTGCTATTACCCAGGGTCCGTTTGGTTTTCTCAGCCTCCCTGCCCAGCTATCTGCATCCGTCGCTGTCAAAGACGCCTTTGGGCGATGCGCTCTCTCCGAGCACATTTGATTATTTTGCCATTAGAGGTAAATCTCTGGCACGGACGTGTTCAGGTCCTGCTCTTGTAAAAGCGCATGGGTGTAATTTAACACACTGGGATTTCAGTGTGACTATTCTGGCCATAAAATCCAGCTCCTATGCAGGTCTTGGCATTGACGTCAGCAGTGGCAGCAGCTGGAGCAGGGGCTCATTGCGTCCCAATATTTCTGATGGCCAACTTCATTTATTTCCAAACTCACAGGAGGAAATTAAGCCCGAACTGTGCGAGCTTGTTAGTGCAGCCGCCTGATTCGAACTGTAGATGTTTTTTTCCTCTGTTGTGAGTCCCCACTGGTGGTCATCCTTGGAGTTCTTAGGCATGGGGCAAGGACCACGCGCGGCCGCGAGGTGACATGAACTCTTTCGAGCGTTGTTAAAAAAAAAACCCTTTGCGCTTTTCCAGTAAGTCAAGGCACACCCTACAACCCCGACGGGCAGCCGATGGGAGGCTTCGTGATGGACGGCCAGCAGCACATGGGCATCCGAGCGCCAGGTAAGCCCCGGGGTAGTGTTGGGCATGGATGGGCGACCGCCGCCGCCCTCATCTCAGCTGCTGCCTCGCCTCGCCTCGCCTCACCTGTCTTCTGCTCGCCTTCAGCACCGTCGAGGGAGAGTGGGGTGCTTCTCCCTTGCAATTGCTCCTCGCCCCTGCGGAAGGCTGCGGTGTGGAAAGGGGGCTTTCGGCACTATCTGTTGACTTTGCTCATTCTCTGGCATCTTCTCGGATTTTTATCTCCCTCTAGGACCTATGAGTGGAATGGGCATGAATATGGGCATGGAGGGGCAGTGGCACTACATGTAACCTTCACCTAGGTACCCAATGGCAAAGCCGGGGGGAAGTAAGTACAAATGGGGTCTTTGTTCTCACTTTGTTCCAGGGATATTTTTTTTTCTCCGTGCATTTCCCAACGTTCTCCCTGCCCATAGCTTCATGCTTGTTCATTCCTCTCCGTCCCACGCCTGGGCTCCTTCGGTTCCTTTTCCCTTCCCTCTGGCTCGAGCCAAGCTTGCCGGGCCGCGCAGCCCCTGTGTGTGCTGTCCGCGGGTGCTGCGGCGCGATGCTATTATACAGCACTGACCACATGACGAAACGAGCAGCAGCCGGGAGGTGGGGGAGCCCGTCGCCAAGGCAACAGACTGATTTGCAAAATGTAAGCAGTCTGCAGCAGTGCAGGGAGAGGAAAGAGCATGTCCCCAAAGTGTCATAAATCTGTCTAACCGCAGTTGATGCATGAGTTACATTTCTACGCTAACCTGCGAGACACCAAAAAGCCAAACAGAGACTTCTTTTAGGTAAAATAAACAGCAGCTTCACTTAGGGCGAGTTACGTTTTGGAAGGCGATCAACGAAAGTTTGATTTTTTTTCAAGTTTATTTCTCTTTGTCTGTCCATCATAATGGGATTACGTGTGGCAAAGGAAAAAGAGAGAATACAAAATAGAGGTGTGCACAGCAGGCTATGGAGCTTAGCCCAGGCTAATTGACTATATCCAAATTAAGTATGCCATCACTTGCAGTGTGACAAATGGATTTGACTTATTCAGTATACAAAAATAGAGATCATTAATGCAATCTTCAGTGGCAGGCCTCGTGAAGAAAGCCTAGAAAAACTGTCCCAGATTTTTTTTTTTTGCTCTTGTCTTTTTATAGGGGAAAAGACATTATACAATTTTTTTTTTTTTTAAAGTAAAGCAGTTTGAAACACCGAGGCACCGATACCATGTTTAAATGATGCCCGATTCTGTTTCTATTGCTTTGTTTCTGGAGTTAAAAGCAGTTATTTGGGCATCTTTGTCGTGCCTCTGCTTATATTAAGGGAGCGTTTGAAGTTACCAAGGCCAAGTGTGTTTTGGAGTTGTCTTCTCTGGGCACAAGTCAAAAATAAGTTTCAACAATTAGCTGTGAAAACATTCCACCGAGCTTGGGAATGCAACAGCCTTATTACCTCATCATGGAAATTTCTAGCTTAGTTAATTTAAATATTGTTTCTTAGTTTCTGGGTCAATTAAATTTAAATGATGTATTTTATGCTTCGTGACCAATTAAATTAATAGGTTATTACAAAAAATATTATCATCTTTTTTGATTAAAGAGCTGTGAGTACAGTATATTTTATAAGCAATTTTCATTAGTTCAAAAATGTTCCTTTAGGCTAGATTAAGCAGCTATTCATTGCTAGAGCCTTGAGACCTGATTCCAAGGTGTTCAGAGCATTCACGGCGCACTATTACTTAGAACTAAAGCCAATTGAACCTACTTAGCAATAGCGTATGCCTTTCACCCTTGATGATTATGGAGCTTATAGCTCTCCGAAACAATACACCTGTCAGTTCTCATCAGCTATAGCAATCCAAGCAGAAGGCAGAGGCCCACGGAAAGCAGGAGGTTTTATTGTTTTAGGTCCAATTTTTCTTATTGTTCTCCCAACCACTGAAAGGTTGACTGAGTTGCACGTCTGATTTTTTCAGACAGAAGTGATCGCAGGGAAAGAATTAATTGATAACTGCCATTGATTTTTTTTCCACGTGTTTAAAAATACAGGTTTGATTTAACAATCGTCCGTAGTAATCCTATCAATTTCAGCTTCATATGAGGCCTTTGTTCAGAAACGTATGCGCTTGCTGTATGGCCCATCTCTCAGTGGTGTGAACTCTTGGGACAGATTCAAAGTAGCGGGGCTCGAGCGCCAAGTAGATAGCTGCTGCTAAGGGCTCCCCCTTGCCAGGCCAGGGCTGCTGCCACTTGGTGCCATCAGCAGGCCGGCTCTGCCCCCAACATGATTTCGGATGGGAAGCATCTCTGTGGCACGTGGAGCACAAAGCGCCCACCGCCCCACGCGGAAGCCGTCCCCCGCCACTCACACCTGCCTCTTTCTCTCCGCAGGGCTGCAAAGTATGCCAGGGGATTATGTGTCTCGGGGTAGTCCAATGGGTATGAACATGGGACAGCCAAGCTATACCCCACCCCAGATGGCCCCCCATCCTGCTCAGCTGCGTCATGGCCCCCCCATGCATACCTACATTCCTGGACACCCTCACCACCCAGCGATGATGATGCATGGAGGACCACCCCACCCTGGAATGCCCATGTCAGCATCAAGCCCCACAATGCTTCATACCGGCGAGCCGGCAGTGAGTGGACAAGTGATGGACATTCATGCTCAGTAGCTTAAGGGAATCCGTGTTGTCTGCAGCGGCGGTAGATTTCAAACATTGTCTTTCTGCAATGACTATGGAGTTCCGTTCTTGGTGTCGACTTTGGACCAAGGGACGTTCCTATTCTTCACAGGGACCCTGACAAGCAGGAAAACACCAACTGAAGTCAACTTCTGGGGACATGCTGAATACCTATATAAGACATTAAGAGAACAAAGAGTGAAATATTGTAAAATGCTATTATACTGTTATCCATATTACGTTGTTTCTTATAGATTTTTTAAAAAAAATGTGAAATTTTTCCACACTATGTGTGTTGTTTCCATAGCTCTTCACTTCCTCCAGAAGCCTCCTTACATTGAAAAGAAGCCTTACACTTATCCTGCAAATGACAGAAAGGGCTTATTTGCAGGATTTTTAGAGCATTAAAATAACTATGTCAGGCAGAAGAATCTTTCTTCTATCCTAGGATTTCAGCCATGCACACTCTCTCTCTCCTCTCCTCCTCCTCCTCTCTCTCTCCCCCTTTCTCTCCCTTTCTCTCTGTCTCTCTCTCCCTTTCTCTCAGTCTCTCTCTCTTTCTAGCCTGGGGCGTGAATTTGCATGTCTAATTCATTTACTCACCATATTTGAATTGGCCTGAACAGATGTAAATCGGGAAGGATGGGAAAAAACTGCAGTCATCAACAATGATTAATCAGCTGTTGCAGGCAGTGTCTTAAGGAGACTGGTAGGAGGAAGCATGGAAACGGAAAGGCAGTGTATTTGAAGCCTAATTGTCACATCAGAGCATCATTGTCCCCATGCAGCAACCACCACCTTGTACATCACTTCCTGTTTTATGCAGCTCGAAACATGGACTGAAGATTTATTTTTAATATGTTGACTTTCTTTCTGGGCAAAACATCAGTCGTGTGCATTTTTCCATAGTCCCATCATGGAGCATTTATGTATACATTGTAAATAAATTTTGTGCAAAAAGGACTGGAAAAATGATCTGTATTATTGCAATTTTTTGTAAAAGTAGCAGTTTGGTATGAGTTGGCATGCATACAGATTTACTAAGTGGGATAAGCTAATTATACTTTTGTTGTGGTTAAACAAATGCTTGTTGATAGCCTTTTTCTATCAAGAATCCAAGGAGCTAATTATTATTAATAATAATCATTGCACACTGAGTCTTAGAGTTTCTGATTGAAACAGTTTGGATTGTATAATAACTCAAAGCCCAGTTGTAGTAGTTTGAGTGCAGTAATGAAATCTGAATCTAAAATAAAAACAAATTATTTTTTGTCATGGTGACTCCACTGCTTGCAAAATTTGTTTCCTGCCCCACTTCAGTATTCGTAGTGATTCCCTCCCAAATTGTGAGCCAAGCAGCTACAAAACTCATCTAGCTCCAGAGATGTACCTATAATTTGCTATTTAAATATCGGCTTTATATTTAACTAATGTAAAAGTAATGCTACGCTGCATAAGGAAACTCTCTCTGAACTTGCACTGTAAATTGTCAGGATGGTAACTGTTGCCTGTTAATAAACGTAATGCCATAGGGCATTAGCTCTCCGCAGCATATTGGCCACATATTTGTAAATAATATTACCCCCCTCCAAATAATAATAACAATAATAATAACAATAATAATAACAATAATAACAATAATAATTTGCAGTTCTAACACGCAGTTTTAAATACTCCAGCCATCATTCCATCTCTTGCTGGATCTGAGCGTACTGAGGAAGGAGGAAAATAAAACTTTGGAAACGTTGGCCGGGCAGTGCCTGTTTGTGAGCGAGTGCAGTGCTGTCACCAGGGGCTGGGGGCTCCTCCAGGCGGGGGGCTGCTGGCTCCCGCTTCCATGCAGCCCGCAGCCAGCAGGATGGTGGGGCTGCCGGAGCCCGGCTTTCCTTCAAAATAGGGTCACAGCTCCTAAAAATGAAATTTAAAAAAGTAAATTCAATTAAAATTGAATTCCTGCAGGTAGGAACAAAATACATTAATATTGTAATAAAGGTAAAATCGTGCACCCAGGTGGGGCCGGGGGCAGCCCAGGGGCTGTGCCCGACCCAGGGGGGTTACCAGCAGGCCGGGGAGGGCAGGCAGGGCAGAGCTCTCTGAAGCAGGGAAGCCCCCAAACTGGGGTCCTTTCCCCCCTTCAGCTCGCATCTCCTCCCCCTCTTTAAAAAAAAAAAAAAACAAAAAACCTCTCAGTTTCCTCCCCCCCCTTTTTTTTAAAGGGCCGATAGGAGGCTGCACATCTCAGCTCCCGCTTTGGGAGCCGAGCGTAATGACATTTTTCTGCCAAAACGTGGATGAACGGGGCTTGCTTTTTGCTTGTTTTTTTCTTCCTTTTTTTTTTTTTAATGTTTCTAGAAAGACAAAAACAAACCGCCCTCTTGCATGCGAGGGCACACGCGTCCCTTCCTCCCCGCAGAAGTGGGGCACAGACCTTCCTCCCTGGGACTTTTATTGGGGGGGGGGGGGGCACATTTCAAATTAAAACCACTATTATATCCCAAGACATTTAATCAGCTGTAATTATAACACATTCAAAATGAAGAATATGCCTTGACAGTATTTTTATTGTTATTGTTCATCGCATGATGTTAGACAGCTTCAGAGGCACAGGAAAGAGAAGTAAACGGGTTACAAATAGGGAATTATCCCTCGTTTAGCATTAAAATTCATTTAGATAAAATTGCCACAAACATTTAAATGGGGAGATTAGTTCCCCCTCACGCCTTATTGCACTCTCTCAATGGCTCCGTTAAGAACATTTTACACGTTGGAAATTCCGCCTTTTCGGGCCGCTCGCTGTTTCCTAGCTACCCTCCTTTCACAGCGCCGGGGGAGGCCGCCGGGGGGGGCGGGGGGGGGCCCGGCTGCGGCCCGGAGCTCGGCTGGGTCCCCGGGGGGGGAGGTTTTGGGGGGGGGGGTTTGGGGGGCGGTGGGGATGCGCGCCCCGAGGGACTGCGCGCAGCGCTGCGCGGGGACCTGGGGGCGGCGGGGATGGCCGGGGCGGGGGGGGGGGGGAGGAGGAGGAGAAGGCGGAGGAGGAGGAGGAGGAGAAGGAGGAGATGGAGGAGGAGGAAGGAGGAGGAGGAGGAGGAGGAGGAAAGCCGGTTTCGACTGCCATCTCTTGGGGGCTCGGGAGAGTGCCGCGGGGGGGGCTCCGCGGCCGCCCGCGCAGCGCCGGCGCAAAGTTTGAGCATCCCCCGGCGAGCCTTTATTCCCCCCCCCCTCCCCCCCGCTTTGATTTTTGAGTTTTAATTTTCTCGCCCGTTTTTCTGCAGTGGCCACCCCTCTCCCCAGGGGCTGCCGGAGAAGGGCTTCTCTGGGCTAAGAAACCTCACTTTTCGCCCCCCTCCTGCCTGCCTGCTTCCAATTCCGGGCTCTGTTGCGCTCCGCTCGGCGCAGCGTGCAGAAACTGCGGGGTGGCCCCAAAAATACAGCCCCTCCCCGCCCCCGGCTGCTGCCCCCAGCCCGGAGCGGGGCCGGGGCCGCCTGGGGGCGGCTGCGGGGCCGGAGCCCGGCCGCTTTGTGCGCGGAGCTTCCCTGGAAATAGCGGAGCGCCTGGGCGGCAGCTGCTGCCGGAGCCCCGAGAAACTCTTTGGGAAGAGCAGGGGGAAAGAGTGAAAGGAGAAAGAAAGACTGTTCTTTTTTTTTTTTTTCTTCCTTTTTTTTTCTTTTTTTTTTTTTTCCCTTTGGTGCCATTTTGGATGTCATCTGTTACCTTGGTGACTGTGCTCAGCCCCCAAAGCCCCTGGATTGTTAGGAAAAAAAAAAAAAAAAAAAGCCTGCTATTTCTGCACCGTCATTTATCACTGTCACCGCATAATGATTCCCCTCGCAGCTCCTTATTGATGTTTGTAATTGCATTATCTCATAAAGGGAGGGGGTGGCGGGCCGGGATGATCAATGGAGCCGCGCCGTGCATGCCGGGGTCAGGGGCTGCGGGGGGCTGCGGGCCCCCCCCGGTCCCCCCCGGGCGGGCACCGAAGTCCCGGGACCGCAGCCGGTGTGCGGGGCCCGGCACCCCACCCGGCGGGGCCAGCCCCGGGGGCACCGCGGCCCCAGGAGGCGGCTGGAAAAAAAAAAAAAAAAAAAAAAAAACTCAGGCTCCCCCCCGGGGGAAATTAAGGCGGCTGGAAAGTGAGGAGGATGGGGAAAAAGGGCTCGGTAAATCCGCCCCCCTTCCGGGAGGAGCGGACAGATGAACGTTTTTTTTGGCCGGTACCTGCGGGGCTGTGATTTTCGGCTTTTTTAATTACCTGTTTCTTTCAAAAACGGGGGAGCCGCCGCCGCTCGCCCCCCGAAAGCAGCGCTCCCAAAAGCCCCAGAGACCGGCAGCCCGCGGGTGCGCCCCCCCCCGGCCGCCCCCTTCGCTCCTACCCTGCCCACGAAGCTTCCCAACGAGGTACCACCAACTCCTTTCCCCCCATCCTCGTCTCACGCCCAAAAGTTAAAAAAAGATTTATTTCCCGGCCGGTTATCCCGGCGGAAAATCCCAAAGCGTGGCCCTCCACCCCCCAATATAAATATAAATAAATAATAATAATAATAATAAATAAAAATAATTTTTAAAAAGCACATACAACATAACACCAAAAACCGGGGATGCTGAGCCCGCCCCAAGCCCGGCACCCCCCGCAGCCGCCCCCAGCCCCAGGGCCAAACAGATCCTGCCCCTCCGGGGCAAATCCTGGCCCACCCCGTGCCAATTGCCCCCCCCCCCCCGGCCCAGCACCCCCCGGCTCTGGGATGTCAGCAGCGCGCTCCTCGGTGGTTCTGCTCTCTCTCCTCTCCCTGATTTTTTATTTATTTTTATTTTTTTTTATCTTTCTCTATTTCCTCCAGGAATGAAGAGTTGGCGCTACCGTTGGACTTGTAAAGAAACGCCAGTTGTCTGCTTTTACACAAACAGTCACGTTTCAAAATAAACTTTATAAGGATTCCAATTTTAAAGTAAACCAGTCGTCACGGCCAGGCAGCGGGGCGAAGACGTGCACTTGAAATCTGAAATGGGAACTAATCAAACTTAGCTATTTCTTCCCTTTACTGGTCTGATAGTTTGCAATCTGGACTTCCATACTTAAAAAAAAAAAAATATTTAGTGCCGTAGCCCACGGTTAAAATAGTGAAAAATTAGTCTCGTTTCAGAAATTATTTATTTATAGAACGAACATGATTAAAACATAAAAAACACACAAACTGCAGCTGCAACAAAAAAACCCCACCGTGATTTACGATTATTAAATCTTTGATTGCCATGTTAATGTTTCTTTTTCTACCTTTCATTTGCATTTTAATCTATCGAATCTTTACAATTTTGCTGCCTCCTACTCGAATGATTGATTACACATCTGAAAGGAAAAAAAAAGATCCTAAGCTTTCTGGGCGAGCTTCTATTTTTCCTCCCCCCTCCCTTTGCTGGTTAGCTTTCTGAAACCTTCCTCAACAATGTTAATGCAAGCAGGACAAATTAATTATGCTCTTTTAAATGTCAAAGGTATAAATAAAAACGCCCCCCCCGCCCCCCCTTTACCCCTTGCCCCAAATGGGAATATTTTTCCGAGCCGCTTGTTTTAAAAGCGAGAAGGAATCACCCTGGTAAAATACAATTAAAAGCAGCATACGCGCAGCATCGCGACTGTAAATAAATATTATTGCAGGGACATTTACCTGGGGGCTGGGGGGGGGGGGCGGAAAGGGGCAGGGAGAGGCAGGGAGCTGGGCTGCGGGCGCAGCGGCAGCGCTTCCCTTCTCCGTTCGCCCCCAGCTTTGCCGTTGGTTCCCCCCATTTGCCCCCCCCCAAAAAAAAAAATTGGGGCGGTGCGGGCTGAGGGGTCCCCTCGGTTGGGGGAAGCCGGGGAGGGAGGGTTATGGGGCACCCAAAAAGGTGCCACCTGCGGGGATGCGCCCACGGAGGGGAAACCCACGCGGGGATGCGCCCACGGGGGGTGCCCACGCGGGGGTGCGCACCTTGGGGTGCGCCCAGCTGGGGGTGCCCGGGGGGGGCACCCACATGGGAGATGCTGATGGGGAGCACCCAGGGGGGACACGGCCGCCGGGGGATGCCCACGGGGGGATGCCTACCCGGGGTTTCCCCAGCGGGGGCATTTTGGGGGGACGGTGGAAAAGGAAAAGGGATGGGGGAGGCTCCGCACCTGCGGACGGGGGGGGAAAACCTTGTGGGCAGACGGGAGATTTAGGGGGAAGAGGCGGCGGGTTGTTGGGAAACTAATGGTGAGGTGTCCCGCGGACTGCGGGTTTATTGTGGGGCGGTAACTCCCGGATTTATTTATTGCCGGGACCATATAATAAAGATAATGACCGCAAACTCGAGATAAATGCTTACGCCCGTAGCTGGTCAATTCTTTTTTATTTGAGAGAGTGATCCGGAGAGGTGAAAGTCATCTTCTCCCGACCACAAATATCAGTCTTGGTTTCCACCACGTTATAAACATGCCATGCAAATAGCGGGGCCGCTGCCGGCCCGGGGGGGCTGCCCCTTCCCTTCGCCTTCTGAGCACCCGCCGAGGGCAGCGCCCAGGCGAAACGCCGGGGAAAAGAGCTGCCCCATGGAGAAATCACACTGAAATAGGAAAATGAAGTAAAGTAAAATAAGGTAAAATAAAGTATAATAAAATGAAGTAAAATAAAGTAAAATAGAATAAAGTAAAAAGTAAAAAAAAAAAAAAAGGTAAAATAAAGTAAAATAAAATGAAGTAAATAAAATAAAATAAAATAAAATAAAATAAAATATAAAAGAAGGAGCCGGTGCCCTTGGGGAAATGCCCCTTGCAGCGGGAGCTGGGGCTGAGGGTTGGCCACCGCACCACGGTCCGGAGCTGCTCCCATCCTGCACGCCGGGAAGACACCTGACAGAGGTGCGGGGGCTGGAAAAGAGAGAGAAAGGGGAAAAAATATATAAATAAATAAATAAAATATTGAAAAAAGAAACAAAAAGAAAAAAAAGAAAAAAGGAAAAAAATTAAAATGAAAAAAAAATGAAAAGTAAAAAAAAAATGAAAAAAAAAAGTAGATGGATTACAGATACACACACTCTCGTGGTTCGTGCGGGGGGTAAAAGGAGCAGGCTGCAGGGTGCGAAGAGCCTCAGCCCTCGGCAGCCCGGCGCTGCCCCGAGCCCTGCCCGCAGCCGCCGGGAGCCGCAAGCGGCGGCCCCTCCGCGCAGCCCCGCCCGCAGCCCCCAGGGGCGAGCGCTCTGCTCCCAGCACGACAAGTTGTCTGTCTCACTTCAAAGGCTGATAACCTAATTGTTTCCAGAGTTTAAAAGTAATTAAGCTGTATTAAAGAAACTTAAATAAAAAACAGTTTTCTTCGCGCCGGGTCTTCGCTCATTCAGGCGGTGAGTGGGAGCCCCGTTTCTCAGAGAAATGCATTAAAAATCGTGCATTTATACAGCATATGCGAAAAATGTAAACAGATTTCGTTTTTGAAAGGGTATGGGTAAAGTGGTGGTAATTATGTATAATTAATGCTGAAGGGAAAATGAACACATAATAGGTTCCAAAGATTAAACCATCTGTAACTATCAGGGGAACTTTTAAAGTTTCTCTCTCTCTCCTTTTTTTTTTTTTCCAAAGACATCTATTTCCTTTCACTAAGGATTTTTAGATGTAAAAATTCAAGCCAATGTTTGCCTCTCCGAAGTATTCTGATCTGAGAAACAAATCCCTAAAAGGTTTCAGCAATCCTCAACCTACAACTTTGAAGATCATCCAATATAAAAATAAATCGAACGGTAATTTTAACTATTATTAAAGTTTACAGCACTTAATTTAGTTAGGTGCTGGCTTTCCATTTCTGATTACACCATAAGGAAGTTATTTTACTGAGAAATGTTAAGATAAAGTATAGGCATTCCCACACATTCTTTATATATTTTTTCTGGCATATATTTATTAGAGTCCACTCAATCTGCTTCAATTGCTAGGTGATGCAGAATCACTAGAGCCTTTTTTTTTTTTTTTTTTTTTTTGTCCAGCAACATCATGTTTGCAGGGTAGAAGCAGACTGTGAAGATGCTTATCTGCACACACGCTGTTCAGCACAAGTGGATATAAATTTAAATGTTTCTCCCATCTCGGCTCAAGTTCACAGAAGTAAACCCAGCGTGTTTACCGTCTGCAAACGGAGCTAACTTTGGTGATAACACCAAAACCCCCCTGCTAACAGATTTTGGGGCACTGTGTGAGCTGTGACTTCTGCCTGAGAGTGTGCCCACCCCACCAGGTACATGGTACACGTGGTGGCAGAGCCGCTGAGCCTCCTGTGCCTGCGGGGCAGCCGCCAACCCTGCAGGCTAGTTTGTGAGGCGGGTGCCTGGGCAGTGTGGGGCGAGCAGCTCAAGTTGTCAGGAGTGCCAGTGTTAGGGTGCATGGACTGTTTGGCTTGCTATTGCGTCCTCCTGGGGGGTGAAAATGCCTTGGCTGCTCCTGGTCCGAACTGCGGGTCTGCTCTGGTGCTGGACGTGGCCGGGGTGGTCTCGTCCCAGGGGGAACGCTGCCTGTCGTGGCCAGCTGGCAATGTAAGGAGAGGTTTGGTCTGGCACCCCCACGCTCCATTTATTGCCTTTCGCTTTGAGAAGCAGGTTTATGAGCAGTGGGACTGCTTTTCGAAGTGCACCCTGTACAGAGATGCACGGCTTAACCCCTCAGAGTGATGCCTGGGCTCTTTCCTTGCTGCAGAGGCCACGTAGCTGTGTTTCAGCTTGGGGTTTCTGACCAGCCCGGGTGGAGATCCTCAGCTGAAGACCCTGAAGCCATAAAGGGGCTTGCTCCTCACCAGCTGCTCTGCTTTAACTCTAGGGGTGCGTTTTGGGCTGCTCACTCCTCAGGCTGCCTGGGTGAGGCTGCCTGTGGCCCCCAGAGCTCACCCAGGACTTTTCCTGATCCATGTCTCTGTTGTGCAGAGAGCGAGGTGAGCGCTTGGGCACATGGGATGGGGTGGAGGGGAGCAGGGCTCAAATGGGGATTGTGACCTCAGAAACTTGTTTTGGGGGATGAAAACTGTGAGGCCCAGCTTGCTCCAAGCAGTCCCCAAAGCTGTTGTGTCTGCCTGTGCTACAAAAGCTGGTTTCCTACCCAAATGCCCAGATAGTTGCTGGTAACAGTGTACACAGGCAGGTGCACCGTTCCCTGGCTCTGCCCAGAGTGTGCTTACCTGGCTCTTGCTGTGTTCCTGGTATAGCACCAGCCACATAGACCTCAGCCAGAGGCTTTTTCCCATGCCTGGGAAATCCCCTGTGAAGGCTCCTGTGTTGAAAAATCCCCTCTTCCCCTTGGTGTCCTGGACGGAGATAAAGGACAACACCCTCCCTCCCCCCCTTAGTTTGTCACTGTCCTTTAACAGAGTAAATTAACAGCATACTTCCCTTTCTGATGCCTTTTGATGTGCTAAGCCTCACACAACCACCTTCCTCTGGCAGGGTACTTGGTGGGGCTGAGCACAAGGATCCCCACAGAGGCCACTGAGGGCCGGCTACCAGGGACATGTTGGGGTGACACAGCACCAGGGCAGGTGGCCCTGCCTGGTGGGAGGGCAGACTGCCTCGGCGTGCCTCAGTTTCCACATTGCTGGTGGTTGTTTTGCCCCATGGCTTGTGGCAGCGGGTGGCTGCTCTGGGATCGGGTCACCGCAACAAAATTAACAAATGAGTCTTGTTAACGAAGGGATCGGCGGAGTCTTCCCTGATGGCATTAAAACCTCCTACCTGGCAAATTAGTCCTCCCGCTAACCTTGTTCTCCTCTTACAAAATGTTTCCCTTATTGGAACTCGTTAGTATTCTGCTACTTCCACTGCTGCTCTTTCTCAGTAATTAGAGAGGTGCAGAGGTGGCAGAGCCCAGGTTTGCACCCAGATTTAGCTTTCTGCTGGGTTTGGGGAGTTGCCAGGCTGGTGAATCAGAGCCAGGGCTTGCATTTCAATGGGACGATGGGGGAAGGCTGTAAGTGCTTGTTGTGGGATTTTTGCCCAAACATGACCAGCTGCTCTCCTGAGTCAGTGTCCCTGTCCAGGCCAGAATGGGCCAAAAATGAAAGGTAAAGGCTCAGCTCCATTTAACATCTGTCCTTGACTTTCTGAATGTGGCAGTAGTGGCTCAAGAGGTGACCTACCTCTCCATGGGTACCACTATGCTTGTCTAGCAGAGGCCACCATCCCATGGTGGCTGGAGGCTCTGCCAAGCTGGTGCCCACCAGCAGCTCAGGAACCCGGTGGTGGTGGTGGCCTTCAGCTCAGCTTGGGGATCATGGACAGGGAGTGACCAAAAAGTGCAAGAGATGCTTTGCTGGGAGTCCCCATTGGAGTGAGGAGCTGGATGTGATGGGAACAGCTGGAGAAGAGACCTTTGTGCTGGGAACCTCTTTCAGTCTCCCCTCTGCAGGTCAGGTCAGAGCTGGGAGGTCACCTTGCCTCATTTATGTACTGTAGGTGCTGGAGGGACATCTCTCTTCCTTGACAAAACACTTTCAAATCCAGGGCACAGCTCTGCTGTGAGAGGCAGGGCGGTTACAACCCTGCCTGCTCTCTTTTTGGGGACAAAAAGAGAAAATTACCACAGGGGTCCCACTCCTCACCCACCTGGCTGTAGCTGGGTGGGAAGCACAGCAGTGCCCTGCAGCTGGGGGCTCCTGCCTTCTGCCTGTACCTCTACATCCCCATGCCTGGGAGGTACACACCAGCTTCCTCTGGAAAACTCTTGCAATGAAGAAATGAAGAATAATATGTAAAGAGGGAGGCTTTTTTTAAGCATGTCTTTCTCAGCATCCAGGCAAGGAGACATGGCGTCAGCTGTAGGACCTGTATCAGGGCAGATCCTTGGTCCTCGCCGCCAGCGGAGTGAAGCGGCCCTTCACCTCTGACCGAGGAGGATTAGACACAGGCTCACCAGCGCTAAGGGAGAGATGTGCTGTAAAAATGCCTCCTGGGCAGTGCAGGCTGCAGCTTTGTGGTGGACGTGACCCCAATCTGCTTCAGATGGACTTTTTATGGTGCTACATCACCGTGGTGTGCCCCACCTTCCTTCTCTCTCTCAGCCACAAGCATGCTGGCTCCTAGGTAGGTGAACTGTGAGGCTGGTAATCGATGAGTTTTAGTGTGTTTTTTGATTTAAAGCACCCTGGCTCCTGCTTTAAAACTCCCAACCACTCAGCTGATGCACAGTGTGAGCTTGCCATGCCCAGCAGCCAGCTTGAATGTCACAGTGAGATATTTCAGGCCTGTTTGCAAGCAGGGATGCACTCGGTGTGCACGGGTCAGTGGGTAGGTCAGGGGTAAGGAGCTGGTACTTCTGGGGGGTACTTGCTATCCTCCTGGATTTGAAGGAGAAAGGAAAGGAGAGCCGGTTTGTCTACCAGGAGCTTGGCGGGGAACAGTCCTGGCTGCTACTCAAACCCTCCTTTACAGAGGAAGCTTTGTCCTTGGTCCCAATGGTAATCAGGCTGTGTTCATCTTTTGACCTACAGAATGAGGGCATATACCCTTTAATAATAACAAACAATCAAAAAAAATTCTCCTTATCCATCCATAAGGGAATTCTCCCTGTCCATCCATCTGCTTCATTTTGGAAGTTTCCAAAGCCCTTGAAGTCCATGCCACCCAACTCTGTTGCCATCTGTGTGGGGGAAGTGCCAGTTTTCCGCACACAGATGTTTAGGAGCTATTGCTTGGGAGTTACTGCTTAAATTTGTTGTTCTTGGACAGTCTTTAAGATTAACCACCATTTGGTCATGATCGTTTGGGGAAAAAAAAAAAGCCCTGTAATAGTAATAATAATCAACAATTCCTTGTTTTTAACTTGAAGCTACAGTTGTTAATTAAGCTCTGTGCAGGCAGTAAGCAACCATTATTTTGTGTCAATAAGCAATGTTTTGTCCCCTGCACAGCCAGGAGTGCTGTAGCACAAAGCAGCCCAGCCCTGCTTTCCAGGAAAGGGCTCCAACCTTGCTCCTTGCTGTCTCCAGGTGGAACAGCCCTGGTGTTAGCTCAAGTCCCACTTCCAGAAACAATGGAAAAGTAGTGGGAGGTTTTTCAATGTACATATCTAGCTTGAAATACCGTCCTTCAAATTTTGGTTTGGGGAATTCCTCTTTCTCTGGAGCAAAGAGGAACTTGGTGAAAAGATTTGCCTTCTAAAACTGGTTGACCTCACAAATGCATGGGAGAGTGAGCTCTGCAATTCAGACCATATAAATCCCTGACTTATCTAAACTCTCCAAGGCCTACAACCCTTAATAAATGGGGTTTCAACCAAGGCTGTACTTTCTGCAGCACTTACAGCTAAAAATGAGGGAATTCGTATGTTGATTGCTACTCAGGGCCCCTGGGTGGTTCTTTATTGCTGTGCTGAGACAAATTCAGCAGGAAATTTGAAGTGCTCCCCCAAAATAAAGGGGCGATCTCAAATCAGCCTGAGTGCAGAGGAGAGCTGGGTTTGGTTTGCTCTTTCTCCTTCCACATAGCCAAGGTAGCTGTGTGACGGCTGCGAGCAAGTACGCAAGGCACATGCTTTCAGGAAGACGTGAAGTACCCTTTACAAAAACTGATTTGTTCTGAGTTATCCTCCCTCTTTTTCATCCCTGACTGCTCTACGTTATGGAAGTCTCCCTGCCATGAGTGTAAAAACACACACAAAACCAAGAGATGTGTAAGAAAGCTGGTAACTGAAGCTACACAACCTCCTACAGCATGCACAATCAAAGAAAGTTGGTATTAACTTCATGGTTAGAGGAGAAAAGGCCTGTGAAGGAGTTGAATGGAGCTGTTTGTTTTCCCTTCTGGAGCCCTGCTCCTCCAAGGCATGCTGTTATGCTCACTGGACCTGAGTTTTATAGGTTGGACTGCAGCCTTTGACAAAACTGAATTTGTTTTAAATTACTGAAATTAGATACTTACAATCCAAAGTAGCAGCCTAGGGGCTCTCTTGTGTATTATCCTTCACTCTCAGCCCTTTGCTTTGTAGCATCACTGGAGTAATTTGTTAAGAAAGTAGGGATATAAGGCAGTAACTCTGAAACCAAGGAGGAGCACAGACCAGCTCTGTGTTTTGCTGATACTTGTTATCCCCTTACCGAGCAAGACAGTGCCTCTCCTGGAGGTAGTCTCTTCAGAGCATGTTTTTGTCAAATTTTGGCTTTGGGAATTACAATTTGAACACTGTTCCTCATGGTGTTTGGGTGGCAGCATTGCTTTCTTCCTTTCCCAATGAGGTGGGACATCCAGGGCATGGGGGGGGACTTTCAGGCTGGGCAGAAGAAGAAGGATTTCCTCCTAATCACGGTGACTGTCCAGCTACTCCCTTTCCAACCAAACTTTCAGTGAAAACGGAGTATCCAGATCTCCTGTACTTGCTTGGTCATCTTTCCCAGCCACCTTATCCCATGCTGCACATCCTCATACCTCTGGATCAGATCTTTCAGCAGGACAGTTTTATTGGCTTCAGGGATGGTTTCTATCAACTGAGGATCTGTCCCTTTGTATTTCTAGCTCAGCAAGATAAATAGCCTCCAAATGGTCAGATTTCTCCTTCTTTTGCTTGTAGCATTAATTTGTGTGTGTGGGGGGTAAATGTGCACATGTGAGAGACAAAACGTGAAATGTGTTAGATGGAATGGATGCTGTAAAACCTGCAAGGAAAATCTTTAGGCATGTGGACAATTTGGGGACTTGCCTTCCAGCTGAACTGTTCCCCTCCTGCTCTTGGTGGTACATTTCCTTAGCGGCAGCGCACCCCCACGCCTGTTTCCTGTTCAGGGAGGAGTAGGAAGAGCCACCAAGACCAACAGACACCCACGGCATCTATATCATCACTGGGCTGCGATGCATTTAACATACCGAACAGTAATTCTCCATCATCCCGCACTTGAATGATCTGGACCTATTTATTACATTTCCTGATGTGCTGCTCCGAGAAGCCCTACCTGTGTTTCCCTATCTCTATATAAGCATTTAAGGGATTTCGTTACCCAACAGTGACTTTCACATGAGAGCAAAGAAACACCCTCGTGTTGGTTTATACTCTGGTGATGCTCCAGCCCGTACTCTGGGTTATGTACTCCCTGCTGTAGGGCAAACTGTTTCGCTGTAGGATGTGGAGCCATGGGTTTGCACCACTTAGAAGGGAAGTGCTTCCTTGAGACCTCTCCTTTACAGCAGCTTTTGTGCTGCTGGTGACCCGGCATGCACCGGGGCTGAAGCTTTGCCATCAGTTTTGGAAAACCTTTGGTTTATGAGCCTGTGCTTTAGGCATGTGAAGAATACATAAATGTTTTCAAAGTGATGGAGCCAAGCACAGAGGTCCACTCCGTACCTCTACCCTATGTAGCAGGACTTGTAACGTCTATGAAGGAAAAACCAACGTATTAATTTTCTGCTGCTACTGCATAGTGGGATTTATGCATGCCATTCCCTTACTGTTAATTGGAGATTATCACATCAGGGCTCTCATATCACTAATAGAATAAATCCTTAAATCACGAAGCATTTAATTGTTGCCAATTAAAAGGCCTCTTCCTCCTCGTACTTGTGTTGTGGAGCTCTCAAATGTAAAAGCCCAGGGAGAAGCGGCTCTGGTGACACCGAGGTGGGACGGGGACAGGGCACATGGCTGCAGATGGATGTTGTCAACACATCGGAGGGAGGAAGGTGGGAAGAGGTAAGTCCTGGTGGGATACACCCCTACTTTTTTTTCACCTGGTTCCTGTAGTAATACCCAGAGGTGTTTGGGGATGGGTGCATCCCTGGCTGGACATCGGGGCACTTCTCTTCCTGGGATAATTCTGCAGGCCCAGTTTGTCCCAAAAAGGGATGCTCTAGGCTGGTATGGGAACGCAGGTTTATTTACCTGCCTGGCCTGAGAAGTCTCGGATATTTAGTGACTCAGAAACTCTCTCTGAGTGCAGTTTTCAAACTTATCTTTTTGTTAAAACAGAGCCTCGTAGGCCAAATTTAACACTGAGGCATCATATGGATCATATGGAGGGCTGGGAATAAAATTAATTAATGCATGGATTACAATGACCTATAAATGTCATTGTTTCATCTCAAAGATATATTGGTACTGTAATTTTTACTTAACTCTTTCAAAGGACCACATGTGAGCACAACTGAATGGATACGGAAATTATTTATACAGCATGTTAAAGGGACATTAAAGCATTTCATAGCATGTGGTAGGCCTCTCAGTGAGGCGAAAGGCACAGATCAGCTATCCAGCTGTGGTGTGCTGCTTTGGCTGTGCCAAAGCCACCAGATGATGTACTTTCCTGGCTGTCTCCAAAATAAATGCGAGCAGGAGTGGGCTGGATGCGCATTCCCGGGTGGGGGATCCCCATTTTTATCTGCATCTTTAAATCTGTAGTGGGACGAGGGTGGAGGTTTCATTTTCCAGCTCTTTACAGCTGGTTTTGTGTCCCTGCTGTGTCTTCTGCCCTGGGGCTCATGGAAGGGGGTGGTTTGCCCCATGCCAGGTAGGCATTGCTCTTTGCATAGTAGATTTGCATAGGAAATCCAGCAGTTTTCAGAGATCATTGGCTTGTGGCTGCTGCCAGCCTCAGTGACAGTGGTGGTTAATAGGTCCTGTGTAGCTGTGCCTGCTTTGCAAAATAATAATAAAAAATAGAGCAAGCATCCAGTCTGTAGGGGCTGTAGCTTGCCCAGGATGTTGCTGCATCCCCTGCCCACCCACTGGGCCTCTTCCCAAACCTGGTGGTGACCACCAGTGGTCAGCAAGCACTGGCTGTTAATGCAGATACACAACATGTAAGTAGAGATTAAACAGATGCAAATTTTGTTTTTATATGTGTAAAATACACAAGATATATACTATATATATGCACAAAAATGATATATACTCATGAAAAGAAGGCTGCAGTGGATCAGATGCAGGGAGCAAAGGGACACAGGTGACCCTTGCAGCTGTGGAAGAAGCTGCAGCTGATGAACCTCCCCAACACCCACCCAAGAGGTGCATTTTAATCCCCCAAAAGGTGGTGAAGGAGCAGCGGGGAGATGGGCTCGGCTGCGTGCCTCCCATGTACAGAAAATAAGGGCCGTGAACTATGGCAGCACCCTGGAGGAGCTTTGTGGTGACACCATAAACCAGCCGAGCTTTGCCCTGAGGTTTATGGCAATGTCATCACAGTGCCTTGATGGAGAGTGAGCCTGACCTCGTGATTCACACTTGACCATCTTTTATTTGATAATCTCTATGCGTGGTGGCATTGTGAACTGCTTTGCATGTACTGGATTGAAATGGGTGCCTGAAGCCTCGGCAGGGCTGGGGCAGAGCCTGTGTTTTGGGCAACATAACAGTACGAACCTGAGCACGAGTTTGGTGAATGGGTTGAGCCAACGTGTATCTACTTGTGTCTGAACAGCTCTGGGGATGTATCTTATTTTTCAGAAGGGAAGTTGAGTGATTTTTGGATGGTACTGAGACGTCCACACCCTGTGTGGTGGATGGAGATGCTTGCAGTCTGGTTTAGGTCATGCTGTCGGTATCTGGCCCTGAAGCATAGAGAGGTCTTAAAAACAAAGAGCAATTTAAGGTTGAAATGCCCCAAAGTAGAGCAATTGGACTTTAGAGATCAAATTGCTTTTGAAAACTTGGCTTGGTAAGACCCCAGGACCCCAATCACATTGGTGTTTGGAAAATCTTATGCAATGCATATCCCAGGCAGGCTGCACTGACATTATGCTGCATTCTCAGCATATAGACAGCCGTGACCACAGGTAGGGGAAAAACTTGCATAACATTCACCAGAGTGGCTGTGAAATGAGATTGGGTAACGTGTTTGGTAGGATTCAAAAAAAAATAAAAAAAAAATACCAGGATAGTTTCTGTTCAGTTTTAACTGTATTTGACATTGTGATTTTCCTCTTTGGGATTTACATAATGGAGAAGATTGTAATGCAACATTGCTGCTGTAAGTACCCTTTGGCTGGCACCTTTGCTTTGAAAACAATGCGGTCAGATTGATTTTTGTTGAAGATTGCAGAAATTATAAACAAGGAAGTGACATGTGCAAAGCGAGATGGCTCTGCTGATGTGTGGAGTAAAACAAATCACAGAGTCTGTGCTGGGACTGCCAAACAAAGCGAGTTTTGTGTTGTCTGCGTATTTGCATAGTACAGAAAATGCTATCCACGTAACTGGGAACCATAGGTTCCCCTCTCAAATTCCTCTGTATTAGTAGGGTATAAAAAGGTATCGGTTTCCAAAGTAACCATAACAACATGTTTTCATGAGTTCCTGTTGAGAAGCCAAAAACCTTTGTGAGTAATAAATCAAGCAGTTTATATCTCTGAACTTAAATCTTTTATTGGTTACTGATTAACTTAACTGTGCTGCTTGACAAATCTTCATAATAAATAAGCTAACCAGCAAGCACTTAAAAATCGAGCTAACTTTGTTTAAAGGAATATCACTAAAACATGATCTACATTATAATGAATTTGGCAGTCAGCATGTGGTAATGTGCACGTTTCAACATGAAACTAAAACCCAGAAATCACAAGACATGGATGGGGAGTTATAAAGAGATTGCCCTGCAACGGCTCTAAGTAAATATTGATATCGGCAGCGTTACTTACGGGCAAAAGGGGCGAACAATCGGCATCGTCCTTCCGAAGGAAAGTAGTGGCAAAACATCTATTAACGGTCAGCACTGAGATTGCCTGTGAGCAGAAAGTTATACCAGTCATTTGCATGATTTTAGAGGGCTGATCTCTGCGTATCCTGTGACTGTAGCCATATCCTTCGTGAGGTCAGGATCATGCTGGCAAAATTTTGGGAGGCTTTGCTCTTTTTCCCCCCCTGCATTTTTTTTTTGTGGAAGGCTTATGTGTGTTGTTGGCTTCCACAGTAAGTCTACATTTAAATTAATTAAACTGTTGACAGTTAAATTGTACTAAGTAGCTTCGATATAAAAGATGATTCCCAGATTTTTTCCATGCAACTTAAATAAATAAAGAAAGAAGAAAGAATCTGAGGAACTTCGTTCTAAACATCTGTCTGGGCAGATGTCAAAATGCAGAGTGTTGCTGCATTATACTGTGAGTATATGACACCATGTTATTACTCTTGGCTTAAATATTCACAATGGATTTTATGATCTATTTAAAAGAAATCTTTGATGCGAGTGCAAGCTCTTATCTTTTGTCATAGAACAAGCACCTATGCGGATCTAATTCTAGAGTAAATATTGAAAAATATCTCAATGTCTTTTACATCTTATTCACAGCACATGAATATTTATACAGAGGGAATTATGGATATGCGACTGTGGAAAAGGTTTGGAAGATTTTTCATTGTAAATGGATTGTAGTGAATAAACTCCTTTTTGAAGTAAGTTCATATTGTTCAGAATTGCTCTGGATAAAATCATAAGCTTGAAGCTGTACGTTAGCCAGCTGATTATAATCTAGGATGATAATCTGCATTTCTTCAAGAAATGAGAGAGACAGTGTCAAGGACATTACAAATCCAATAGTAATTTGGGGAATTGAGTTAGAATGAAGTAGTGCTTATAATGTTAATATTCCAGAAACACGTTTAATTTTTGTTTCCAGATTGCATATATTAACCCATTTTATTAACCTGTCTATAGCCTTGATTCAATAAACCATTCCTATTCAGCATAGCTCTAAAGCATATGTTTGCCTTTAAACACATGCTTAAATCCCATTGACTTTTTAATGCTTAAAGTTAAGCATGTGCTTAGATGTTTTTGCTTGGGTCTGTAAAAGAAAGAAAAAAGTATACTGGGGAAAAAAAAGCAATAAAGGATGAAACTTTTAAAATAAGAAAGCAAACCCCCAAACTGTTCATTATCCCCCTGTACACTCAAGAACCTGCAAACTATTTTCTACTAAATACCTGAAACAAACAGAAACAATTTTCATGCATTATTTTGCAGTGTACTTGGACATTAAATTGCCGAGAGACTGTGCCAAAGAGCCCAACAATAGTGGGAATATCTCTCTGTTTGCTTAATGAGCAATGAATGGAAGTGTGAAGGTGAAAAGACAGATTCTGGGTGAGGGAGTGACAAGGTGAGACTGGTTCTTTATCACACCTTTTTCTTTTTCATTTTCAAAGCAGTAAAAAATAACGAAAATAAAAAATGTGGCTGGGAATTGCTCCGTAGCTTGCAGCCAACTGACTTGTGTTTACTCCCATTGCTTGCTTCATGGGAAATGTCAGCTTGCTGCAGAAACTTTTAATTGGTTTATGAGTGATATATTCAAGCTGCTTATTTCCTAAAACATCTGTTTTTGTTTTAGTTCCCCAATGTCAAATGTTTGGTGATATCCCAAGGTAACACACTGTTTCCAAGTCGTATTTCCTGGGGTATCTATCAATAAAATCCCCTTAAATTTAGCATAATGAAATTAGTACAAGGTAGTCAAGAAGTCTCCAGAATCAAGATATCAGAATGTCTCTATTCCCATTATTTTTTCTTATTGCTTGTGATTGACTGCTCTTGGGGTTTAGAGGAAGAAAAAGCCATGAGAGTTATGGCTTATTTCATCTTTTTTCCCTTACCTCTCCAATGGCCTTGAGCAACTATAATTTGTATTGTTATGTAAATTAGAATTAAGCCAGGGGAAGCACAAGCCTCATGCTGCACCCAATGGCAAAATCCAGTCATTTTTTGATTCGGTGGATGGTAAGACTAAAACTTGTTTGAAGATCTGTCCTCTCCATGCGACAACAGGAGTCCTAACGTAAACAGTCAATTGTGAGAGCTAAAATGAGCAAAACATTTATAAGAGGTTTTCATCTGCATGCACGAACATATATCCATTTCCCACCATCCTGTGGCTTGGGACAGAAACGAAAAATGCATTTTTATATAGTAGTTATCCCTCCCGATACCTGAACTTATGTAGGTGTCTTCTGTCTGGACCCCAAAACATGCTTAATTTGCAATATTTATCTACTAGGTGGCCCAAAACCCACTTGGATCTACATTCATCTATCATTTATTCTGAATTTTGTTTTTTAAGCTTTGGGGGAAAGGAATACTTGAGAAGCTTTTTCCTGAGTTTAAGGAAGTTAATTTGAGGCAGAGGCTGTCCAACTGAACTCAGTCAAAACAAAACCCACCTCAGGACTAAATCAAGAAAGTGTCACTAACCAAAATAAGCCTGAAAGCAGAAGAGGAGGGGAAAAAAAATAAAAGTTTGCAGATTAACTTTCTTACCAAACTCATTTGCAACCGAATGAAATGAAGTTATAAGGATAAAATTCTCAGCAGATTTGCACAGCACAGTAATAGCCTTTATGCTTGGAAATTTATGGGCCATGGACAGTTTATAAGAAACGATGTAGTTCATCAGAGAAGCAGACTGATGGAGCACATGGGAGCATTCTGCACAGGAAGTTGGGTTTTGGAATAATACTTACTTTGATAGAGTTGTTTTGTTAGCTAAGTAAAACAGTAGGGAAGCCAATGGCCACTTAGGCTTCAAACATAAATATATATTTATAAGTCACCCAGCTGCTTAATTGAGATCTCTAGTGTTTTCCCTAAGCATATCTTATCCAAAAAACAGTAACATAGAAAATAACAACAGCAGCAAAGACCTGCTGTATACTGAGGTTCATTTAATCAGTCAGTAGTAGTTAGGGGGAAAATGGAGCATTATTTTAGGGGCAGATTCGTTGAGGCTCCCAGAGGCTCTTCAGCAGGAGTTCAGGTTGGGCTCAGATTGCTCCCTAGCAATTTCCTGCCAAAGAATTAGTGGGATAGGTGCCCTTTGCCATACTTCTGACCTTTTTAGTGGCTTTTCCTCTGAAGAGGAGACCAGCGCAACCTGTATCTGAGTTGTGGTACCAAAAACTTGCAACTTGGTTTGGAAAGATAGATGTTGGGGTTCTTGCTAGAGGCTGGCTGCATTGACCAAGGAGGGGGAGGGAAGTACGTGGAGCTTCAAAATGTCCTCCAAGGGAAGTCACCCAGGAAATGGCTCATTAAATTTGAGCAAAGAACTAGAAAGTAACATTTCACACTCCTGGACTAGAACAGCCTGGGTGAACTTGGCATCCCTGGAAAACACTTGGGAAATTTGACAAGTTCTGGGGAGCTTTAGGAAACACTCTGGAGGCTTCACAAGGGTGCTTTATTTCTGGAGCATGCCTCTGAGATGGGGTAGAGGGTAAGGCCTCCCACTCTGGGCACCCTGGGGTGCTGGCCAGCTCCCAAAACTGTGGCTTTATTTGTGGAGTCCAAGGTAGGTAGACACTGGGGACTTGGGCTCGGCTTCAGCAGCCAATCCTCTTTCTTATGTGTTTCTCTCTTCCCCTAACAGGGGTGGGTTTTATTTATTTATTTATAAGCTATCTCTGTTCAATCAGGGCCTTAAGCACAGGGTAAGATTTAAATACAGGCTACAATAATACGTTAAATTGGGACCTCAGAAACATTAGAGGGCCTCAGCAGCAAAAAATGGACAGAGCTGTGAAAAACACACTTGATGGCCACGTACTGCTAAATACTACTTGCTAAGCACTGAAATATCACAGAAGTCCAACCTGGCCAAGTTTTTTTGGGTCAGAGGCTGCTCCTGTGGTTGGGACTATCCTGAATGTTCACCACAATGCCCAGCTGCTGGAACAATGCTTTTAGCTGATATTTTTTATTTTCCCCTTTTCTCTCCCGGTTCTCAAGTGTATTTGTGTTCAAACCAGGGTTTGCTCCTTATCATGTTTGCAGCCCATTTCCTCCTCCTGTTTTATAGGCAGTGAAGTCTAAATGGTAAATTAGTGACATCTTCATTATTATGGCAGCAGAGTGCAGTGCCGTCTGAATGCTATTCCCTGTAGGAGCGAGCAGAAGGAGAAGCTACGATGGAAGCGAAAATGATCGTATTCTAGTATAAATATCTGAAAACATAGCCAAAAACTGCTGTGCAGCTCTCCTGCTTTTCCTGTCGCTTCGTTTTACCAGCTACGTGTGAGCAGGAAGGAAAACATCTTGAAGAGCATTCACTGGCTTCAACAGCATCCTCCTTTCTTGAGACGCAGCTGATTTTATCAATAGCAGCCGAGCCACGCGGCTGGAAATAGGCACTGGTATTTCAGAGAGCTCAGCTCACTGAGGGGGTGGACTCTCCGTATTTATAAGGAACTCTTCCATCGCTGTTCGCACCTTCCTTGGGAAAAAAGGCTGCCAGTAAAAACGCCCCAGAGCTTACCAGACAGTGCGAGCCAGACACTGCAGTGATTTGCTGCTCTTCCTTTCTTGTGTGAAGTGGGGGAAGCCTTTCAGTGTTGGATTGTTTATTTTGTTTGGTGGCAGTTGCCCCCCCAAAAAAGGGGGAGGGGGTATCTTAAATAATATAGTGGTTCAGGCAGCTTGAAGGTGTTGAAGAGAGCTGCTTGAAATCAGTTTATAGCAAGGTTTTAAATTGTGGTTTTGGCAAATCCAGAGCGGCAGGTTCATTTCCCATCCCACAGAGGTTGCCTCTGTGCTCCAAGTTCGCCCCCAAACTGAACGTGTCTGTGAGTGTCAGACCAACCTGGGGACACTTGCCATTTGTGGAGCAAAACTGAGGGACTCTACCGTTCTCCCCTCTCTTTGCCCCCTTCCTTGATCCCCATGGGCACACTGCTGTAGCTTCTGAAGCCTGTGCTGGAGCACACCTCTGCACTTGTGCTGGAAAGGGATGTTCACATCGGGACTATTTCTAATGGGAACCTGGCCCTTCCAGGCAGGAATTGGAGGTTTTATCTCTGTCACTGCTTGATGTCCACAAAAAAATTTGTGCATGCATTCAGGGGAGCTCATTTGCAAAATTTGGGTTCTAGTTTGCTCTGGGACAGGTAACATGTCCTATAAATTTTCTACCTGAAGGATTTATTTGATTTTTTTCTTTTTTTTTTTTGTTAGAGATTTTATTTTAATCAGACTTTAATATTGGGCAGCTTGAACAAAGCTCTAGTTTGTACCCAGAAGAACAACAAACCAACAAATAAGGTAGAAAGAAAACAACTGTTCTTTATAAGGGGGAAGATCCTCGTGCCTGAAGTGTGACACAGCATTGTAATTTGCGTGGCTCTGTCTGAGCGCAGTGCTGGTGTGCCAGTCTCCCAGGGAGCAAAACCACCTATTCTTAAGCAAACAAACAAAGGCCTCCTCAGGAGTGATATCAGCTACCATTTTGCTTTCCTGCCCCAGGATCTCATTTTTAAGGGGCGTGTTTTTCATTTTTTCATTTTCATCAAGGGGTGTTTTTTTCATTTTCACCTTGCTGTTGAGTGGGGATGCTGGCAGTCTCCTTCCACAGCCCAGCTCCTAAACATTGCCCAAATCTTGCTCCTGTTCCCTGGGAATCAGTGACATGACAGAGAGTCTGGTGGTGGGACAGCTGGCATGGCTCAGAGGTGCTGGAGCTGTTGCGGTGACCATCTGACCCAAGGATGTGTCATTTGGCTCTCTCTGCTGCTCTCCTGGCCTCCTGCTCTCCTTTCTCCTCATGTGATGTGTCCTCTTTGGTGTATTCATCCTGCCTTTGGTGTGTCATGGCAACTGTGTCAGATCTTTTATTATTACTTTTTTTTTCTTTTACCCTGCAACTGAACCCCGTCTCCTGGGAAATATGGGCTGAGCCCAAAAGATGTTAAAGTGTCTGCCAAAATGTTGTTTTTTTGAACCTATGGAGGAACAGAAAAAAGAAAGGCAAAAAGAAGGGTCATCCCATCCTAGTTACGGCCACGTTGTGTGACTTCCATCACGTTTGAAAGGTGGATATTTCCCAAATTACGCAAAAGCAGTGTTGCAGAAGACATGACACAGGGTATTGAAGGAGACCTAGGGAGGTCACTGGTCCACCCCTTCACCTACACAGGAGCAGCTATTCTTGGGCCAAATCCAAAATCAGAGTGGACTGAAGACTGGCACGCATGGCTCTGTTTGGTGTCCATTCTTCTAACTGCAGCCAGAGCCAAACACTGGGGGAAAAAAAATAAAAGAAAAAATATTAGAGAATGTGGTGCTCTTCCCACAGTGTATTGATCTGTTGTGTTATCATCATCAGACCCAGTAAAACCAAAAACATCTAACTCTCCTTTGTCACGATCTCTCTCAGTTTTGTAGCCTGACACTGCTGCCTCAACATTTAAGTATATCATGGTTGTTTTCTGGGTGGTTTTAAGTTATCCTGGCTGATCTTCCTGCAGATTTGCCGGTTTCTGTAGGAGCTATTGTGCACATACCAGTGATCTCTGTTCACTGAGCACCCATTTGTTGGAGGTGGCCAGCATTTTGCTAGTGGTGGGAGGCCATTTTGGACTTTTTCATCTTTCAGATGTAGCAAGCCTAGAGGAAACCAAGACCTTGTTCTAACCTCACACCCCACTGGGTCCTTCCAGCTGTCACCACTGCAGGTATAGGATATGGTCATCAGGAGTGGAAAAACAGAAGCTGAGTTAAGAAATACATTGCAAGCAACCTAGCTTCCTAACAAATTTGCTAGCAGGTTTTCCCAGCCCACCAGGTGTGGGAAATGGCAGGTTGGCATTGACTTTTCAGTGAGTGGGAGAAAAGCAGGGACCGAAGCTCCTGGAGGTGGCCATGGTTGAGTGCTCCAGCAACAGCATTAGGTGCTGAAGGGGGGGGAAGAAAAAAGCCCCATTTTCAAGGGAATCTAATTGCTCTGAGTGGAGGCTGGAGGGATACTGCAGTATATTTCACGAGAGTTTACATAGTTCTGGATCCTCTGCCACTTAGAATGGAAAAAAGAAAGCCAATCTGTTTGATCAGGCCTCTCCCACTCGATATGTGTATTGGATTCTACATTAAAGCTTTTAACAGTTACGTACACATCTGAGCTGGAGCTATTGTTAGCCCATGTGATGGATTAAGATCAAGAATGTTAATGTTATCCAAAGGAACGCTTTTTAATGTATATTGCAATTGTATAAACAGGGTCACCAGAGCTAAATGGGATGTCAATGACCTATGAAGATCATAAAGTAAACAAAAGATCTTAAAATAAGCATGTAACCTGAACACGTCGGGGATTGTTGTATATCAAAGGCATTTGCTTATATAAAGTAAGGGAAAATTACTTACGGGTAATGTTGTTTGCCACAAGTCTACCTCTTGCCTGCTCTACAAAGGAAACCTACCCGGAGGGACTGGGGTATGTCTCCATCCACCAGGAAGCACCGAGCCTGCGGGTCCTGGCCAAGCAGAGACGAACTTTTGTACGTGCACAATTAACACACGCTGAGATCCCAGGGAGCAGCGATAAGCCGTCGTTCCTGGTGAGCAGAACAGCTCCTCCTGCACTCACCGGAGATGGAGGGAGGATGACCCTCCTGAATGCCTATGTCGGGTGGGTTTCAGAGCCCTGGTGACACAGGGAGACCATGACAAGTCTCTGGGTTCAGCCAGCTGGGTGGGAATTAGCAGAGGCCAGGTGGTAGAAAATGCCAGGAAGAGTCTAAGCTGTTTTTTTTGTTTGTTTGTTTTGATTTTTTCCCCTTCATTAAGTACGTTAGCAGGACTGATATAGGGCTAAAGAGGAGATGGACTCTATCCTAGAGTGATAGGACAAGAGGTGATGGTTTTAAAATAAAAGAGGGGAGTTCTTGATTAGATATAAGGAAGAAATTTCTTACTATGAGGGTGGTGAGGCACCATATTTAACTTCATGAGAACATCATAAGAAACTGTTCAGTAAAGTAATGGTATACTATACTTACTGTATGTATGGTAATTGTATGAGTTTGTTAATAAGTGTTCTTGGGAAAAGTCTATGCTGGCTAGTTCATATTTCCTTTTTATCTTCTACATTGTTACCAGATTATTTATTTCCAGATTTTTTTCATAGCAGATTAAAATACTGATCTAGAGTAACCCACCTCTTTAAAAGAAAACAACACTTCCTTCCCCTTTCCTGCCATGCTCCCCACCCTGACCTTTTCCGATCCCCCAGTTCTTCACCTGTCCTTCATAAGTCTCAGGTTAGCCTTTCAGAGGTGGCTACAGTTAGCTCCTTAATTGCCATTAGGTGATGTTCACCAAGCTCCTGAGTGCTCCTTTCTGAGTAGCTGAGCACTGGGACGAAGGGATTTGCAGGCAGTGAATGATCCCTTTGCCTGCAGCCCTCACCCTGATCCATGCCATATGTAGTCTTGTAGTCCTGACAGAGCTGAGCATATGAATGCAACCATGAGGCAGTGCAATGCTGCTACTAAGAAGCAAGGGCCTGAGGAGCGGTTTTTGTTCTCTATGGTTTGTTGCTTCTTTTCATGTCTAGGTGGACATTTCTGTGGCTTCTCTCTTTCCTTTCTTCAGGGGCAGGAATGTGGGGCCGGAGTTCCCTAAGCTGCTCAGGAAGGCTGATATCCAAGAGCCCTTCCCACCACCTCTGGGGTTTTGCTGCCGTTTCAGTTCCCCTTCTTGCTGCTCCAAGCAAGCCCCTGCAGGGTCTGTGACTCCTGTCCTGAGACTTCTCTCCCGGTTACGCTCTCTTTCTCAGGGTCGGGAAATCCTGTTCAAGGCAGAGGAGGACTGTGAGCCAGGTTCTCCACTATATTGAGAGCAAAAACCTTCTTTCAGCTCTTGGAAGAAAGCTCAAGGAAGCTGTTGATGTTTAAAGCAGTTGCTTTGGTTGACAAGCTTCCCAGTGGTGTCCCTGATTGTTCTTGTGTTACCTCCAGGGGTTTCTTTGTTTCAGCTTAATTTGTTTTTTTTGTTTGTTTGCTTCAGAGAAGGTTAGTTTCCATTTACCTTTGGGAATTTTCCATTATGTTAATGCAAATTGGAATAACAGCGCTTCAGAAAGACTACATAGAGAAATACAGGCTTATTCCTTGGCTACTGAGAAAAAGATCATGACACTGATAGACCCTTGGTCTTACGATTCCCATTAGGTGTGGATATAGTTCTGATTTCTTCCTGAGATATAAGAATCAATGCACCACAAGGGAAGGTGAATCATCCATATACAAAATGGCCCTTGCTACTTCAGTAGGCTCTTCAAAGCACGCAGAAACTCAGCTGTTCTCCATTACAGATATTACGATAGTAATCAGCAATTTAAAACTCTTTCAATAATTGTTAGCCCAAAAGGTTTTGTTTATTTGTTTACAGGCATTGAATTATGGTTATTATCAGCTCTGAATGACATTCAGCATTCATTCTGCAGCTCTGTCTGTTTTCAAATATTTGGGGATGTCCTCGTTAGGATGTTTTCAAGGCAATTTTCATTCACAGCAATTCCAAAGCACGCGCTCTGTATGTGATCAATTAATTACCACTTGTAATCAAAATTTTTCTTAACATGAAGAAACACAGACAGCAAATATGCCTTAAACTGTCTTTGTTTTGTCAGGAAATGACCTCCCAACGTGTTTTAAAATATGTGAATAGGTTTGTGTTCTACCGAGAAGCATTGCTGTGTGGCTTATCCTCCACGAAGGGCTACAGTGAACAGGACTTTGCATAGCATTTATGATGGTGGGGCTGGTGGCTGTGTGTTATGGCTTTGGTCCTCCTGACTCCAGAGACTCTTTTAGAGGATGTAAGTGTTCCTGGTTTTTGTTTTCTGATAGGTACTTAGCACTGGAAACATGGCAAGCGATCAGAAGCAATTACAGGGATATCAAAGAAAGTTCAGCTTAATTAATAAATTTTCCTTGCTGGTAGAAATTAAGCACATTTTCACATTTTATCCAAGTGATTTAGGAGCAATGTTCACATTTCAGTGGAAGATAAGCATCAGATGTCTTCAGGCATGTGTGTCCACCACAGTGATATCTAGGTGCTACTTCCACTGTTTGGCACCATGTCTACATAGTGGGTGCTTATGCAAGAGAAGTGACTGAACTGGAATAAAACAGCTTAAAAGGGAGGTGAGTCTGGGGTTTAAGGTGAAGAGCTGCTTGGGAGAGATTAGATTATCTGCCCATCACAGGGCTCTTCCTGTTTGTTTGTCTGCATCATTTTCCAAAATATCTGGTGCTGGCCTTTGTCAAGATAAGATGATACACAAGTTAGATCCTGTGTGGTCTTGTCGATCGGGAAGGAAGGGCGTTTGGCTAAGTTAAGTAGCTGAGAGTTGCAGAAAGCTGGTCTTGAAGGGAGCTTTCAGCTGAAGATGGATGAGCTCCCCTGCTTTGTGGACCCGTTCCCCCTGTTACCTGATTTCTTTATGACAATCTGGCAGTCGCCTTAGCTGGTCTCCCACTGCGAGACAGCCAGCGCGGCACTCACAGCACTGCAGGAAAAATGAACCCATTCAGACCAAGTAAAACACTTGGAAAAACACGCAGATGTCTTTTTTTTTTTTTTTTTTTTTTTTGGTAATGGATTTTTTTTTGGTGGGTCCCAAGTTGCGCTTCCTCTTAATGCTTTGCTTACAAAGACCTTTTTGTGAAGACTGTCAACCTTTTCACTAACTTTGGCAATTTTCTTCTGGCACCTCTATCATAGAAGAGGAGAGAGGAAGGGGCTGATGACAGGAGCCCATTAATTAAAATTAGATACTGTTTTAATATTGGTCACTGTCTTGAAGCTGTAGCAATAGCAAAACACCTTGGTCTTTTTTCTTCCCCCACCTGGATGAAACAAAGAGGTCAGGTTCTTCCCTGCACTGAGCCACCATCCTGTGCATTGAAATGGGGGTCTTGAGAGATCTGGCTGAGCTTTCTGGGTTGTCCGGGCAGATTGGTACCATCTGGAAGGCTGGCTGGGGAGGGGATTTAAAATCTGGACCCTGATATTGGCTTTTGAGTCTTCCATTTTTCTAAAGTAGCTTTTCAGTGGGAGTAAATGACTCTAATTGTATTGAAGGAGCTTTACTAATTCACACCAGCTGAGGAGCTGGCCCCTGAGGTCTGGGCTGGCCTGTTCTTTCTGTGTCACTTTTTTTTTTTTTTTTTTCTAAACCCAACATTTTGGATAACAGTGTAGAAATGGAATTCCTGGCTGCTTTGCATTCAATTTGAGATTCAGCAGCACCTTTTGGGGCCAGTGTGGCTTTCCCCAGTGGCTCTGCTATAAAGACATTTCTGCTTGTGGAGATGTCTTACTTGCCTCTTCCACCTCCATCCAGGAAAGGGATGATGAGATGGTCAGTTGAGGCTCTGGCAGCGCATGCCTTATGGTCCTCACTCAGATGATTTAAGATGTTTTGGCCCTTTGTAGCAGCAGAATGAGTAGGAGGAAAAATTCAGCTCTTCCTCTGCTCGTTTTGGGGTGGTTTAAGATGCTGGGCTGGTGGGGATTTTGGTATTGACTTGATTGCACAGACTCTGCTGGGTGGGTGTAAAACCCCAGGCTGGAGGTGCTGAGGCTGGGAGCACTTTGCACAAATTTTTGTGCAGATGAATGTACAGCACAGCTTTTCTTGAGGTAACCAGAGAAAGAATATTGCAGTTCAAATGTTAAAACTGAAGAATGTCTTTACTTTGCTTCTTTTCTTCTTTATTTTGCTTCTTTTCTTCTTTATTCTGCCTTAGTTGTAGAGTCCTTTAAAGGAAGAAAAAGAAAAATCTCCTGCTTGTCACTCTTTCAGATGATATTAAATGACCTTGTTGTGAAAGAAGGAGCTAGTTCTAGGTAGCAGCTCTGAAGTTTTATTGTTACAGTCCAATCCTGCTCTTAAAATGAAGAATAAAAAATACAAATGTATACAAACAAGAAAGATGGGGAGAAGATGAAAAGAGTGAAAGATAAGAAAATGCTGCTTCTGATGCTTGCAGCTCACTTACTGGAAAATCAGTTTGCAATATTTCTGCTTGTTGTGAGCTTTAAAGGATTCGGACCACATGCTTGGCACATGTAAATCTTGCTCCTTTGCATCACTCTGTACCTGGCCTGTTGTCTTAGCTTTCCTCCAGTCAAAGACTTGCAAGAGGAGATTTTTTTGATGGCTGAGCAAGCCTGACCTTTATTAGGCAGCAGGTTAAGAAGAGACAAAATGGGAGATGGAAGAGACAGACCTAGAGTGACTATTAATAGGAATGGAGGTGTACATCTCAGGTGTTGCTGAGGGATTCAGCTGCACCTGATAATCCCTATATCCTTATCTGGAGCAGAGGTGCTCTGACAGGCATGCTTCTTGTTTCCCTCCCCTCAGAAAGCTGGGCCAGCACATCTTTTAATATATGCAGGCAATATAATCAGGAATGGCTGAGCACCAGCAGGCAGAGATGGCCAGGATGCTTGATGGGGGCTTGTTCATGTAATTGTGGTTGAGGTGGGACTCGCCTCCATGCTTCTCACTGCCACCACTGTGTTTGCACCTACTCCCTGCTCATGCACAGACAGCCTCTCTTGTATGAACACCACCTTGGCATGGCTAAAACGGTCCTCTGACCTCGCTGCACATTTCTCAATAACCATGTCGTTTCCTCCAGTTGGAGCCCATCAAGTTGTCATTACTCACTTGGGTTTATTTTTACAAACTATTTTTACATAGGATGTATATGTGCTGAGGTGTCTGCCTGCTGCCTTTCACCTGCTTGGGACAAGGAAAGACGTCATTGTGAACTTCAGTACAGTGGTTCCTCTACATAAATATTTTATAAAGCTCGCAAGAGTCCTCTGGGGTTGCGAACGATTTGTCCCGTCAATTCAAAATGTTACCTAATACCAATAAATGCTAATAAAGAGCTTGTAGCTGGCATCGTGTACCAAAGCACTAAGTATTTGTTAGGAGTCACCTGTGCAAGTGCAAGGCCAGCCAAAATAATCTCCTAATCAGTTATAAAAAGTCTACAGTACTTGTCAGGAGCTCAGTATGGGGCAATAGCATTGAGAGTTGTGGTTTCTGGCTGAGGCACTAAATCTGTTGCATATGGAGACAAGCCAGAGCAAAAGGTCCTCACTGGGATCCATTCTTTCCACCATTTGGGGCAGGGGGTGGAAATTTGAATTAAGAACAGCAAGTCCTCAGGTAATTATTTCATGTTTATCACTGCTATAGAGGGAAGAGTGTGTGTCAGGTATGCCATTTTGTGAGGATGCATCTATGAGTGTTTTCCAAAATTGCTGTCTCTTCCAGTGTGCCAGGAGCATCTGTGTGCTGTTTCTCATGTGCATTCAATGGCACGTGTGACTCAGCATGCGTGAGGCTGCTCAAGGGATATCTCAGGGTAGTAATTGTTCATCAAAGGCAATCTTCATACCATGTAGGAGGTCTTCCCATGTGAGGAAAATCCCAAATTTGCCTCTAGAAGTTGCTTTATGGCTTCTGGCTGGGTAGGGTAAAGACTTTGCAGAGAGGAACAAGCCACTCTATCTTCCATGTTCCACCTAAGTTAGTACTAAAACTTTATTTGATATGTCTGGTGATTTAGGACTTTAAAGACCCTTTTGGCCTACCGTCATTCATGGGTAAGTATGTCATCTTTCTGTGCACTTAAGTGGAAAAAGTTGAAGTCTCTCCAAAGAATATATTTTTGACTGTAGCTGGAAAGTTTAAACGGTGACTTTTCAGGGAGCTTTTAATAGGAGTTGAAATCAGGAAATATCAGAATATGGCTCCTGAAGTGCATTCTCTAATCAAAGGGGAACATACTTTTTTTTTTTTTTTTTTTTTTTTTTTTTTTTTTTCTCTAAGCCCGCACTTACTGAGCTTCTATGATGATTAATTAAGAAATCTTTCTTAGGTTGTTCCATCTCAGAGTGATAGGTGGTTATAGGGGTCATAACTGTACTGTGTGCCAAAGTTTGCTTCTGTCCCAGGGGAATGCAGAAGTCCGTGTGACACGGTGGGACTGCTCAGCCTTATCGCCTGGGATGCTCTCTGCTGGTTTCTCAGTGCTAGCAAAGTGATGCTTTTTAGGATTAGGAGCAGCTTTGCCCATTCAGGCCTGGGGTGCTTGTGTTTTGTGTAGCCCAGAAGAAGGGCTATATCTGGCAGCCCCTTCCTACTGTTTTTTTCCCCCCTAAGGATCTTCAGATCTGTGCTTGGGAGCTTATGGGCTGGTAGGATTTTTCTAGTTGTCTTCAACCTTCTGTCTGGTGTTCCTGTTTGTAAAAAAAATAAAATAATAATAATAAAATCATCAGATGTATATCACAAGCACACCCTGTGTGAAACCTTGTGGCATCTGATCACGTTCTTATCAATAGATATGGGGGGAGCTGCATTTCAGTGGTGTTTCAGGTGTACACGGTTTGTGTTCAGGGCAGTCTGAACATGCCACGTGGCAAGAACGGTTGGGCTCATCTGCCAACAGCCTTCACCCTGGCTTTGGCCAGCGCTACGGCCCTGATACGTCTTAGTGAGACACAAGAGTTTGCCAAGCATGCCATCAATCTGTGTGGTCCTGAAACTCAGCGTTTGGGCAGGCAAATTCTGTTTGGTGTTCCTAAGCCATACATTTGCCTGCCCGCAGCTGAGGCTGCCTGAATGTTTGAGCCCTTGCTGCTTCGGCTTTGGCCTTCTATAAATGTTCAGTCGGTGTAACTTTTTCTTGGAGCAACAGGCAAAAAATAAAATCAAAAATTGTGTTTTAAAAATGGTTGTCTTCAGGAAGACAGTATAATATTTATGCTATAGGCATTCCCACAAACTAGGATGGGTTGAAGTATGCTTAGCCTCTGGTTTATGGAACTGAGGTCAAACGTGACATGTTTCCAGATGACAGATTGTCAGGATTGCTTTGCCAAACCACATTACCAAAATTCTAGTCCTTTGTGCATCAGCACTGTATTTATTTGGGTTGCAGTTTGAAAGTGGCAGGATGAAACCTGCTGCATCTGCCGTTTTTTATGTCAAGAGTAACAAAGTATGTGGTTGGCATGACTGGACACTAAGATTTGTGCAGCTATTCATGGTTTGTCTTCATTTTCTTGTTGAATTTTTACACTTTCTCAGAGAAGGAGGCTTGGGATAGAAGGAGACTTGAGGCAGTGTGCTACGGAAGAGGTCACAGGTCTGTAAGATGGCTGCACAAAAGGAGGCCCTGGGCAGGACGTGGGGTGCACCAATGTCGCTTGGACTCCCCCAAGGCAGCAGGAAGAGCTGAGCCAGCCCACTGCTGCTTTCTTATGAAAATTGGCCAGTTTGTCTAATGGAGAAGTAAGAATGACCAAGCAGCACTGTGCTACCAGACCAGCAGGTGAGCAACCAACCAGTGTGAAACAAAGACGTGCAGCTATGGAATGGAAGAGGTTTTTCTTGTCATTTGCTAGGGGCTATGTCATTATCTGCACATGGTGAGGTCTCGCTCCTACCACACTAGTGAAGCACATGTCTTTTTGGCTAATCCTGCAGTGACAGCACGTGGGTAGATGGTGACTGAAGAATGGTTTCCCTTGCTCTGCTAATGCTTCACTTCCAGCGAGCATAAAGCTTCAACTCCAACCAGGTATTGCAGGATTTTTTTAAAGTAATTGAAATTTCTTTGCAAGACACTCCAGAGTAAATACCCTAAATTGCAGAACACCGTTGGTAATATGGAACATGTGATTTATTTTATTTTTTTTTTAACAAACTGATCCGGGAAAATGTTTCCACGCTGACAAAAACAGAACAAATGTAGGTCAGTGTCTGAAGGAGATGAAAGAAGCCAAGTGTAATGAGAGCCTATTGTTTCATGCTGACATATGCAGGAAGCTTGTGGAGAACGAACATCAAACTAAAATGTGAGGAAAAAAGAATAGAAGGCATGAAAATCATCATACTCAAGAAAACAAAGAGATCACAGAAAGTTAAGGGGCATGCTAAGAAATCTGCACTAGGAGGCTAAATAAATGAGTTTCACATTTCCCCTTCTCCCTTCTCTTCGATTCTGGGTTTCTCTCTCCCATTTGTCTAGTAGGTAGCAGCCTCGTCTTCCTTCCAGGAATACTTTGATATTTTTTCCATCCTATCCTGCAGATGCCAGGGCCTAGAGAGATCCAGATGGCAAACAGACCAGAAGAAAACGCCTCTTCACTGTTTCACTTCTCGTCTTCCTCTCAAGTTAAAACACATGAAAGATCTATTGAAAAGAACAGACAAGTCCTATTTACTTTTTAATAAGTAAATTTAGTTTACTTATTTAACAGAAATTAATCCACTGTTCAAACAGCTGGAATAAATATGAGGAAGCACTTTAGAGTCTAATTCTTTGCTTGCGTTCACCAGTCTTACAATGGTGTATTTTCTTGGACTTCAGAGGCATTTTCCTGACTTGGGCAATGGGCATGGAGAATTGGACCTTCGTACTAATTGTTTCTGCCACCCATTGTCATCTGTAAACATATCTGTAAACAGTTTTGGCCAGCCAGTGCCTTCCCCAAAATTTCAGCATGGATCTAAGAGACCTAAATCAATACTCAGTTTTGGAATGAACAGCTCTGAGAGGAGAGCATTGCGTCCTGAATGTTTATGGATGGGGCACTGGTGCCTGTTTTCCTACTGACCACTTCCTTTTCACAGAGTTTTTCTTCCATCTCTGGTAATAGAAAAACATCTCGGTGGGAAAGCTGTCTGCCTAAATCCTGTGATACCCCATTGACTTGAGTCATGTCGCCGGGGGCTGCCCCAAGGGGGACTGCCCTGGTGACTGCAAGTGTTCCCAGGATTGTCCCTTGCTGTACCCTTCCTTAAGCAGGCAGGATCCCATATTTCCACCCTGTCAGTGTAACAAAGGAGTCCTGTGACAGCCTGATGGGTGCTCTGTGTGCTGCTGCTTCCGTGTGAGCTCTGAATTCCCAGCACCGTGAAAGGCATCATCTGATGAGAGGTGCTGGTGGGCCACTACTGTTCCTTAGAAGTTCAGTAGTTTTTCACAGTAAAGTTGGGAGCCCTGGCAAAGAACAAAAATTTCCTATCTGTCATCCTTACAATGCAGAAAAATGAAGCCCAGATTTTTGGGTTATTTTAGGGCAAAGGGTGATGATGAGTGTTTCAGTGCACTTAGTGATACATTTAAATTGGTGATTTATGCAGCCTGACATTGACTTTAATTTAGCTCATGTTACAAGTAAAGTAATTCAGTCCTTAATGAAGTGTACTCCATGTGACATATTGAACATGCGATCTGACAATCAGTGGCTTAAAACCAGCCTAGGTCATATTTTCTTGTGTCAGTGGAAGTGGGCTGTCAGTTCATAAACCGAACCCAAGGTATGCTGGCCTATCACTCTTGCTGAGGTATGGTGCTGAAGCCTGGGACAGACGTGCATTAAAATAAACTTTTCTAATCAGTTGAAGGGAAAGGGGGTGGTGGTGGGGAACGTTAGCCGAGCTGTTATATGGATGACAGCATAATGTGCACGTGTGTATGCATACATATTTACTCAGGATTTGGCTATGTAAGTGTAGAAAAAAGGTTGATAAAAAGATTCAGACACCAAACTGTGCAAAACTTTGGATGGCGTGGCAGAAGAGGGAAAGAGTTTGGTACGCATGTTCCTGAGTAAATTTATCATCTCTGAAGTAGTACAAACTATGCTTGCCTCAGGTCTTACGCAGGTCCAGAATAAGGCTCTGTGGTAAGTGATAGAGAGCACAGCCACGCTGGCTTTGGGAATGGTTCAGGGGACTTTATGCGTCTGCATTTCAAAGGCATTAACAGAGCAGCTCCCAACAGTAAATATGCAAATCTTTTTAACATTTGTGAGGAGATTCATTCTTGCTTGCATACAGAGAACGAAGCAGAAGTTTTGAGTGATTCCAGTAGGCAACACTTAAAAATGAGCAAGCTTGCTGCAGCCTGTGTCAAGTCACAGCTGTGTCATTTCTTAGTGCAGAAAGTTGACTAAAAGTAATGTGGCAAACTTTTGCTTTCTTTGCAACAAGGCTGGTTCAGACATCTACATCATCCTCTTCTTCCCTTTCTTATTTTACAGAACTGCCAAGAGTACATTTCATGTAGGCGAGTGTGGGATTTGGGGGCAAGAAAGAAGGCAACAAGGGGAATTAGATTCTGGGTCAGTTGTGAAAATGGTATCTCCCCCCTCACCCCCCTGTGTTTTTTTTTTGTTTTTTTTTTTTTTTAAGTGGAGTAGGGGGAAGGACAGATGTTACTGTGTCCCAGAGCACTTTCTGGGAAGAGGAGGACAAAAGTTGTAATGAAGGAGAACTTGTCAGCTGAAAGCATGTCTTTGCTAAAAGGGAGGAGTGTGGGAAAGATGTTAGCTTGGGTTAAAATAGCACTGCAACTGAACAGCCTGAGTTTTAACTATGGCTAAAGTGAAATCATTCCAAACTCCCCCATCAGCTTGAACTTGAGATGCTGATCCAAGTGAAGTGCCCCTTGCCGAAGCTACCTTGATTTTATCGGTGTTTTATCCCCAGGTGAGGTATCCGCAGCAGCCTGCCTGGTTTACCACATTGTTTTGCAGCCTGCAATACTTTGTGCTAGGGGAAGGTAGGATCGCAGGCAAGGCAGTGGGAAGCAGCTTGCTTTGAAGAGAGGGTGAGTGGGGAAATAAAGGTGGCATTTCACCAGCTGCTGGTAGCCTGAGCAGTGAGCTGCAGGTCTGAGCTCAGCTGGCACCCTGGGACGGGAGGGTTCAGGTCTTGGGGCAGAGTCACCGGTCAGAGAAACAAAGGTGCATTTATTTAAAATGGGAGGCACGCGGCTGCTTCTCATGCTTGGTTCCAGCAGCTCTTGATTTTTCGGGGTGCTGAGCAGCCTCGGGGCTTCTTGGCTGGGGAGAGAATAGGGTTGGTTATGAGGGAGAACGGGCAAAGCAAAGATTGAAAATATCCAGGAAAAAGTGAATTTAAAAAAAAAGTAAGAAAAATGTAGTGAAGGATCCTTAACTTTCAGGGTTATATAAATCCTTGTGAATAAGCGTTTGATCTTTCACCTCAAGATGTACTTAATACAATATATCTGACATCTTGCTGTTTTCATAACCATGCCTAAAATTCTGAAGTATAGTAGGGGGTCTGTGGAGACCCAGCCCTAGAGTATGACACTTTATTTTAACATTGCGCGTGACACGGGTTTAGTTTTCTAAGGAGCAAAATGCAGTATCGTACATCAGAACCAAACTGGAGAACGGTCTAATTGCTAATGAAGTATTTGTACACTTTCGTCCAAATAGTTGATTGATCAAGGGAGGGGTGTTTGACTTTTTGGTGGAAGACATGGTAATTAAGTAGAAACAAAATACTTGACAAAAAAATAAAAAAAATAAATCCCAGGAATAGACTGCAAAATCACAGGTTCTAGCTCAGCCCAACACTATACAATTTCATACTTGATTTATTATGTTTTAGTCTGGGAGCTTCAATAGTGTCTAAAAGTTTGATAGGCAAACCCCAATGAGATTCTCCTGGTTCCTTTGAAAATTGCAGGAATTTTCTATTTACAGCATCACTAGTGATCAATGGAATTTTTGGGACAGTTCAAGAAATATTAAACAGGCTGAGTTTGCTCTTTATGAATTAGCCTGGTGTTTATTCAGCAGATCATTTTTCATCGAAGCACAGTATTAAAATTTCACTTGTATGTTATAGGGTTGTCAGAAAGAAATCTATTTCCAAAAATATACATTTCCATCTCCCAGTACCGTTTCTTTTTCTGCTGTAGCTGAGGTTATGTCAACACTCCCAATGTAAACCCCCTCATTTCAAAGATTAGTAACACTGGCATCCTCAGCCCGGACTCAAGCATAGGAAAAACATAAGATAGGAGCAGGTTTTGAAACAATTGCTTTCAATGCTTTTGCCTCTGGTATGAAGTGTCACTCTGTACAGAAAGCAGTTGTGTTCAGCCTCTGCTGCAAAGTTACAGTCAGAAGAAAGAAGTTGTGTGGACCTTTGTGTTGTCATTATACCATTAAAGCACTCGTGTCCCAGAAGTTTAAACTGGCTGCCCTGCTAAGATTTAAAAGTCAGCCCCTGCTCAAGCTCAGTAACTTTTTCCGTAGGGTTGTTTGCCATGCATAACCATAGTAACATCACACGGGGCCGTGCCAGGGCTCTGGGATGGTGCACGCTTCACACTTGTTGCCATCTTTTGGGTCTTCCTGTAATATATACATTTTAAACAAGTATACAGCTGTGTATTTGCTTAATCTGGTAAGGTTTTGGCATCTCCCATGGAAAAATAAGGGCCGAGCCCTGGATGAGGCTTAGGAATGCCAATGTGGCACTGTGGATTTGATCATCCTCTCTTTCTTTATCAGCCTTGTTTCCTGCCACTTGGTGGGTCTGAGCTGCACCAAGAAGGAGATGGGTGTAAGCAGTGCCTTTTGGGTACCAGTTAAGCACCTGAGGACAAAGCCCCAAGAATTGCAGAGCTGCTGCAAGGCTCCTCTTCATGGTGCACTGGTTGCATGTGCAAATTCCCCCTTGTGAGCTGGGGCACCCAGCGCACCCCAGGGACACCTCCCGCTGGAGGTGACAAAATTGGAGCACATCACAGCTCAGTCTGATTTATGTGCAAGATTGGGATTTAGCTTCTGTGCTTGGCATCAAAGCCCTGTACCCTCCTGCCTGCCACTGGTAGCGTGTCCTTGGCCTATGGGAAGGATAGGGAAACCTACAAGCAGAGTGCCCAGTGTTCCTGTGCCCTGCACACGGCTAACTGCCTGGCTGGAATTTGCACAAAAATGGTTTATAAGAGGCTGAGAGGGTAGAGGTAAATGTGGCATGTTGAGAAATTATCTTGAGGAGACACCAGAGCCTGCACAGTAAGCCTGCATGAGCCTTGGTTCCCAGACCTCGTAACTATGTCCAGCTGTGGCATGGGTGACTGGGCCACCAGGTACTCCTCACTGCAGCCCTTAGCTGCCTGGCGAAGCTGAAAGCATTGAATAAGAGAACCGGCTGTCAAAGTCTGTTTCCTAAGCTGATTTTGAAGAAAGATGCAGGTGACAGTAGAGTGATTTCTGGTGCTGTTGGCATAGACCTGTAAAGGAGACTGGCATAATGAAAATAGCTCTTCAGATCAGAGGGACAGCTGAGCCTCCTGGAAACGCTGACCTTGGGAATACCTAATGAGCAATGCTCAGAAAAAATGGTTGAAACTGAAGGTGAGGCCTCTAAAATGCATGGCTCTCCTGGGAGAGGGAGCAGGAGCTGGTATGCCCAGGTGAAGTGGGTGCACAAGCACGTAGCTCTGAAAGGTACTGCTGTAAGAAAAGGAAATGTGCTGAATGCCTGGAGGCTCAGAGGGAAACAAACAAAACCAACCAAAAAAGCCTGTAGAAATGAGCAGCTCTCTGACTAATGTGCATGGGAGGAGAGGCTGTTGCTTTTGGTTTGTACAACCTCTCCTTTCCAATAACTTGGCTTGCGAGTCTGAGGAAGGGCAGGTGTCTCCAAGACCTGCCACCGAGAAGCTGAGCAGGGTTGCAGTTTGGGTGGTGTGGACCTGTCTCTGTAGGCACCAGCCCGAGCTTGTCAGTTCACACAAACATGCTTCTGAAGGCAGGTTCAGAAACCAATGTGCACGCACTCTTATTTGGCTCTCCTTTGATTACTGCTGTCTTAAGTGGAGGAGACCATGTCTAGATGTTCCTGATTTGATGCATATCCAGTAATTTGAACACTCCGCCTGGAGTCTCTGTGATTTTGCATGACAACAGGATTACATTTATACAATTAATTAACATTTGCTTGACCACTTTTATCCAATTTCTTTCTCCAGCACATAAAAGAGAACCTGACATAAATTTCTCTTTCAAAACAATTGACTTAGCAACTGCTGACCTTCTGTTCTGTCATTCTGAGGATTGATTGGATATTGTTGGATTGTTTCATTCTGCAGTAATTAAACATAAAATTAATTATGCTAGTAACCTATTATTTCTTTGAACCAAGGACTAAGTCATTTGTTTTTGCTTGGTTACTCTGCGGGTTCTGACATCAGACAGCAAAATCTTACTGTTACAAACAAACTAAATAGTACAAAGGGAGCAATTTAATAACCAAAATATAATATAAAGACTTCTAATTTCCGTATGGCTGGCCTATTGCATTAGGTTAATATAATTTGATCTATAAATCTTTTAAACCTTATGATTTTGTAATTTAAACATTTCCTGGATGGCTAATCACGCAGGGAAAGAATAATAATAATAATAAACTAAAACAAAACATGAGCCAAAAATATACCTTAAAAGTAGATTAAAAAGATTAGATAGGAGGAGCATTTGTAGAAGACTCAGCAAGCCTTGGTATGGCTGAATTTCTGGAGCTTGCTGCTTGCACAAGACAGCCTGCGTTCAGTCTGGTGCTGATGCAGAATTTCCTTTGTTACGATGAAAGTGGTGTTAGATATGTTTACATTGCTAGTATTTGGTGAAGAAAGGAACATCAGAATGACAAGTTGATATTATCAAAATATATGTGCTCATGGACACCAAAATAGTATTTTGTGGTTTTCATTAGCGCAGGCCATATTAATTTAATTAACGTGATTGAATGTTGTATCATACCATGAGGCAGATACTGAGCCCTTGCTTATTACTCACCCATGGGCTATAAAATGCTACGGCTGGCAAAAGGGAGGCATGTTTATGTGTGCCTGCACTCCTAGCTATGGTTTCATGTATGTGCTTTGCCCTGAGCTGGTGGGGATGGTGCAACAGTAACCCTGTAAAAAAAAAAAAAATGTGGGGAAAGGTAGAAAGAGGAGAAAGAGGCAGGCAAATTGGGGATCATGGCATGGGCTGCAGGGAGCTTTCTCCATCAGGATAGTGGTTCAGTGGTGCTGCAGAAAGGCTGGGTCCCTACTGGTGGTGGCTGTCCTCTTCCAGGCTCAGCAGCTTCTTTCTGGGTCTTGGCCTCCAGCACCAGCATCACCCAGGGGGTTTATGCTCCAGACTGGTGCACTGCAAACGTAAAACCTTTGATATCTCTGGCTACCAATAAAGGATGAAGCTATTGTACTGAGTCTTCAAAGTTGGTGCTTCACGTCCCTGACTCCATTTGTCACCACTGGGGCTATCAGCTAGCCTTTGGTGGCACACAGGGAAAAGGACACATGGGAAACACTGCAGAGCCTTAATCTCCCTGTCAGGTTTGCCAGCTACCAGCTTTGCTCATACCTAGAGCTGGCTCTGACGAAGCTCTTGTAACACCTCCAGGTTGTTCCATGTCTCCTTCTTCTCTTTTACCTTAGGAGATATTTGCTGGTAGCCACCTTCTTGCAGCTATTGAATCTCTCTGCTTGAGAGCTACATTCTTTTGCCATGTCAGGACATACATCAGTGGCATGGGAATCTTGAACGTAAATGACTTTTTAATTGTGTGACTCCACATAGCCAGTTGTTGAAAGATGCAGCGGGTGAAGAGAGAGCAATACTTTACAGACCAAATACAGATACCAATATATGAGCCCTTTGTTCTCATTCCCCTGCCCTAAGGCAAGTAATACACTCAGGTCTGTGGACATCGAGCCTAATTTGATCTCACTTACCCCAGTGAAACTATATTGACTTTGGTGGAGACACTGCTTCCCACTGATATAAATGAGAGCTAACTAATTCTTGAGGCCACTAGCTGTTGCCACTCGGGTCCAGGAAGGCATGCGGCAGCTACAGCTGCCTGTTGTTTCATCAGCTGAGAAATGCCTCTTTTGTGGGTACGTTTTCCAGGCACATTTTTCACTGTGGTGATGGAGGAATTTTGGCTAATGAGTTGTTTCAAGTATCTTAGCATTTCTGCAGGAGCAGCTTGATAAAAGCCTGCCATTAGCTCATGGTTCAAGTGTGCAATCTCATTGCCCACAGGAGTAATGGGGAATTTTTTCTGGAGGATGCTGTTCCCTAATAATCTATTTTTCCAAGACTTTGACCTGTGCTGACTCTGCGTGAGATCAGTCATCCCCATCTGTACTAAAAGGTCTTTTGTCCTCTCTGAGTTTTGCCAGCTCCCATCCATCCCAGTCCCTTAACTCCCCATGTGCATGTGCACCTTGCTCTCTGCTTTTTAACCTCACAGCTTTATTTGCAACCACCTCTTCAGGGGAGTTCAAGAGACGGTGTTACTTTGTAAACCCCCATTTGCAATTTTTCTGTGAAAAAGGTTGTCCTGGACTCTTTCTGTCTGCATGCCTGCAAAGTCACTCTTATTTAATTTAAGAAATTAGATTCCCAAGATTTATCCTTAAGAGTGAATTTCAGGAGCTGGTTCTGGCATCCTCAGAGGATGTAGGTACCCACATTTTTCTATTTAGCTTCTATAGATTTATTTATTTATTTATTTTTAAATTTGCTGTCTCCTGCAAGCATCTCAGGGCTGCTTTTTAGCAATGTTTCGAGGTAATGTGATAGGTGAGGAAATGTTTGGCAGCATTTGCATCTCCAGTCTCAAGAGCTATCTCGTATCTCTAGAAAACCTATTACATGACTAAGCTTTTCAGCATGATGGTGTGATGGTCTATGTGATCTTTTCCCAAATACTGTTGCTCAGATAGCAGTTGACTTTCTATAACTGCAAACTTTGGCCTTGGCATCTTGAAGGACACACCCCTGATAGTCTCTTTTGCTCTGTCTCAAACAGTCAACCAGAAGGGCAAGCAGAAATCAGGGCAGTCCAAGGCCTGTTGTTTATCCTCGTACCCACCTGTCCCACACGCTGTTTCACACCAGTTTGCTCCAGCTGCACGTAAACAGCTTAGCAGTGAGTTATGCTTTCCAGCTGACTGCTGCTGGTTATAAACCCCGAGTTATTTTTCATGAGCAGACCCTCTGAAGCTGTTCTTGGTGTCCTATTTGATGACGAGAGGAAGAAAGAGTGTTACAAGTTTTCTCACGGAGAGTCAGTTGCTGCTCCTTATGGAGCCCTTATGGCTTTGGGGATAAAAGTCCTGACTCCACTGCTGACCTGCCCGTGATTAGAGGGGCTACTCTGGATCTTTTGGAGCTCTTCCAGGAAGCAAAGCTTGAAGGCAGGCACGCACATTGCTGAGGTCAGAAATGGAGGAGAACACGGAGCACAAACTAATTTTTGGCAAGTACAGATCAAAGCAGGACAAGGTAATAGTGCATACAATCCAGTTTGTGGGCCTCCAGAGCTAAACCTCAAAGGAAGTGACTGAAATCAGCAAAATAAGAGGAATAAAGATCACTGAAGTGAAAACTATCTCTTTTTTTTCCCCATCTGCCCAACTTTTATATGGAAATTTTTTGCATATTTGGTGTACAGAGAACTTTGCCCGTATGTCATCTCCCACAGACAGGGTGGGCTGGGACAGTGCACGGGGAATATCCCACACTTCTGTTCTCCCCTGCTCAGTCAGTTCTGGTCACTGCTGGCCAGGCAGACCTTTGATCTCCTAGGATCCGGTGTTTTGTTTGCTTACTTTCTAGTCCCAGTTTGCTTGCTTGTGCTGGTGGGAGTGCACGTTCCAGTTGTCCAAAGCCACCGTGTCTTCCGGCCTGCCCTCTGGAGCAGGCAGCCAACAGCTAAGGCAAGCAGCTGCCAAATGCCTTTTCATGGTTTGCATGATGGAAAAGTTCACCTGAAGTTTTACCCCTTGTGTTTATGAAGTTGAAAAACCACGCAAGTTTGTTCCCCTGCTGCTGTGTTTTGAGTTTTCTCGTTTGGAATGAAAAGATAAGGAAGAAAATTACCTGGGCAGACCTGCTCTGAGAACAAAGCACCTGGAGTTTCCCTCCGATAACAGGCTGCTGAAGAAAAAAGTTAGCTCCAAACCAAACATCTATGTCAATGCGCTCTACGGTGGACAAAGAGAGACCTCAGTGTTACCATGTGGCGCTGGTGTTTTCAGATTAAGACGGGGGATTAAGGAATTTTACTCAGCAATTTGAGATGCTTTGTTAAGAATGGAGGAGATTCGAGCTGCTTTGTTCTCAAACCACATGTTAGTGAAAAAGCAAACAGGCACTTAATCCTGACAGACAGCAGAACTTGACGTCGGTTCCTCCCTTGGGATGTGACCAGGAGTTCCACATGTCCAGTTAAAATGGTTGGTTCTTCTTTTTTAGGAGCCTCATCCTCCACCAAAAGCTGGGCTGCATGCCGTACCTAGCCCCTACATGGGGCTCTGTGGGGTCCTTGCTCTCCCCAAGGAGAGTTAGCATTGGAAAGCATGCACAAGGTGCCAAAATTGTTACCGAATAGGGCTAAAATACGTTCTAACTTCAGGTCATGCCTCTAGTCTTAAACAGGACCATGCCAAAAAAAACAACAACAACAACAACAACAACAACAACAAAAACTGATAATTTTCCTGTTTGGGACTTTGGCTGGCTTCCTGTAACAATAAAAAATATAGCAGTCGACATATAGACAGCTAAGTATATACATGCTTGTATACTGCCCTCTGACACAAACATTAATGTTTTATATAGATCTTTGAGGTTCTTTTAAACATCTAGTTACATTTTAAGGTCATGTCCTCCGAGGTCATTGATGTAAGTGTATTTGTAGAAAGAAACAAACAGCTCATTGAATTTGGTTTCCCATTTTAACATATATCAGTTAAATTAATACGCAATGTTATAATGTCTGGCAACAAACCCATTTTCTGATGTATAAATTTGACTTTTCCCCTCTGTGTTTATGTCATAGCTAATACACAAAGATAAAGTGCATATACTATACTCTGCATATTTACTGAACTTTGGCAAGTCACTAAGAGCCAGTACTCAAATCAAATTAGAACCACCCGATTTATAAAACACCCTTCTAAACTAATCTTATTATATTAAAAAGGAACTCTAGGTTGATATGAAGCCAATCAATAACTCATGCTTCCTGCTGCAGAGCAAACATCAACTATCCTTTTCTAATCTTTGTGTTTTGCCACCATTGCAAACCTGTTGTGAAAAGCTGCTCTAGAGCATTACTTAATAAACAGGATAAATACACCCAAACATGAATAATCTTGCTGCATGCTTATTTTCTCTGCAGACACTGAGTATAAGGTGGGGGGCGGTCTTAGTTTTTTAAAGGGATCTACTCCAGGTAGTTTGATTAATCTTCCAATTTGCTTCTATTCCAACTGTAGCATGCATTAATTTTTTTTCCTTTGGCTTGATTCTGCAGTCACCCATGTACCCCAATTTTGGTGAAAGGATTACTTACATTGGGAAAGTAGGGTTGGCCTTTGTTTACATGTTTATTTTCTGAAAAGATATCCCATCTTCCTTCCAAAACTGCATTTTTATTAATAGTCTATAACCTGTGCAGGGCTGACTATATCTTTTTGTTTTTCCAAGTTTTCAAAGAACAACAGAAAACAAAATTAAATTTGTGGGGGGGAACAAAGAAAAACTTGGCCATCCTTTTGAATTTTCATATGGAAAATAAAATTGGTGATATATAGCTTCAAAAGTATTATTAATATCCCCATTTATCCCTTGTAAACAGCATGTGAAACCTGGCAGTGGTATAGAAGGGTCTGAATAAGAGAATAGCAATTTACTAATTCCCTTTTAAAGACTAACAGAGAGTTCACAAACAGAGCTTTGGCACACTGCTTAATTCAGTTGCTCCATGCTTCTATGAGGGTTTATTGACTATATAAGGATCAAATAAGGGGTGAGCTGAAATCAGAAACACAGTATTCATTCATTTAACTCTGCTATAGTAGAGCAAATTCAGGGTGACTCAAGGGACACAATGTCTTGTAAAACATATGTACTTAATATAAGGGTCATAAAACTTATTAAATTAAAAGCTAGGTTAAAAATAGGAAGAAAATTTATGCTGCTGTCTAAAATAGCAATAATTTCCCTTTGGCCTTTCCCTTTCCAACTAATATGGGTTCTAGTTTTGAAAAAAAAATAGTCAACTGGTAAAATCTTCATTCTTCACAAGTGAATGCAAGTCACTCTCTACCAGGTGAATTGTATGACTAATAACGTAGCACAATAAATAAAAAAGGGGGGCTGCTGCCAGTTGGGAGGATATATTGCATCATTGTTGACCACACACGAAAACCTATAGGCATTCGTTTGCTCTTTGGGAAAGAACAGTGGGTAGTTCTGGGCCAGCAGAGCACAATGGGAAGCCCCTTTGGCCGCAAACTAAGGCTGACAAAGGGAAAAATTCCCTTTTGTCCTTCCACAAAGATGCCCTATCACTGGTGGGTTGCCAGCCAGGGTCCTCTTTCCATGGCAGTACAGTTGTGGGAGTGTAAGAAGCCCCTCTTGGGTGGGTGTTGAAGGGTTACTTGGGGAAGTGAGACACCGTGCATCCCCTCTTGTTCTTGACAGGCATATCAGCAGGAACGAAGTGCTGAGATGAAGTCAATGTAATTATCCCACAGTCCTGCAGAATGACAGCAGAATTTAGCTCCTTCGATCAAGGGAACCGTTTTCTATTAGAGACATGGTGTGTGTGGGGGTAGGAATAAAGTGTTGTGACTTAAATCCTCCTCTCTAACCTGTAAGAAATCAAAGTGATGCTGGGCCATCCTTGACTCATGACACTATCCAGACCGCTCCTAGCTGAGAGCCCCTTTAATGTTTGTTCAATGGTGTAAGTTTTTAAGGATGGGTATGAAAACCTTGAGTGTGCTGGAATTTAACATTTTTTTCCTGTTCCTTCTGGTCTCTGAAACCGTATTGTCATACTTTTTCTGTTTTCTGAATTAAAAAAAAAATTTCAGAACAGTGAAAAGTTGTTTACCTTTAAGCTACCACTTTTTGTTGGCCAAAGCAAGCTTGTTGCTTCTTCATGCCCGCTGTTTTTTTTTTTTTTTTCTTTCCCCATCTCCACTCACTGTTTGAATGGGCAGTGGGCAGGACAAAGGCCACCTTTTCTGGCATGTTTTTGTGCCACGGATAATACAACCAGCCTTGATTCCAGTCCCCTGTGTGCTATGAACATCTATTTTTTTGCACGCTGTTTAAACAGTTCTGCACCCAAAGCTGTCACCCGTGACCTCATTAAGTTGCATTTAATCACCCAGGGATGCCCATCAGGCCTAACCCCATCATTTCCTGAGGAATTTTCCTCTGATTTACTTAATAGCTCTAAAACACTAAGCGGGAGACCTCTGGTTGCTGTTGCCTGTGAATGCTGGGTTACTGGCATTTATGCTGTGTTTTAAACAAACAGCGTATTGCAGGAATGCTTGTTTTGAAAAATAAACTCTGGGCAGAAGGAGTTAGTTTGTGTCGGAGCCAGATTGGTAGTGATTTGACTTTCTCCTGCAGATGGGAAGAGGTCAGGCTTTTGGGAGTGGGGGGAAAAGCCACCTTTCCCCAAATAGTAGCTAGTGTTTCAGAGAGAAGAAAAACCTGCCCAAGAAGTGCTGGCTTCTCACAGGGGTTCTTTGGGAAGGGACAACGTGATCCTGGGAGACCTCAAGTCCTGCATCTGTCCTCCTGGGCAAGGCTCTTCTCTGGGTGTTAATGTCTTTTTCTCTCTGAATTTCCACTGTTTTTAGAGAGGTGAATGTAGGAAGGATAATCTTTGGTGTCTTCTGTTTCTTTCTAGGAGTCCCCTTTCTGTGTGCTTGTAAATCATCAGAGATTGGCAGTGATGAGGCCCCTATGACTGTGAGCCCTCGGATGGGATAACCAAAGATGGACACATCCAGGAGGGACAGCTTAACCTCAAGGTGTCTGCAGTTTCCCTACTAATATTGGGCTGGATTTGGGCCACCTGAGGTGAAGCTGCCCTTCCAGAAGGAAATGCCAAGCACAGCCATGGAGCAGCATTTGCAAAACAGTTGTCTGAGGAGCACGAGACAAAGATCCTGCACACTCAACGTGATCAGGTATGACTTTGTGCATATATATATATAAATGTATACCTGTGTGTTTTTTGCCGAATGGCTTGCTGTCATTTTGGGGGAGTGATGGTGTGGAAGGGGGAAGGTCCTTCCATTTTCACAACCACCTCTGTGTTTCTACTGTGTTTCTATCCCAGTGCCATATCCTCAGTTTCTCGTGTAATATTCCATGAAAGATGGTAGGCTTGGTAGCACAGCGTGAAGCCAGTGAAATCACTGCAGGTATTTTAGAGGGAAATGTGATTTCTTGCACATTACGCTGCTTTCCTCTGAGAGAGCTCAGCTTGCTCTTCAGCCTCTGAATAGCACCTTGTCCTGACATTTTCCAGGAGAGTGTATTTTAGACTTGACCTTTCAGTCCTGCTGATAGGATCACAACAAATTCACTGGCAACACCTTCGGCGTCATTTCTTTTCTTTCTTACTAATGCAGTATCTGGGCCACCGAGATGGAGAATCGGAGCCACGGGTGCAATGTATTTAGGTGGGTGGGATGAAACAACATCCCGTTGCTCATTCTGGATAGCCAACATCATCTAAAATTGCTGCTAAAGTCCTGCCTGCCCTGCAGTATCTCATTAGGAGGCTTGTAATGGTGGTCCTGGTGAAGCCAGGTGGGTGGTGGAGGTGCTTTCACGCTCATCACATCAGGGGCTGTGTGGCAAAACAAGGTGTTCAAACTTCTGAAAAGATGTTCTTTTGAGAGCCCTGTGGCTGGGCTACAATATGAATCGTTTGTCCGTGGGAAGGGTCACCAATTAATTAGCAGTTTTATTAAAAAAAAAAACATATATTAAACTGGCAGCCCTTCTGAAATTTAAGCACATTGTTCATGGTGTAATTATAGATGAAATATTAGAGAAGTGGACTAATTACACACAATGCACTTGAGCCCAATTAAAATAGCATCTGCAGTGAATGTAGGGGTATTCTCTTTCACTAATAAGAAGTACTTTCTTAACAACAGAAAATAAAATAGCTAAATTGGATATGCAGTTGAGATTATAAATATCCTATTAGCATATAAAATGAGGATTAACCTTATTTAATCACTGCTTGCTTGATCATCAAAAGTCATGTTTCACCTCTATAATGTAGCTGTATCCTCTCTGAAAAAAAAAAAAAAAGCAAGCAGCGTATTAATAAATTTAGCTAATTAGGTGTGTTTTCTCATCTGCTCAGTAGAGCTGGTGGGGCAAACCGTCTGCCCCTAACCACTTGGCTCTTCCCCATCTTATTTGAGGCCTGAGCTTGTTATCAGACTAGAGGTATCAGTGAAGATGTAGGACTTATGGTGTAACTGCTCGGTGTATGGGTTTGTATGCTGGGCTCTGGCTCGCGTGGCTTGGAGGGAGCCATCATACCAAGGGGACCTCAGGTGGTGAAGATGGTGGTGAAAAGAGACGGGGAAGAAGAAAAGAGCAGAAAAGATGGTTTCCAAAATCTCCCTGCCAAGTGAAGCTCTGCCTAAATGTTGGTGTGTCAGGGCCCGTTCTCACTCCAGCCAAGTGACTCTGGGTGTCAGGCTGGCTGGGTTTACCGCAGGTCCCTCACCGCCAGTGTCCCCAAAAGCCCGCTGGTGTGTGAGGGGCCACGCTGCTGGCTCGGCAGGGAGGTGCCACCTGCCAGCTGGCCGCCCCAGCGCCGGCCAACAGGGTGCTGAGCACGGTAGCCTGACCTCGAACCTCTCCAATAAATATTCAGCTGGTCCGGTGTGTGCAAAAAGTGTGTGCTCTAAGCAAGGGGAGGGCTCTGAATCGGTTGTTTTTGGAATACTCTCTGTAGGAACTGAGCGTGCTGCTTGATGTATTCAAGGATTGCTCGGCAGGTTTCGGAGCTGGTTGTGGCGGTTCACCTCTAGCTTCATCCATCCTTCTGCCAGCTCTCTGTGCAGCAGAAAAGAGAGGCAAAGCCATCCACGCTGAGTGGTTGTGCCGCATTCCCATAAAATAACTTGCAGAAGCTGTGTTTTAAATGTGCACGTGGAAGCACTCCCAGAGGAAAGGCTCGAGTAACACCATCCTCGCTGGGCTGAGGCAGGGCCCTACAGCATCACGGGCACACGTTCAAGGGCTGCTGGCCCCAGTGGGCTCCAGGATATCTGTCCAAGCAGAGTAGGAGGCTGCTCTCAGTCTTTACCTAGCAGAAAGCACACCAAATGAGCTGGCCATCATGTGCCCCAAAACCTGGTCTGGTGCCTGTTTTTATTAACAGAAGTGTCATGCTGACACAGATGTCTTGGTGAAGGTGAATGCTACGCTCTGTGACAAGCCCCAGGGACCATCCCAGCTTCTCTTTGACTCCACGTGTTGGACTTCGGTGAGAGTGCAGATGTTGCTATCAAACAAGAAAACCCAACAACCCAAACCAAAATGACCCCAAGCCCTGTCTCTCCAAACACTTTATACTGCAACGCTTAAAATGAATGAAGTAGTTGTCTGGCCATAGTGGTTGTGCAGATGGGGATGAAGGCACAGAGAGTTACGTGTTTGCTTGAAGCTCCTCTTTGTGAATTGTTCACGCCGAACTGCATCCTAGCATTGTCTCGCCTCTGTCCTGACCCTGTGCAGAACTGTGAATTTTCCTCTCGGTCCCACAAATGCTAGTCAAGTGCACCAAGGGATGGTATTTTTATTTATCACATCCAAGGAGCCACAATTGGATGTTTCGCAACAAACTGGGCTCAGCCTGTGATTTACAGTAATGGGTAAGAGCACTCTGCTGGCATGGCCCTGGTGTTGCCAAGTCTTGTGATGGTTGCAATGATTTTTCCTTACTGCCACAGTGCCTGGAGCAAAGTGTTCATAAGCGTTTCAGCTTTTTTTGTTGGTAGTGGCAGTGGAGGGCTTTGTTTTCTTGTATTAAGAGCAGCTTTCCATCCCTTAGGGCAGAACAAAAGAGCTTGGAAGCATGCTCTCAGTGTCCCCACAAAGGCTCAAAAGGCAGTAAGATTTTTTTTTATTATTTTTTTAAGAAGCCCCCGATTTTTTTTCCCACAATTGGTTTGAGTCACTCTGGCATGAGTTCATTTCCTTTCTTGCCTGATTCATGACTTCTGGAGTGCTGGAGATGGGCAATGGCACCAGAAGCAGCAGCAGATACCTCCGTGCTGCTCATGCTGGGTTCTGCGGGGTGTGGATGCTGCTGGAGCAGGCCTGCAGCAGATATTTGGGCTGCTGCAGTAGGCATACACCTTTTGTTGCTGTTCGTGTCCTTAAATCTCATTTATTACTCTTGGTTTCAGGATTTAATGGCAATTTTCCTCTCACCCAGTAGAACAGGGTAAAGGGGTCTCAAATGTGAATGTAGCTCAAAATATTGAAATATTTCGATGGTGGCTGCAAGCAGCTCCCACTCCTGTTTCAGTCCCCCTGTGAGCCAGCACCTCCAGCGACTTCTCACCGTGGCATCAGCCACTTTCTCATTTGTGGCCTGCTGCTTGCCACGTCCTTGCGTTTGGTCCTGGAAATCACGTTCGGCTCAAACCTTCGGAGAAACACTGGAGGCAAATTGAAAGTGACTGGGAGTAAAATAGGCTCTGCCACTCGGAGGGATTTGAGGTGTTGTACTGTCAGAGAGGGCTGTGGTGAAGTGACTGAATCCAGAAACATATGGGGAATGGAGAGGTCTGCGGGTGAGCCTAACATCAAAAACATGAAACGCAGCCGGCTGCCCACATTCAAAATGCAAGTTCAGGGACCCTGCTACAAAGGAACGAGGGGAAATACAAAAGGGGAATGTGAAATGTTTTTCTGGCTTTCGTGGCTGTTCATGCCGTGAGAGATCTCTCTTCGGGCTTCGATTTTCAATTGTTTATGTTTTATTTCACTGCTGTTAGACCTTTAAATCACGGTAATAGTCCTGAGTGTAGAAAACATAGCTTGTGGGACTTGAGTTCTGGTGGCAGGAGGGTTAAGCACTACTGCTGCATCCACAGTCCTGCTTGTTTTTATCCTGTCCCAAGCATCGATGCATTAGGCAAACTTGGCGTTAATAACAGCTTTGTGTCTTGTCAAGTGGGCCAGAGAGCTAACCCAAAACGGAGCTGGTGGTCGGCTTGTACCCACTTACATCCAATTAAGAGGAGCTCTCTGCTCCTAAGGAGCTGTTGTTCCCCACAACAAAAGTTTGAAAAATAAAATTCCCAAAGCGTCACAGAAGTGTTAGGCTCGAGTCTGCCCTTGCGGCAAATCAGGGCCTTCAGAGAGCTCACTCTCCTCGCCTCCCACGGAGCCATCAGCAGTGAAGCTCTCCAGCACTCAGCAGCTCCTCCGAGGTGCTTTCTCCGTGTGCTTTTTGAGTCGGCACCCCTGGCCGAGTCATGTCTGATGACCGGCCCAGAAACTCTTCAGGGTGGGTTTCTGGCACTGTTCAGCCTCGCCGTGGCATTGCTGCTTTATGGGGAAGGGTCCTGTGGAGGTGCGGGGTCATTTTTAGTGGGGGGGAGCAGGAGGAAGGGTGCTAGGGCAGGGTGCTGGGTCTGCACCCACCACCAGGTGAGGCTGAGGAAGGGGCTGGCTTTTGGCAGAGGGAGAGCTGGACTCATCTCCCCGTGTCCCTGTTGTCATTCACGGCTTGTTTTCAAGGCCCGTAACACAATTCTTCCGTAACAGGGGGGAGGACTTTGTTAAATTGTAAACGAGTATTACTTCGAGCACTCCGAGGAAATATGTTCTTTCCCCATATAGCCCATACATTATTCCCACCTAGTTATGGGGCCTCACATTTCCTGGAACTATCACGCAGGCCTTAATTCTCCTCACATGACATCCCTTTAAAATTGCGGAGCTCTCTTAATCAACCTTTGTATCGGCTGCAAATTTGCAGTATGACCTAATTTGAAAAATGTCTCAAAGTGCTGACTCAAACGCTCAGTGAATAAAGGCCAGTCATTGCCACCGTGACACTAATGCAATGCAAAACAAAATCGAGTTGCATCAGCTGAACGTTAGTTTGCAAAAATATTAGTGATTGAAGCCACTTGCCATTCATATTTTATTTATGCTCACGAGATTTATACTTTTTTGGAGCTCTAAAGCCAAATTCTGGAGGAGAGGCATGAAGAGACTCTTTAATGGTGAAAAATCCCAGTCAGATAGATACATCTAAGCTGCATCATTTGCACTTCATAATCTCCTCTCTTTTATAAAACAGGAGGCAGACACATTATTTTAGGACTTTTATTAAAATATTTATACAGCAACATATGAAAATTCTCATCCTAATATGTCACTTCGCATTTTTAGGTTAAGTTCCAAGTCTTTATCTTTTTTCCTTCTCTAATTGAAACACAGCTGATACTCCTTCATTCTCCGGATAAGTAACTGCCTTAAAATGACTAGAAATTACTTCAGGACTAAAAAAAAAAAAATAAAAAGGAAAAAAGGGATTTGGGCCAGAAATCAAACAGTTTATGGGGAGAAAAAAAATTTTCAAAAGAAAACAAAACCAAACAAAAACAGCAACAAAAAAAGCAGTTTTATTTAACTTCTCAAAAAAGAAAAAGTGAGTATAAATTATTGAGTTTTTATCGGGGCATTGTTCCAATTCTTTTTACTTTATCTCCTCTTTTTTGTACTTTCTTAAGGAAACTTCTTTGAGCTATAGCAACTTGGCTGCAGAGGGACAGAGTGCATTTCTTAGTTGGTTTGTCAAATATTGGCTGCTAATTAATGCTGGGATGGGTTACTTAAGAACCAGAAGTCTACAGATAAAACAACTCAGCAGGAACTATTCTTCCTTGTGCTTTTTTTTTTTTTTCTTTTTAATTTAAAAAATTGAAATGTCAATAATGCAAATAATCTAATATGTGCTGATAAAACATCTATGACTATGCACCGAGGTGGCTGAAAAGCAGACAGACACACACAGAGAACAGGAAGACAGGCCATTAATTTAAAATTTAGAGGACCAATAAGATTTTGATAGCAATGGGTTACTGTGCTAATGATTATTTAACTCGCTTCATGTTGGGTTAAGTGTGTATGGCTACGGAAAGCGTAACGCCTTGCTGAAGTGCTACAAGGAGAGTTTTGCCTCCGAAATGTTATATTCCAGGCAGGGGGGAAAAGCAGCTTGGTTATAAAAAGCAGTTGCTGTATGATAGCAGATTTCAGTCAGCGGTGAAGCAGAAGCTGGTCCAGTTGAGGAGATGAATTTTGTTAGTGCAGGAGAAAAAAAAAAAAGCACACAAAACCAACACTTCTATGTGCCCCCGCTCCCTCTTAGCCTGTGATTTTAGCACGGCTGTATTTATTGATGGTTGCAAGCACAGGGAGAGCAGCATTGCTGGATGTTTTACCTTGCCAGTTATTCTCCTAATTCTTCTTAACCTTTTTCTTGGTTTTATTCAATTTATTTACTTCTTATTGAAACGTGGTTTTCCATCATAAGATACTCTGGAGTTTGGGGTTTGTTTGGGTCTTTTGAACTTTAAGGGACATCTGCACATATTATTCAATAACACACTGAACATCCTTTTTCAACTAGAAGACAGGAAGAAAAAAAAAAGGTAAGAACGGCAATAAATGTTTGATTCCCCGTAAATGATTTGCAGACATTTTTTTACTCCATCATTCTCCAAGCACAGCACCATTTTTTACTCCGTCCTCCTAAATGGATTACACTTGCTAAACTCTCCATTTCGGGTTGTTAGTGCTGTGTGCGGCAGATTCCTTCACTGTCGGATGTAAGAGCTGCTGTTTGTGAATGTTTTGTGTCCTTCAGCCTTTCCAGGACGGCGTAGGTGGGGATGCTGGAAACCTTGTAATTGTTGCCCGTTGGGAGAGGATGGCAGAGTGATGGCTAATGATCTGGAAGCTAGCTGGAATTTGGAGACAAATGCTAAACATAATCAATATATATAAAAAGAGAATTATTTTTTTTCCTGAAAAAGAGGCAAAAAATGCAATGAAAATTTATGACCTTAACATTCCTTCAGGGTCAAGCAATTTATCAAATTCTCTCACTTTCTGGTTTCAATTACACAGCTATTGTGGAAGGAACTTATTTTAGCAGGTTCATTTGCCTCAGTAGGGAATACAGGACTTTGGCCTAATGCTTCACCTTTAGTGCAGGCCATTTGAGCCTTAGAACAAATACCAATCATCACTCTTTGGGAAAAAAAAAAAAAATCTGCATCGGCATGGCCTATTGGAATGGGGTTTCTGTCAAGGTAAACGGTTGTCGGCAATGACTGTGGTAGAGTGGCGATAAATCCCATTTTATTGCTGAAAAATTCCAGCTTCTCTCCATGCCTGACAGCTCCCCACATTCTCGTACCCATTTGGGCAATTTCTGCACTCTGTCCATCTGGTTCTTATTACCTCTCAACCTGCCAGTGTCTGATCCAGAAAAAGTGCAGGTCAAAAACAGGGGAAAGAAACCAAGGTGATGGACAAAACAGAGAGGGAGTGATTGAGGGACCGAGCTGCTCCCTGTTCCTCCCTCCCCACACTAAAACCAAAAAGTGTTGGGGGGGTGGGTGTGAAACAAAAGCAGGAGAGGTTATTAACTTAATTATGAAGTTGCCAGAAACCTCCTTAAAATAGAAAATTAAATAGGTGTTAAGCCCCATGCTCTGAGCCCCAGTACTGTCACTTTCGATGCTTGCCCAGGGTACCGGTGGCACCTGCCTCCAGAAAACCTTTGGAGAGAGCCAGCCCCTGACCACAGCCAGCCTGTGCTCCACCTGCATTCATTTCCACTGTTTTGGGTCAGCCAAAGTGCAATTAAAATTTAATCCGGGGTAAGGAATTAGTGGGGCTATCTTCATGCTATAGAAAATTGATCAGAAAGAAAGATCTCCATCTTTATGTACGTCTCTGCATACAGCTGAATCCAAGTCATCTTTAGGAAGTTCAGCTGCTTATCAACTCCCCAGCAATAAGCACAGGGAATGTTTGGCCATTTCTCTAATTAAAAAAAAAAAAAAAGAAAAAAAGGGGGGGGGGGGGGGGCAAAAAAAAAAAGCCACAAACAAGTGAGCCCAGGACAACTGAACTGCTATTAAGTCAAAGCAAAAAACCCCAGGAGCGCTTCTCCCCTTGCCCTCCTCCCAGTGACAACCGTACTGTGCTGTGTTTGCCAAGGGCCCACTGGTGACATCAGATGTGCGCTGACCCACCAAGTCAAAATCCCCTTTCAAGGGATCCCACGGGGAGTCTAACTGCTGTATTTATTGCTTATTTATAAACTGCTGTATTTATTCTACCTGAAACACCGCGTCTTGCCCTCTGTATTTTGTTCCCCAGCAGATTACCGCTCTGAACATGTGGTCTTGTGCAAACTTTACACTGACCCTTCCCTCATTCCCTGAAGATGCAGGGGAAACTAAAACTTTTCAGAGCTGTCGCCTATCCCCAAGGCCTGACTTGATTCCCAAAGGCAAAAAAAATATCACTTGTGCCCTACAGCCTGCTCTGGATTCGCCCTGTGCTCCTTGGTGCGCAGGGGTCCCGAGCATCCCATGATGGGCATCCCACCCATAGTAGGACATGCTGATAGGCATTGTGATCTGATCGAGTGCCAAAAGGCAGCAGATTGTGAACGTGACATTATGCTAGGAATTATATCCCTACATCTCCTTGGAGCTGGGAACCTGTTGGCTCCCCGGAGCTCAAGCACAGCTGGGTGGGGGTGCAAATGCAAATGTACCCATTTCCACCAGCAGCTTCTGGTGGATGTCCAGGAACCTCTTGGTATTAAACAAAGAGAGACAAGGGGAGGAAACAGCAGGTGGAAAAAGTGCAGGTTCTTACCCCAGAACGAGTCACCTGAACGTGAGACGTGTAAAATGCGGCACCCAGCTCACCACCTCTCCTCCCACCTTTTCCTCAGGTGTTGGGGCATCCATTTAAAATACACATTTTTGGGGTTGTGCTTTGACAAGCCTTCCTCCCTGTTACCTTCCGGCGGTCAGAAAGCACACAGGGAGTTCCGAACGCCTATGGTTAATATTTACCATACATCACAGAATTAGACTTTTTAAGCATTATTTTCTGTACGCCTTTCTCTCTATCCGGCCGGAGGGGGGTACACATGGCGCAGACTTGTTACCCACTAGCTCTAACAGCGCAGTCCGGGATGCGCACGGCAGCGTTTGCTGGATGAGCAGCTCTCGCCCACTGCAGTGCGTTTGCCTGTGAACCCATTTGAAACAAAGAGGCTCGCACCAGGGAAGCCCCAACCTGGACAATACAAATATTTCAGCATCCAAACGGTTAATGGTGAGTATTATAGCTTCAAAAGAGCCCATTGGCTAACCCTAAAGGATGCCCTGCAATTGTTAAACTCATCAGATGAAACTACCCTTCTCAGCTAGCCCCTACATTTGTCTGGCTAACAGTAAAAATACTATAATAAATCGGGAACATATGTTGCCAGACAAGAATAAGTGATATAAATAAAGAGTCAAGAGACATAGCCCCTCAAGAACAATGTGTAAAGATTTAAACTTTCAATGTATTAGTTAATCTAGGAACATTTTAGGAGTAACTTGAAAGCGGTGTACTGTTTGTTTATATCATTCCTTATTTTTTTTTCTTTCTTCTCTTCAGATTGCATTTTAAATCAAAATGCTCTCCATGACTGCCTGCTTTGCAGCACTAGGGTAAGTCCCATTTTTCCACAGCTTAAACAAAAATATGCCTAAGAAATCTATGCTAGAAAGGCATTTGTTGTTTTTTTGTTTTATGAAAAAAGCGCAATGTTGTTGGAAAAACAGCCTTTTTTTTTTTTTTTTCTTTTCTCCAAATATGTGAAATTGTGCATTTGCAAAACAGAGCTACTATCAAGCAAGCCAATTCTTTGTGAAGGCGACAAGTCTCCAAACTTGTAATAAATTATCAGCAGCAGCATTAAGAAAGAAAATATAAAACAAAACATGCTTTGAGAATTGACTGAATATTTTATTTGTCTTTTTTCTTTTATTGAGACATCTTTTGAAAAATGGCACAAAACAAATAGTTTTGCAAAGCAACAATACAATCAATCTCTAAACTAGAAGATAAATCAAGGATTTCATTAACTGCTGGTAGCCAGTTTAAATTGTAGTCTTGTCCATAATGTCTATCTATCTATGTATGTCCAAGTTATATTAAAAACCTTTAAATGGCTTTGTAATATCAGCTACATCTAGCTATTATAATAATTAATGATACTGTTTTATAAATCAATATATGTATTCTTGATAAATTCATATCCAGTTAATGGTGTAATTTAAATAAAAAATTAATGTAATAAAGGACATACTGGAATAGGCAGGAAATCTTTAAAGGTTAAGAGGCAAATTTGTCTAAATTCTTTTCTTTGTACCTATTTTTGAGAAAGCGTCCATTGAAATTCAGCTGCTAGCAGGCTCGCACTTACGACCACGCTCTGGCCATTAGTTTTGGATTAACAGCAGTCGTGGAGTTTTTCAGGCAGATGCAGCGAGAGGTCCTTCAGCTGAACGAGTGCGTCCCTCCCTGCTTCCTAATCCTGCTGCAAAACTGCAAACAAAAGTCGCAGGGAGGAATGCGCCAGCCTTTGGCCAGAAAGAGAAAGGGTAAAAAATGCTGTTTACACCATTCCCTATTGATTCCATATTTGTATTATTGCAGGGATTTTTTGCTTATTCTATAAAGTGTCAGAAAAGGTAAAATATGCATATTTTGTTCCAGGCATGGAGTGCTTTGAAAGGAGAGTGGAAGCCCGGCAGCCTCCGCAGCGTAATAAAAATCTGTTCTTTATCTCGTGTTTTAAATACAGTTAATCCAGTTTATTCAGCAAACACATCTAAGAGAAACTTGGGGGGGGGGGGGGGAAGGCTGAAAATTGCCTTTTCATATTTCTAGATTGCACATTGGTGAGAAACCGTGGCTCAGTTCCTTTGCTTTTATTTGTAATCAGTGACCACAAAATGTATCTCTAAGAATAACACGGGATTTTAATAGGCAATATTAATTGTTCTTACCATAACTTTTGATCTTAAATGTTTAAAACAAAAGCTCGCTGCCTGTTTATACACTGGGTGTTTTATGAAGAATATCTTTTGAAATTATGCAAAACATGAAGCTTTGTCATCCGCGTTGACATGGTACAGAAATGTCACTTTAATCCAGTGAGATTTTTTTTTGACGTTTTTCTTAACATTGCTCTGCCTTATTTAGAGCAGCGGCAGCGCTCTGCGCAGTTTCCTTTGACACTGATGGGTATTTCAAAACGTTGCGCGGAGGGGAGGGAGAGAGAAAAAAGAATTTGCTGCCAGTCACTTCAGCAATGCAGCTACACGAGCCATTGCCATTTGCTAAAAGTTTACATTTCAAATGAGCTTTGAATGTAAAGATGCATTATCATGACGCTGGCTCCGTGTTTAGAAACGAAGGGGGGAAACAGAGGGAGGACGATTACTGTTGTGTGCGAAAGCGTGCCCGCACGTTCGTAACGTGGCCATTTAAAACCTATTTTGGTTTTCGGTGAAACTAGGAGCAGGAGACACATCGCCGTCCCTCGGAGGCTTAATTTAGGCTTTGTAGGAAAAACATCAAATGGGAGCTTCCAGCAATGCCCCGAAATGTATTGCGCGTCTTAAATATCTTCATTTTGAAACGTGCCTTATTTTTTCCCCTCCCAGGATCGCTAGCGTGTCTCTCCCCAGACAAAGCAAGGACAAGCCGCATTCTTAAAAATTATCTGCCTTACAGATCGCGTTCCCAGGCATGTTCCCTGCGTTTTATTGCCATGGATAACCCCTTAATGGTATCACAATTTTAGACTTGTTAAGTGGACATCTTCCGTGTATTTAACTGCAAAAAAAGTGACTTCATTTAGGGGTGGGAGGAACGAGAAAATGCTCTGGGATGATTAGAAACATAAGTTTCTATCTTCTGTCACACAATCCTATCAATTATTCAAAACCTACTAAATTTAGATGTCTGTTCCTAAAACATTGTTTGCGCTCGTTCCCTGGAAAGATGGAGGCGGCTGATAATTTGACTAAATTATGCGCTTGAGCCGAATGGTTATGAATGAAACACTTTCCGTGCCGGTGCAGAGTTGAAGTCAGGGGGATAGGTTCCCCCCTGCCAAAATTTGCCTTCCCCTCATGGGAGCGAGCACCACTGGGGGCCGGCACGTGGCTGGGGCGCTGCTGACATCGGCGTGGGCCAGGCCATGGCCTGGCAGCTGACGAAGCCCTGTCATGGTGCCACACAGGGAGGTTTGGCCCGTTGGATGGTGGGGCTAAAGGCAGCAAAGGGCCTAAAGCAGCACTGGAGGCGCCTCATGCCCCAGATAGCTGTTACCTGAGTGTAAAGTAATGATTGCTGCTGCCACAGGATGAGCTGTGGGAGGTGCGGGGTGGGTGCCGCGGGTTGAGTAGGCAGCCCAGCTCTGTGACAAGGAACATCACCTCGTTACCGGCGGGGAGCACCCCGCTCGCTTCGTTAGCAGCGGGACCTCCTCTGCTCAAGGAGGTGCTGTTCCGGTGGAAGGTAATTCGGGGGATGGCAGCATGGCCCTGGGCAAAGGCAGAAGGGCTGACAGCAGTGATGCTGCTGCCCAGTATGGAAGAGAAAGCAAGCCAAAAATATTAAAAAAAAACCAAACACCACCACCCAGCAGAAACACCACTCAAGCTTTTCTTTTTTTTTTTTTTTTTTTTTACAATGACACTCGGTAATTCCTGAACCATGGGCAGCCTTAGGTGGGGGGAAAAATATAATATATTTATATTTGGAAACCCACACAGAAAGCAAATGGCAGGAGCCCCCTGCCCCTCTGAAGTCACACGGGTGTGACGTGTGTGCCCCTCTTTGCAACCCTGGCATGAACGCAGGCCGGTGGGGAAGGAGGGGGAAAAATCACACAACGCAAAAAAAAAAAAAAAAAAAGTAAAAAGAAACAACAAAGCAACAACAACAACAACAAAGGATGTGTAAGCGCTTTCATTTATTTTGATAATCCTCCTCCCTGCTCCAGAGCGTTTTGCTGTCTTTGTCAAAGTGAATGACAACAATTTGGCCAACTCTCTCTGAGCCGCGCTCGGCAGTGACAGGCAAATTATCAGAGGCCCTGCACTCCTTATTATCAGAGGAGAAGTCATCAGGAGGACGTGCGGAGGATCCCTCTCCCCTGTCACTATTTGTCAGTGGGACAAGGGCCACTGCTATGGGTAGCTGACAGGTAATTTCAACAATAACAATTACTCCTATTACTGGTGTCATAAACAATTCGCCCAAGGCATGACAATAGCAAAGCTTTATAATTCAATGCCATATAAATAAATGCCAGCAGGTAACAAGTAATTTAGCTCCAATCAGGCCTTGGCCCCGGCATTAATATTGTTATTGCAAGAAGATGGAAAATTGAAAAAATTCAATATGTTAATGAATTAAGAGAGGGTCAAAGGCTAAGGGAGGGAAGGAGTGAGCGGGGAGGGAAAAAAACAAAAGCAAAAGCGCCGAAAAGCCCACGTTGAGGCCCAGCCCCACACGTGGCCTCCTGCAGCGCCGTGGCTGGGTGCAAAGCACCCTCCTGCCCGTCCCCGGCCCCTGCACCCCGCGGCTCTACATGAGCCTCGGCTGTGCCATGCTATAGGCAGAATCCCCCCCGAAATGTTACGCACGGTGTGAGTTTAACAGAGAGGAGAGGTTTGTTTTAAACTCCGTCGCTTTACCGTCTTGCTTTGTGTTTCCCTTTAATTTTTTTTTTTTTTTTAAGCAAGCTCTGTTAAACCACAGCTCCTTATTTATCAGGAAGAAGGATTTTATTGTCCTCGCCCTCTCCCCCAGTGCCCTTCATAGGCCCTCCCATGAAAACGAGGATCAGCGGTGAGCAAGCTGCAGAGCGATCGCCCAGCGTCTGACTTCTCTATCAGCCCAATTTGCAATTTTGCTAGTTGTCCAGCAAAGACAATGCGGCATCAGCTTGACAGCAGTAAAAGAATTTGAAAAATCTCTAATTAGGGGAGCTGCGGAGCAATTAACGCATGTCAAATTTCACTTCATCAAGTGCCACTCTAATTTTCCCACTAAAAATTAATGGACTTTTTGTGTGTGTGTGTGTGTGTGTGTGTGTGTGCGCGCGTGTGTCCCCTCAAGGCAATGTTGATTCAAATCTGCTCAAGATGCAGCGTTGCACAGCTAAGCATCTTCTTGATTACAACCCGCCACACTTCTAACTGCTTTCATTCTCACTGCCACAGATACTTTGTCAACAGTCAAATTACGCCACGCTGATAACAATGCATAATGGTCTTCCTCAAAGGAGGCTCCTGTCATGGAGCAGCCTTTCATAAAAATGTACCATTTTCTTCCCCAGGAAATATATCTGTCTGAAAATGAAGTTTTTTGTGGTTTTGGCATTAGCTGCGATGTAATCCTTTATTCTCCCCCCCCACTATGTTCTGCTGCACCCCCCCCCCCCCCCCCCATGTAATTTATTTATTTTTGAGCCCATCTGAAATTACAGCGGGGCACTGTTTGAACAGCTATACAGAACCAAAATATTTATAGTCACTGTTTGCATGGCCTTTGCTTAATCACTTTGCTACGAGACATTTTCAAGAGCAACACGCTCCTTCTAATACTGGTGATTTCTTTTTCTGTCTTTTTTTTCCCCCCGCTTCTTATCCCCCCCTCTGCCCCCCCCCAGTCTCTGCTTTAGGAAGGTGCAGGGCAGGATCCTGCGCTCCCTGCTCGACCAAAAGCCCTGCTGACGTCAATGGGAGTTGTGTCGGCACGAGGACTTGGCCCGCTGCTATAAACACGTTGGGACTTTCTCTTTTAATGGATGGCGTTTGGATTCTGCGCGAGCCATGCTGAAGGGGCGCGGGTGCCAGCGTCCTCCAGCATCCAGGGGCACATGAGACAAATTGCCTTTTTTGTCAGAGCAGTGTGGAGGGCAGGAGCAGGCGCTGCACCGGAGCTGGGCTAATTTTGACTTTGAGCTCTCTGATCACCCCTTTTGCTGGGAGGTCGATAACAGCAAAAGCATCACAGGGAGCGGGCAGAATTTCCAGAGAGTGGAAGGGGAATTAATCAGATTAGCATACTTTAAAAATTTCTTTTTTTTCCCTTGAAGTTTCACATTATACTTAAATATACTTGTCTGTTCACAAACCTGGAAAGCAAATACAGCCCTTTTTGTCATGGCATTTATTGCTACTAACAGAGAAAAAGCACCCCAATGGTATGGGTATGGCACATATGCCTTAGTGGGTGTGCACCTCTATGTATTACAAACAAAACCAAAAAAACCACAACACAAAATACACATTTCCTTTTAACTGAACCACCTTCCCATCAATAATGTCTCTCCTGCTGCAGATAAATGATGTGACAGCAGGTAGCGTGGGCCCCGCTCCACCCCACGCTCCTGTACACCAAACCCTCTGATACCCACCCCTTCCTCTTCGGCCAGCACCGGTGTGCAACCACATCTCCCCGGTACATTTAGCAATAGGGAATCTGGGGGATTTGCTTGGTGAAGCCCCGATGCTCCCCTGTTTGTGTCTTGTAGCCAACAGGGAGGAACAGCAACAGGGCTGCTGCTAACAAAGCATCCCCAGAGCCGACCTGCAGGTTAACGCACGTGGGCATGCACTTTGGTCCCTAAGCCTTAAAAATTGTAATGCTACTTTTAAACAAAGCAGAGATTCTATGCTCTGCCTCAACCCTCCCTTTTTTTCCCTCTTTTTCTTTTTTCTCTCTTTTTTTTTTTTTTTTTGGGGGGGGGGATAGAAAAAGGCTCTCATAAAAATAATAGGCAGGGCTGTAAATTAAAGAAAGAGAGAAAGAAAAATGTGATTATATAACGCATCCTGCGGTAATCAATTTTACCTCCAATATCTGCTTTTGTTTTCAAAATGCTAAATAAACAATACATAATGCATCCCTCATCAGCCAAAACCATGAGGGCTCTGTGCTCAAATAACAGGAAACATATTCAATTTTCCTAACAGAAGACAGTTCATTAAGCTGTGCCACATCAAATAAAACTTTAATTTCTCCAGCATCAGAGTCGCAATGAAAGCAATTGAGGAAGATGAGCCATATGGTACTTCTATCAGCAAACACATATTGCTCATTCCCCCAAAGTTTTCTAATTCTGCTCCCCAGACCTGTGTAATATAGATAATGTGCTCTGAGCGCAGCAACCATGAGCTATCTGGTGTACACTTCTAATACTGTATTTAATGGGAAATAATGAATCATAAAAGCCTGCAGAAGACGGCTTTTGCTAACCTAAATCTCAGCTGTAATTTCATTGTTCTGTGCCTAAGATGCTGTTTGCCCTTTTCAAACAACAGCAGTTGAACATAATTATGCTGCTGCAAACCTGGGCTGCAAAAAGAAAGGCTCCCTGCCCTCACCAAGTTTCCATTAACTCTTGAAACCCTGTGCCTGGGGCACCCCGGACTCCCAGCGGAGAGCTGCCCGTCGGCTTCCAGGGGTCACGAGAGCCTACGTGCGCGCGTAGCCCCATCGCCGGTGCATAGCCACGCAAATTAAATTGATTACTCTTGAATCTGGCCCCAAAAATGCAACAGGAGAAGCCTATGAAAAATTAGGAAATCTGCTTGACATCGGGAAATCCGACACTTGTCTACTCTAACATCTGTAAGTGCCAAAGCCGTATAACGTAGTAAGAGGTGGATTTTTTTTTTTTTTTCTTAAAAGGTAAGTCTATTTTTCTTCTTGCCAGATCTAAAAATTGTGGTTGGTACCTCGAGGAAAGGGCTGCCTAAACTTTATGGTGTTTATGCTGCTTTTATAAATTCATAAAGATTTATTTAATGATATCGTAAGGTTAGAAGTTAAACGGTATTGCTGCACTGTCTTTTCTGTGCCTTTCTCTCCTCTGCATTTTAGCAAGTAAACTGCATATGGTACGGGATTTGGGCTTAATTTCTAAAGAAACCTATAGGTAAACAGGCATCCTTACGGATATGTTGGGGGATTCATAAAGGCAGAGGCGAGAATATCAAGATATTATTTTGACGTGACCAACCCTGCTCAGAAAATGTCTTTAAGTCATCTGAAGTCAGCCTCTCACTCTCCTTCCCCCCTCCAGCCCCCAAAATACAGGGCTAATTTAAAACATTGTCTAGATATGCTACTTCTGCATATTGAAACCATGTTTTAGTGGCTGTGTTTGTTTTGGCAATGTACGAACCCCAAACAATTAAATTAATAAGAGAGACTTTTAAAAGTTAGCGATTGCCTTTTTAAAAGCTTATTAAAATCAACGTGTTAGATGGCTGTCTCTGAATTAGCTCGGAGGCTTGATTGCTCTCATTAAAGCTGCCTGTTTGGGTGCTGCTTCGGGAATGCTCACGCCTGGATTTTTCCGCCCCCCCGCCCCGTCCCCGCGCTGCCTCTCGCTGCTCGCGGCTTCCCTGCGCGGTGCCGGACACAAACTCCAAATTTTTGGCGGCGCACCTCGATGCGAGCCGGCGCGACCAAAGCCGCCCACGGAGAGCCCAACAGGTAACGGGATAACGGCGGGAGCAGCGGCAGGGAACGGCCCCGACGCCCCCAGAACGCCCGCCCCAGCAAAAGCGAGCCGAGAAAAAATACCCCCAGCCGGCAAAAAAACAAAACAGCGCATTGATCATCGCCCCTGAATGCCTTAAAAACAAATGTTTAAACAGGTTTTTTTGAACCGGCGCAGAAAAGCCTCTGCATGCTCCGCTGGGTTACAATAACAATGGTCTATTGCAATGTAAAACAAGCTGGAGGATAAAAAGGTGCTTTTTGTTACCATTTTATCAAAGCTGTTCATCTTCTAGCTGCAGGCAGCATTTTGCTGGAATTGCAGATATTTCTCTGTCCAGGCTCCTTTGTTTGTGCATCTCATTTGCATATATTTATCTCCAGCTGAGGGTGCTTTCAGCTCATTACGGCCTCCCCTCGCATTATTTCATAAGCCAGCTGCTGGGAGGGATTTCACCTGTGGTGACTGAGAAAAGAGGGGTGAAAAACCAAATTCTTCATAAAAAGGAAATCTTCTGACTCTCTTCCCCTATAAATGGGCACCATTTGTGTTAAACAGCCTCTTGTCATGATAGATGCCTCCTGGGGTCAGGGGGGAAAGTTGAGCTGAAGGTCAGCAGTAAAACAACAGACAAACCAGACGCCAAACTGGTTCCTGAGCTGTCGGTGGGAGCAGCAGTACAACCAGGTCCTGAACCTTTTTCAACCTCTAATAAAACAGGGGAAGAATCTGAAGTGGATCAACCAGGCCCCAGAGGAAGCCGCACGGAAAAACACAAATAATATCAATATCGCGCAGCCATGGGAAACAATGGGGCAGCTCTCGGCGTGACATGCACGCCGCTATTGTTTCAAGAGCTGGGGAATTAATTCCACTTATTTATTTAAGGCGTGTCAGCTCGCTGCCTAAACCTGTTTCGGTGTCAAGATGAATAAAACTTTTATGGCTCATAAAATAGAGCCATTCATCTCAATGTTCTTTGTGGTGCCTGGGTGTTTTTTTCCCCTCTCCTCCTGGCAGGCTGCGCCCGGTGGCCCGGTGCTACCAGCTCACTCGTACGAGCGAAGCACTGGGCTGGCACCTGGAGCTGGGCAGGGACCACAGGGATGATGACAGCAGCCCCCCCCTTTTTCTGGGGGGGTCTTCCTCTGTAAGAGAAAGGATGCCAGTGTGTGATGCCCATAGTCTAAGCTCAGGCACGTGGTATAGCTAAAAGAAATGATAATAGAAGTGTCCTACCAGACAATAGCAACAGCACCGGGGTTAAATTCCTCTCACATCTTCTGTTTTCCAACGGGCTTCGGAATGAGCAGCAATATGTGCACATTGGATGGGGCATCACAGGCAGTGAAGCCCAGGCAAAACTTCTGCATTTGATCACAGATGGTGAATGTGGATTCATCATCATCCTGTGCAGAAGCCCCCTGCTCTATCCCCGTCCTAAAACCCACAATGAATTTACATCACCTATGGAGCTTTGGACCAACAGGTAATAAACTACAATAAAGTGCGCTTTTTATCAGGGAAAAAAAAATACCATTAATTATAGTTCATGACTACTCTAAACCAAATGTTCAAATAGTAGTTGGAAATGATGCATAAAATCTCAGCATGTTCTGATAGGTTATAGAGTCAGTGGTTTATTGCAATGTAAAACAAGCCACAGGAAGAGAGGGTGGTTTTGTTTACCATTTTCATCAAAGCTGTTCATCATGTTGATATACTTATGCTATATTGTGACCCCTACGTATGTTGCGTTTCATTTATTTATTTTCCAGGTTGTTGCCACTTTTGCTGCTTTTCACATCAGAGAAGTCAAGTAATTCTCGGGGCCCGTTGAAATATGTCTCATCTGAACCAAATTTCTGCTTGCAAACCACCCGATAGACATGGACATAAGAAATATTTATTACCATCAAGCAAGGCTTTCAAACTTTTACTTAATCTGAGGCAATTAGTACCTGAATAAACACAGACTAAGTAATCTACCTTCTCGCAACCTAATTGCGCTTTAAAAGAGTTATGCGGCTCTGCCCAAGGAAAGCACAGCTCTGATTAAGATGGTTTGGAGATTCTCTTTCATCCCTATGCCTTTTGGCCCCAGAAAGCCTTCTATTAAACCCCTCTAACTTTTAACGGAAAACCTTTTGCAAAACCCCTCCAACTTTGCATTTCTCCCGTGCCAGACCCCGGCCGGACCCAGCCCTCTCCCCGCCAAATCTTTAACCCCACTTCTCATTTTTCTTGGGCTCTAATCTAATCACTAATTCCTTCGCTTGGCCAAATAGTTAAAAATGTTAAGTGCTGGCAGTTCCTCCTGCCTCCCCCCCGTATCTGTCTCTGTTTATGGAACGGGCCCTGGTTTCCTCCTTCTCTTGTTCAGCTGTAGGTCTTCAGGTCAGGAGACTGTAAATACACATAGCGCTGCCCCAACCCATAAATCTGAGCAAAGGGCAGCCCTATATATTCAGATAAGCAATGCAGAGAGGGGGAAAGAAACAAAACAAAAAAAAAAAAAACGGGGGAAAGGAGAAAAAAAGCGAGGAGAGGCGAGGGCGAGGTGGCCGCCCCGTGGTGCAGGAGGCACGTCCATCAGGACGCTCAAAATGCCAGCCGCTGTTCCCCCCTCCTTGTTTGTGTATAAATCATTATAAAATGCATTTTATTACCTTTGGGGCAACAAAATTAAACCCAAGATTTCTATAGCTTTATAATGTGCCTTTCTCTCCCCCAGCCCTTTGTTGGTCTATCTCCCCCCCCCCCATTTTATTTCCAGCACCTCAGAAGCTTTCAAGGGAACAGTCCCCCTGTTATTGCTTCTCAGCTCCAAGGTCTTAGAATAAATAACATTGTTATTACTCACTTCACCAATTTCCAAGAAGAAATATTGCCGCAGCAAATGCGAGCAGCACTAATATTTGCAAAGTGATAAATGGATTGCTACATACCTTCCTGTCTGTGTGGCCTCCAGCCATCCCCGGGCCAGCTTCATCTATCCTTGGGGTGGGCGGGAGGGTGCCTTTGAACTTAGCGGGCTCCAGGCACTCAGTGCCTTGCACGGGAGCCCCCTCCCTCGCCCTCGGATGGTGAGAGAATTTCAAACGTTGAGACCAAGCCAGAGGACGCGATCGCACCAGGAGTGGGCAGTGGGAGATGTGGTACCAGCACAAAGCAGCCGAGGAGAGATGCTGGTGGCTGCGCCACCCATTTGGAGGCTTTAGGTGGCTGAGGGTTCAGTGGTGTGGAAACCAGAACACGTATTCCCAACCATCGCCACCCTCCTGGTTTGTTAAATCTCATTAAACTCACAGGGAACTTCCATGACCGAAGCTGAGGTTGGGACATCGCGATGTGGTAAGTGGTCTGCTGGCTCCTCACCCTGAGCCTGGGGCTCGCCACGGCCTTCCTGGGCTCTAAAAGGTGGCAATCGGGGGATCCACATTGAATAACAGTAATTTTAAAAGACGTGTGTATGTGTACAGTTTTTTAAATAAGAGTTCTCAGATTAGATGTGGACTCCTCTATTTCATTGAAAACAAAATCTCCAAATCAAATTATTCGTGGGGTGTGAGCCATGCTGAAAAAGCACTCTGAATATGTGGTAATTAAAGACAAAGCACAACCTTTTGCTTCAGACCCACAAGGGCTATTCCAGCAAAGCAAGCCAAATCACCACCAGCACTAGGCCATTAAGAAAACCCTTTTTTGCTCTCCCCCGAAGAGGCTGGTTCAGCCACTAAGCCCTTACTGGCTCCGTGCAACCTGCTTACATTTTCTTGACTGAGCCTGCTGCATTTCCAGGCTGTGGTCCATGGGTTTGGGGCTGGGAGGTTGCTGCCAGCTATTGTTTGGTTGTTTGGCTTGAGCTCCTTGGCCGGGGCAAGTGCCTCCACTTGAGGTTATCCAGGCACCAGAGGTGACGTAGAAGCTTGGTCTTCTTGTGCAGAGCAAAATTCAGCTTCTCCGGAGCATCATCCCCATCCCCTAGTGCTTGTGTCGCATCCTCTGTGCAGCTGAGGCACCACCAGAAGAAGGGCCCAGAGCATCCTCCTTCACACCACCCTCTCTGGGCTTGTCTCCCCGTTCAGCCCGGAGAATTAGCTAAGCCCATGCTTTTCTTCCTAGAAGGCTGGCAGAAGCCTTGGGAAACAGTCATCAGCACGAGGAGGTTTCATGTGGAGGTCAAACAGCATCCTTGGCATTGGCCATATGTGTATATGTAGGTATGTATGTAGATATATATGTGTATATATGTATGTAGACATATATATGTATTTACATATGTCTATGTTTATATATGTTTTATACGTTATATATGTTATGTTTATATATGTCTTCTTTTCCTAAGAGGTACATTTATCCATAAAATAAAGAGATAACTCAAGGATCATGGAAAGAAATCCACCTGGAAAATGTGGGCAGAGGTACGAAAGGATCAACCAGAAGAGATGCCAAAAATGTATCTGGCAGTTTTCCTCTTGACCCAGGTAAATGCTGTCTTTTCTTTTTCATTGTTGTTTTTAAGATAAGACAAATTGAAACGAAGGTCATGAGATACAGATAAGCATAGAAAGTCCTTTGGGATGGGCTTGTAAAGCTCATGTAAAGTACATGCGGTTCAATAGTATTAATAAGAAGTGATAGTTTGTATTGGTTTCTAATCAAAGAGTTAATACACAAACCATCCATAATACTTGTTCATAAATGTGTATGCTTGTGTGCATTGTTATAGAGGAATAAACAAGCATGCAACTACATACATACATGTATGCTTGTGCACATACACATTTGTGCTTCTGTATATACATGTAGATGTATACATGTACATAAGTATATGTGTGCATCTGTGTATATACTGATGCTGAATCATAGGTGTATGAGTGCACACATATACACTAATATATATATGCAAGTGTACACATGCACACATATGTATGCACATTATATACACATGCACACCTAAAAACAGAGCTCACCACAAATATAAAACAACAACAACAAAACCCAAAACCCTAGGGCTGCAAAATAACCTAAGGAAAAAAATGATGAAAGAAAGTGGCATGGTGAGCGCTGCAACAGCGTCATTTTGGGGAGCTATCCTACTATTTGCAGACATTCAGAAATCTCACAGAGCCCTTATGGCACCTTTCCCAACCCAGAAGCAGGCTGGGAATGGCTCGAGACCATGTTTTTTTTGGAAGATGTGTGCCACTTCCTCCTCCCCATGCCAGGCAGGAAGCCCTGAAAGATCAGCCCCAGCAGGGACCAAGAGCACACAGGTAGAAAGAGAGATCAAAATAATTGAATATATACATCTACAAGTGCACACATTTCTATAAACATGCTTTGAAAAGAGGGGGGGTTGGAAATCAGGTCTTTGGTTTTTATTGTTTCTTTTCCTCAAACCTCAAAAAAAAATGTCAAGGCAGTTCTTATTTTATCCAGACCAGTTCATAAATCCCAGCTCATAAATCCACATGATATCCTGGGCTGCTGGATTTTGCATTTGGAGCTCAGAAAGACTGATAGCTGAAAGATTTATAAAATCCCAGGTAGCCAGCGTGCTCCTTGTTGGGTCTACTTCTGAGGGTCTGTGTGCCCCGTGCAGCCCAGCCGCCCACGTGTATGGGGGACTTTGTGCTCAAGCGGCAGCTCCCTGGTCTCCTTGTTTTGGTCATGATGAATGTGTGCAGAAGGCTAAAAGCTGGTCCTTTGGGATGGCCAGGACCCCTTTAAGGACTTTTCTGTGCAGTCATGGGGACATCCCATAAGAGGGGGATCAGCACTGGGAGTGCTGAGCTTGCTGCCACCTCCTGCAGCATTATACACTTGCTGTATGCCCTACACATACAATTTAGCTTGCAAGGAAGATCAACCATAAATAGCATAATTGTTTCTGCTGTATTGAAATTTTGCTCCTTGCAGTGTCATTTAATAAGAATGGCTGTTCAGTAAGACCAGAACATCACTGCTGGCATTTCTGTGGGGCCAGAGGATGCCAGTTATTTGAGAGGAATGGGACTGGCGCCTTAGCAAGAAGATGGAAGTGGAGATATCTCAGTTGCAGTGTGTGCTGCAAATAACGCAGCCACCAAAGCAGTATGTTTGCATTCCCTAAAGAACAGTGAAGGTTGCTGATTTGTTTTTTGTTTTGTAATTTTTTGTAGGTTCAGTGGATGTTGCACTTGAGCCCACGTCTACTGGGACAAAATTCTTCTCTGAAAGAGACGCTCTGAAGAATGCCATGTCCTACTTGTCCACATCCATAGGATGCTGGAAACACCTCCACAGCCTTATATCTATTATATTCCTCTGTTTTTCCTCTATGACCTTATCCAAGCCTAATATTTTTCTCCAGACTTGCAATGACAGACATTCCTAATACATTTCTGTTGCATTAATAGTAATACATACAATAAAACCTCTTCTACAGTTGCAATAGTTCCTTTATAGCTGTAAGGCTATTAACTAACATCTTTGTTACTGAGATACTGAATACTTTTTCTTACAGATATTTATGTTCCTGGGTTTGAAGTCCCATTGGGAAGCCCTCCTTCACCCTCCCAGGGAAAAGCAGAGGGCTCAAATTCCGGTCAGTTCTGCCTGTTCTGCCTGCTTGGTGTTTTAATAGAAGCACAAGGTCCAGCCAAATTTAGATTTGTTTGTTTGTTTGTTTGTCTGTTTGCATTAGTAGCAATTAAACCATCGCCATGGTTTATGTTGCCTGCGTACAGTGAGTGTCTCTCCCCTGGAGCAGCCACGTTCCCCAGGCAGGGTCAGAGGCTGCCCCCCATATGCCTCCTCCCCACAGAAATTTGGGAAGAGCACATTCACTGGAAGCAGTCACTCGTTGAAGAGGTCACACTAAAACCAGATGCAAACAGGCCATGGCCTTCACACAAGGACTGCATCAGACTCACAGAAGGGTAGTTTTTCCTGTTTATTCTCAAAATCCCAAGTTTTTCCAAGCCTGCGAGTGGCTCTCACGAGAAGCATCTTTGACAGCAGCATCCATTGCTCCATATACACTGGTTTGGGGACCTTTATTTCCATACATGCCCGAGTCCCCTGCCTTCGCTGGTGCTGGTTATCCTGAAACATTAACATGGGTTTTGCCCGTTGCTCCCCACGGTGGCTGGGCTGCCCAGAGTCCTGCGGCGCAGAAGGGCTGCAGGATGGGGTGAAGGGCAGGCACACACTTGTGCCTAGCGATCAGCCCCATCCCCTGTGATTCCCCTTGGGAGCAGATGGATATTCTTTTTCCTTCCCAAACAGAGATTTGGGACCTAGAAGCTGGCCAAACACAAAGTTTTGCAGTTTTAAATGTGTAACTCATCTTAAAGTTTCTTCTCATTAACAACATCCACATAAGATCCTTCCCCCACATCTTTCTTCCAATTCTGTTACTATTTTACTAATTACAAACACTGTACAAGAACTAGTATTGAGCTATAGAAATGAAAGGTCAATACATGAACAACACTTCATTTGTAAACAATATGGCTCTGCAATCAATTACCTCGTTTTCACAGAAGACATATTAATCTAAAAGCAAAGGATGGAGACATTTGGATGATGTGCAGAGGGGATCTTTAAATGTTAAATGTTCTTTAGCATGTGCTAAATAAAGGCTTTAGCAGAGTGAAAATGCAGCGCATAGCACTGACACTCCAGGGAGATTCCTTAGGTCAAGTGATTTGTACCTTCAGAATAGTTCTCCATTGCACTGTAAAGCCTCTGCCGCTGGTAGTAGCACGATGGGCTGGTGTTATTTAGGATGATAGCTGTAGCAGGGAAAATACTGCAAAAAGACAAAGAAAAAGGTCATCAGTGAAAAAAGTGCATATTTTAATAGGTGAATCACAGCCTTCTTTGCACTGACTGTTGTTTGCCAGCACGGGAGGTGCCTTTTCCCACCCTCCTTCTCGATAAACCTCGCTTCTGGTCTGCACAGCAGGGATGAAACATCCTCATGGGACCATGGGCAGGGAAACTGCAACACTGATGCCCCCAAAGCCACAACAAAGCCCCCAAAACTGCTCACTGATGCTACCCCCAGCCCCACCAGAGCCCATGCAGGAATGTCACCTCTTCCATGGGTCACGGTGGGAATCCACAACGTGATTCAAAGGTAAATTTCCTGGGTGTTGTGTATCCTGTGCCTATAAACATCATTAGAAGAAATTATAAGAAAATGCATTCCCAGACCTAAAACCAGCTCAGGTTTTCCTTGCGCAAAGAAAAGTCTCTTGTAGGCTTGTTCACTAATCTTGACAGCACAGAGACAATAGAAAGGGGGGGATGATTGCAATGCCTACTCGTTTTTGCATTTTCTTGTTGGATCTGCTGTACGTCTGCTTCACGCTCTCCGCACACTTTCTGCCTTAAAATTTCTATATCTAACATATGTTGGGGCTTAAGGGAAAAACAAAGACGTGAACCCATTGCAATGAACTCTCCCCACCCGTGATTGATCTCCTCCGTCCCCTGCATTGCTGGCAGTGGGAGGAGTGGGGCGGGGGCTGGTGGGGAGAAGCTGCACCAATGCGAGCCCTGGCCGGACGGGAGGCTCTGCCTCCCGCTGCCCTCTGCCACCGTCCCCTCTCCCCTGCTTGCTCCTGGACCTCCTGCCGGCCAAGCCCATTGCCTTTCCCAGGGGAAAAAAATATAGGAAAAAAAAATGATAATAATAATAAAAATGGGAATTTTCAGCAAGCTTTCCAAGGCAACCTGGTTCCTAGGGGCCCGGTGAGCTCTTCCACCCCACTGAGGGATCACAGGGAAGAGATGCCCCTCTTGGCAGCGGTGGGACCTCCAGCTGGTTTGAACTTGCTTCACTCCCCTCCATAGCCTTGTGGTTTTTTTTTTTCTTTTCAAATAGAAACATGCCCGGGGCAAAGGGCGCTTGAGCAGCGCACCCTGTCGCGTGGGCACCATCCCAGCTCCCCAGTGGAGGAGAGGGCAGCCCTCTCGGTGGGCTCGGTTGCCCTCTCCCTGCTGGTGACACTGAGGGTGACTCGACTGCACCGGCAAAATCCTTGCTCAAATGCCAGGAAGGATTTTGGCCAGTGCGGCAGAAAGCTGGTGATGGGGCTGGCATCACAGTGGGAATGGCGGGCTGGCGAGGCGGCAAGCCAGCAGTGTGTCTGCATCCCGGCGGGTATTGCAGCCACGCAGGGAGGTACCCACTTCTTCTTTAAAAACAAAACCTAGGTTAGGGCGAAAAAAAAATAATAAAAAAGCCCCCCAGAGTGATTCCCAAGGTAAACCTAAATATTTCCAGGTTTGCTCACCCTGGCGGGCTCGCTGTGTGCTGTAGCTGCTCGACCCGGCGGGCCTTTCAAAGCGCTCCGCAAGCTTCCGTGCCAAAATAAATGTTACTTTACCATCGAGCAGGCAGAAGAATGAAAGCCATGAGATGTGTGAGTGAGAAAAAAGAGCCCAAACAGGAAACCCTTTTTCTTCTGATTTTAAAGTCCTGGATGATCAAGGCTGTTCTGCTCGTTCTGATGTAGTCAGCTTGTAGATACCCAAATACGTACCCAGCCCTGGAAAGTACTCCCCCTTTGATTCCAGCAAAATCCCTTCTAATTCTCTTTAAATGTTCCAGGGCTTTTTGAAACGATTGCTATCAATGCCAACCAAATGCTTTAGATCTCTCTCTCTCTTTTTTCCTTCCTTTTTTTTTTCCTGTCTTTAAATACCTGCCTTATTTTTATGCAGCCCAGTTACTGCTGTACATGGAAAAAGTATCTAGAAAGAGATCTGGTTTGCTTTAGCCTTTATACCATATAGAGTTAGACACTTTAACCTTCTCTGTATTTACTTAGTTGCTTTAATATGATTTCTGTAACCCCTATAGTTCTTTTCTTTCCATATAACTTATTAAATATTTATAATACAGTAGCCCATACACATCAGAAGGGTCAGACTTTTATTACATTAGGCTCACCATCGCTATCCAGTAAATCTTAAGTTGCCTTCTCCCTACAAGTTAAAAACCAGGATTGTTCAGATGAACTTGGGCTGAGTTTGTGAGGGACCAGCTTAAAAACAAGCTGAGCTGGTTAAAACAATGGAGGTACTTGTTTAACCAGGAAATAATAGATCCCAGGAGATCTACAGAGCATACTGTGGATAGGAACACTTGGGGAGGGTCTGCTCTTCTTGCAGTCCTCTCTGGCTGGGTATGTGACTGTCCTGCAGAGCATTTTGCCATCTCTGTGACACCTCCTCCAGCCTAGATTTCTTCTGGCCCTGAGGTGGGATCCTCATGAGCCACCAAGTCCTCTGCAAAGCCATGGGATTAAAGGAGTTCCTAAAGGCAGGGCTTTTGGGCTTTGGGGTGTGCTATTCTTCCTTGGGTTTTCAATTTTTAGGAAATTTCTTTGCCTGCATCAGTTGGGTCAGAATTCTTTTACGTTATCCTGGAAGCTGTTTCTCTTCCTAATTCTGAGATGCCAGGAGCACAATCTAGAAGAAAAACACCAACAACCAGGTGACTCCAAAGAAAGCCGTGATGCCTGGCATGTAGCATTTCACCTTGCACTTAGCCATAAAACTGTGCAGGTAAGTAAAACACATTGGTGGATCTTTTTTTTTTTTTTTTCCAAGCCATTTTTTTTTTCAATACCTTTTGGATCTTCCCAGTTTTTGTTGCAAGCCAGTGTTGCTTCTTCACACTGTACACTGCTCGCCTGATCCTTTCTGTCCTCGGGCAGGCTTGTGCAGATGTGCGGGGTTCCCAACACTGGTGTCAAGTTTAGAAGGGAAACCTCTTCCAAGCTGCCTTCCCACCAGCATCATTTTTGCGGCTAATGCTCCTTCATGCACTATCTATTATGCCATTATTAAAACACAGCTTGCCGACAACTTGGGAAGAAATACGCTCCCCACGCTACTGCGGCGGAGGAGCAGGGACCGGGCGGCTCTGGCTGAGGGTGGCTGCCTCTCGCTCGCCTTCCCCCAGATAAACTTTCTCTCTTGGATGAAAAACGGTCATTTGTGTTTCAGCAGACCATAAAACCCCGGCTGAAAACTTTTCAGCCTTTTCCAAGTCAGAGCTGCCTTGCAAGACTTCAGACCACATTGCCATATGCTTCAGAGGCGTATGGTTTGATGCTTGCTAGGCTCCCCTCCGCAGAGCTGGCGGGTACCAGCACGTGCTCCAGGGATGCGCTCACTGGAGGATGCGTCTTAGAGCGCTTTCTCAGTCATGAAGCTCTCTTCACTTGGCCTTCTCTTGTGTTTGGGTGGCACTCCCAACAAACCTCTGGGCTCTGCATCCCTAGGGACAGGGACAGGGACAGGCAGCCCAGTACGGAGGTAAACTGGTGCCCTTACCCTGACACCCACACTTGTTTCCTTCTCCTTGTCTGAAAACTTTCACAGAAAGCACTGCAAAGCACACAAAATGCATACTCTGCTTCAGCTGGAAACTTTTGCTTCATTTCATTGTTGTGAATCAAAACATTTTAGATATTTGATTTTTTTTTCCTCTTTGTTCTCGCTCTCCATGCCACTTGGAGTGCTAGAATGAGAGGCACTCGTGTCTGGGGATTTTATGGCTTCTTTTCTCTTTTACACTCCTGTTCCTCTCCTTCCCCACTCTCTTTCCTTTCCCTAACTCCCTTAACTCTGCCCTGCCTTTCCCACTCTGGAAAAACTATGGGGGTGGCAAGAGGAAAAAAAAACAAAACCAAAAAAGCCCCTCTGCAATTGCGTCTCTGTGCAGTTTCAAAAATAAAACCAAAACTAATTGAAAAAGACGGTGAGACACTCTATTTCGTCAGGAAGGCAGGCGGAATTCTTCTTTCTCCCCTCTTGCAAACTCTCGATTGGCTGCAGGGTTTGGGCTTTTTTTTTTTTTTTCCTTGGCTTCCCCATTTAGTTTTGGGAGCTCGGACTGGTGGTGTTTAAGCAGGCTGGGCTGTCTGGCTGAGGCCTGCCACGGTTTAGGCCTCAAAGCCTCAGGGCTCTGCAGCACCAAGGCGCTCCAGGCCTGATGCTGGCACACAAGCCCATGCCACGAGGAGCTGGCGCTGAAGACTGCAGGCAACCTGTGGCCCCACCAGCTGTCCCATGACTGAGGCCGGTGGAGCTTCAGGACCACGTTTGTCTCCACCTTTGGGCTGCAGCAGGCCATCAGCACAGGACCTGCTCCTGCGTAACACATGGCGCTGCACTTGGGCCTACCTTGGGCACAGATTTCCAGGGCAGCACACACACACAGCAAACCAGAGCTCTCTCTGCTCAAAACCTTCAGAGGAGGCAGCTCCTGTGGGCTGAATGTCTTATTTTCCACAGCCCCATCTACCTTTGCTTTCATGCTGCTAATATAGTTTCTCCTCCTATCTTAAATACCTCCATGAAAAACACAGTAATGAGAGAGGGTCTATGCAGGTAATGTATCACTCCTTTAAAAATTATCAGATTGAAGAAAAAAAGAAAAAAAAAAGCCATTTTTCCCTACTAAAAGGGGACTTTTACAACCTAAGACACAAAGCTAATACTTGCGGTGTTGTAGCTCCAATCATTTTTTTTTACCAACAATGGTGAAAAGATGTGATTTTTACAAGCAAATAGGAAGAAAAAGCCTGAACACACCCTGGGAACATGTTTAAGAAGTTGATTTATGTTTCATGCTGAGCCTTACACCTGCAGTTCAAGCAAAACTTAACTTTGCCTTCCCACAGAGTCTAGTTTATTAGGTATCAAGGAGTCACAAGAAGCCATGTAATTAAAACTGTAATTAACTGGAAAAGGAAAGTGCCACCTGAGTTTTGAGAGGCTGTCAATTTTATTTCCATTACAGCTCCCCTTCTGGTTCTTTTGTCTTTAGGGTGTTTTTTTTTCCTCTTGATAAGAAAAAAAAATGTTTTCCTTCTTTTTCTTTTTTCTTTTCTTTTTATTAACTAAAGAAGGCACCAAATTCTCTTATGTCTTTGATCTCTGGGAAATAAAAAAATAATAATAAAAAAAAAGAAGCCACTTGTTTTTGATCTGGGACACGGGTTTACACATAGGCATTTGCCGCTGTGTTTGGCAACAGGTGGGAAGTGCAGAAAAAAATCTTGAACCATCCTCCCAGCAAGGGGTCAGCCCAGTTCAGAGCCCATTTTAACAAAACATAATCGATGCCCTTTAAGACGCATGACCTTGTAGCGGCAGGCGGCCCCAGCCAGGGCCGGATCCCACACGTCCTCCGAAGGCTGCCATGTCCTGCCCGCCGCCTCCGTGGCATTTCTGCGGGCAGGACAAGGCCACATGCGGCAAGGCAAAGCGTGTCAGGGAGAAACACAAGGCGGTGCGATGAGCCTTGTCAGCTGGAGGAATGAAAACCGAAAGGGGCCCGATTCCCCTGAAAACAATAACTGCTGAGGGTTTGGGCTGGATGTGCTGCGAGCCCCGGCCTCCCTCTGCCTCCAGCCTCCACCGAGAGCCAATGCCCCATGCAAGCAGCACGAGGTGCTCTAGTAACAAGGCAATTATTTAATGAGGTTTGAAGACACAAAGGCGTGGGTAAACAGTGCAAGAAAGTCTTACAAGTAATTACATAAAAATCACGAAAAATAAAAATTACATAAAATCACGAGAACAAAGGAGCTATCTTAGAGGCCATTATAAGGGAGATTTATGAATATATATAAATTTGGGGAGAGGAAATGTTTGTCTTCGAACAGATTATGAAGGGGGAAAGAGGGGTTGACATTCTCCCCTTTCCATATGACAGGTGACAAAAACCCATCAAGTGAAGTACGAACCTTGGATAAGGGAAGTTATTACCGTAAAAAGCAATTCTCCTCCAGTGCTGTTCCAAAATGCTTGTTTTTGTTGTTGTTGGTTTGGTTTGGTTTTGTGCTTTGTTTTCCCCCACCCTTAATCATCTGTAGTCTCTCGGCAGAGGACTCGGGACCCTCCAGGTTGGGAGGCAGCTCTCCATCAGGGCTAATTTGGGGAAGTGAGCCGGAGGTACCCGCAGCAGATGACACGCAGGGCTCAGCTTCTTATTCAGCTCCAAGTCAGCAGGGGCACCCCCTGACCATCTGTGGTCTATAAATTACAGTAACACCGGCACACATTGCTTGTAAATCACCAATGAACGGGCTTTACCTTATGACACACTACATGAACCCTGTTGGATATTCCAATAAACTCCCATAAACCATCTGATATAAACTCTGGATTATGTTTCTTTGGGGCTAGAAGAAAAACCTGGACTTTTCTTCATTCGCACAAACTTCTCATGCGTGAAACGAAGATGTGCCCTATGCTGCATTGTGTGTTTATGTATCAGGTTTTCTTATGCAAGAGAGATTTTCCCCCACAATTGCTATTACCATATACATTTCACTTTCTAAGAGTGCATCATTCTTGAGCTAAATGGGGTCATTGCTCTTCTGAAAAAAAAAAAAAAAGAAAAAAGAAAAAAAAAGTCACCACTGCATTTCAAAATTGCAATTTAAAATGAGCCTGCATTACAGGTCTGCCATTCTTGCTGCACCAAGCACAGGCTGATAATGGGAAGAAAAGCTTGCTGCTTCACAAACATCCTTGGCTTTTGGCACAGCCAGAAGGCCCAGCCCACTACATGGAGCCAGCCTTACCCTTAGCAAGGTATAAAACGCTGCAATTTCTTGCCCCCTCTGCAGCCCCGGGGCTAGAGCAGAAGTCTCAGCACATCGCCGTGTGCTCCCAGCTACGTGGCTGCTTGAAGCAGCTCTGCTGAGAAACCTGGTGCTGTATCGCAAGCATTTTCCTAAGATTCATCAAAGGACTGCTTGTGATAATTATATTAGTGAGCCCTGCATCTAGCCTGTCATCTGGGCAAACAGCTGGGAGGAAAAAAGTATTGTAGAATAAGTTATTCCGAGCGTTGCAGGGTATGCCAAATAAACAATCTGATAAATGCTGTTCAACTAGCTTTACTGCTGACCACGAATTAATCTAGGATGTAGCACGGATAGCCAGCCCGGGCTGTGCCGTGACTCCTCGGCAAGTTCTTTAATTGAATCTGAAATGCTGAACCGTCGCGGGCGGTAGAAGCCTTGCAATCTAATCGGTCCCCTGTGTCACATCTTGCTCATGCATAGCATAAGCTTCCTAAGGCAACATTATTTTTATCTGGGTTTCTTCAGGCTATAGGGGCTGGCTTTTATCTCTGTGTGTATGGATGGGTGTGTGGGTGCACAAGCCTTGAAACCCGTCAGCCCGTTGCAATCAGTCTGGAAAGGTGTTCCCACCTCTTGGAAGCAGGGAAGCAAAGCAAGACCCATCTGGTGACCTCCTGTGATGCAAATGGTTGTGGTATGGGCTCAGCATTGGTAGACATCAGAGACTCCACATCTGCGAGAGCAATCCGTGGGAAACAACCCTTTGCTGGCAGTGAGCATCCAGCTAATTAATGCTCATGAATATTGCTCTTTTTGTACTACAGCACTACTTCCAATCTTCAACCAATGTTGGTATCTCATTGCATACAGGCCAGAAAGCATCTAATCTAAGCAGTAAAAAGAAGTCAAAGCAGTGAGTACATGCTCTGGAGAAACCAAGAACAGCAGTATTACGCAATTCCATGAAGACTGTATCTCACTGAAATAATTAGAATATTATCAGAAGCAATTTTTTTCCTCACCAGAAATGCACATTCATAGCACTTATTGAATTAGGTTGAGTCTCTCTGGTCAGTTTAGTTTCAGAAAAAAGGTTGTAGAAAAAAAAATAGGAAGAAGAAAAAAAGGCACTTTATTTGAATGTTACCTCACATTTTCCTGGGGGAAAAAAGAAAAAAAAAGAAGAAAAAAAAAAAGAAAAAAAAGAAAACAGGATGCTGCTTAAAATCTAAATATAACTAATCCACTTCAGCTCAGACGCACACCCTGTCATTTTGGGGCAGGGAGCTTCTGGCTCACAAAGCCCTGACATCGGAGCACCTGCACAAGGGACACCTCGCAGCACTTCTCCCTCCCAGGCAGCAGACCCCAAGCCCTGATTTTCGCAGCAAGGCAGCATGAATCCCCTCAACAGGTCTGGACACGGGCACACTGAAGGACTTCCCACCTCACCCACCGCGACCCCCTCGCCTCCCAGCCCCACAGCCTCCCCTCTACCCTGTTGTAGCTTTCACCGGCCCCTCTCCATCTGCCCCCTTCTGCACAGCCCAACAAGAATAAGAAGTGATAGTGCTATTTCTGGTTTTTAACAAGATTTGGAAAGCATTCAAGTGCCTGACTAAGTGGTTGGAAACAAGGAAGCAGAATGATGTTTTGGCATCCTGCGATGTGTGCATGAAGAGCATAGACACAAACACATTGAGCGCACATACTGTAAAACAAGATTACAAGGAGAGTACGACTAATAAAAGCCTATTAAAACATCATGGATGCTATTGCTGCTCGCATGTATGCCTATGTATTAAAATAACAAATAGTTCACGTGAACATACAGTTACAACATGACTGATCACAGATATAGCTTTCAGCAACCTTTAAACACATAATGCCATCCCGTAATTAATGTAGCCTATCCTGAAATTTGAGGGATTTATTGATACTGGCAGAAACATTTGCAAATAACTTCGGGAAGTTCATGACATACCTTGTATCCCGAGGGGATTCATTCTTTTTTTTTTTTCTTTTTTTTTTTTTTTTCTCCAGCTAGCATCAATAAATTCATTCAGGGCTATTAATGCACTGAGCTAAAGGGTAGTCACAAACACCACTAGGAAGTCTCGATAGGAAGTTTTAAGAAAGTACAAACAAGAAGAAGAGCCTTATTGTGTTTCTGTTTGTTTTGTTCTCTTTTATAATCGTGACGAAAGATACATAACCACGTCTCAGGGGGTTGGGTCTGAGATTCACAGTGAAAAAAAGCCAAAGCAGATTATAGGCAAAGAAATCTGCAAATTGCCCAAATTCCCCAGGAAAAAACTGTGGTGAACCCCTTAGCTCCTGGCTAGGCAGGAGGCAGGTGGAAATGCTACAACCGGGCAATGCACATATAGAGAGGTTACATCTTTTATATGGCCAACTGATATAGGTGGGAAAAAATCTGTGAACACAGCTCTTTCCTGGAGGAACTGGGATGTGCACACCCCCTGTGCGGGAAAGCTGCTGGTCCTCTTGATGGCCAGGGAGCAACAGCCGGATCCCAACAGTGTGGTTCATGCTCTTTGCTTTATACAATCACCATGATGATAAAACTTGGCTGTGACCCTACATATTTAAAAATGTATGCACTTTGAGATAACTAATGTCAGTGTTTCCTTTGAAAGCAATAGCTGCATCTGAAGTGAAGAGGCCACCAGGTCCGCTTGACTTCCAGGACCAGCTTTGCAGCCAGGAGTGATCCCAGAAAGATGATTTCCAACAAGCAAAAGCCATATCCTGTTGTTTTGCTGTGAGCAGGTTTCCATACCCGAGGTCTGTGCAGTGCTGGCACAGTCACAGCACCCAGAGCATCAGATGGCTGTTTGGTTTGGTGCTACTGGGCTGCACTTGCATCAGCTCATGGGGTGTGGGTTTTCCTCTGCCTGCTCTTCATGTTCCTTCTGCCTCTGAGACGTTTCTTGTCTGGAACCACTTTATCCTCAGGAGGTATTTTTGCCAGTGAGTGCCTATCCATGCACATACTGACCAACAGACACAGGATTAAAAATGGTAAGACAGAGGAGCGACGCTTATTTTAGAAAATCATTCGGTGATGTATTTTCTTAATCTTTCTAGGGACAGAATTTGACATAGCACATCCACTTGACAAGCAATCAGCCATTTGAACAACAATGAAAAGACAGCAATACCTGAAAAATACCCCAAAACGTGTTTCTGAGCTCTTCCTTTTGTTTGGATGTGCTGACTCCTTGCAAAGGCAGAAGGCAGGACCAGCCCCGGGGGGCAGTGCCTCAGCCATCTCCATGGCTTCTGCATCCCTCCCACCCACATCCCACTGGCTGCATCGAGCATCCCAGTGTTTCCTCACACTCTGCTCTTCCACGACTTAAAACATTTCCAATGTGGCAATGTCTCCAACTCAATGTCTGCAAGCCATCGCCCCAGTCAACTAGTGCTTTATTTTTTTTGAAAAAAAAAAAGAAAAAAAAAAGAAAGAGTTGTTTTAGGTTACGCCATGCCACAGTTGGTACAAAATCCCCTCGAGGCTGGTTGTGGCACTTTGCCCTGGGAGGCAATCCCTTTACTTGATTTTTTTCCTGTGATTGATGCAGAGAGACAGCATGGTGCCCACAGATTGAGGAGGACTTGTCTGGCCAGTGAGGACACCCCACAAAAACGGGCATGGGAAGCTGCCAGAGGAAGCATCACAGGTGAAGATTTTGCATCCCTCCGGATGCTGCCTTCAGCGTTGTGAGCTGGGCTGTGAAACAAAGCTGCCACCCGAGGTGCTTGTGGAGGACCAACAGCCAGCAGGACCCACCATGTTATTGTCCTCCCTTACTAACACTTTTCCATTATTTTATTTCATTTTATTTTATTTTTCCTACCAGGGACATGGAAAAAACTGATGCCACTGCAGGGAAGGGAAAAAAAGCAGCAGAGTAAATCTGGAAATGGACATTTGTGCTCCAGGCACAGGGAAGCCCACCATCATTCCCATTGGGATGGCCCATCCGGAGCTCCCATCTCCAGCCCAGCTTTCCTCCAGCCTTGGTCCCTGCAGCACTCCAGGCTTCCAAAGTCCAGGCGAGCCCCAGAATACCTCAGGAACAGCATGAGGAGCCTCTCGTGCCGCTGATGGAGGAACAACGTTGTCAGCTGCAAAGAAGAAGAATTTGAGGTTGGCTGTCGGAGCACTCTGAGCTCAGGAGGGGTTTGGAGGAATGCAAGCTGGGGTTACATAAAACACTGACTCATGCTGAGACATCACGAGTTTTGAAAGCTTCATCTGAGGAACGAGCAAAACCTCAAGCTGCACATCGCTTACAAGTCAACAGGAACCAGGGATGCTCGGGACGTCTGAAAATCAGGCCTCGGCGTAGGCTTGTTTTGAAGTCCTGCCACCGCTCCCAGGAGGAAATGAGAGCCATACACATCTATCGGGGGGGTGAAATCGGCCCCTTTGTTACTTCAGGGAAGATTGGTACAGGCATTTTGGCTTTACTCATTGGAGAGAACTCGCCTAAGTTGCAGTAAATATAAGTCAAGTTCTTTTTTCTTCCTCCCCCCCCCCTTTTTTTTTCCTCGCTACTGTGTACAATATTGAAAAGTATGTCATGCAGATGCTAAAAGGTTTTGCTTTTTTGTTGGGATGTTTAAGTGTGCAAATGTTTGTGGTTTCGTTTACTGGGCAAAAACAGTTGTGGCTCTTGGCGGCCGGATCCGGTGTACAATTTCTGTGAATGCGTGGATGTGGTTCCTCCTGGTGCACTGGGAGTCCTCCCTGTGGCTTTACGGTTTGCTAAAATCATGTCCCATTATACAGGTAATTTGTGTGCAGCAATGGTGTGCATGTGAGGGGTGTGAAGGCAACAGGAATGTAATGCCAAGGACTTCCTGTCATGCATTAGAAACACGGACCGAAACCATTCACACTTTGATATTTAAATAAGACTTTCAAGTTCCATGCTTGGAGACATATGCAAGTAGTTGATTTTTGGATCCCTTACAATTTTCTCTCTCTCTTATTTACAGTAGGTACTCAGCATCTCACCAAAAAAAAAAAGAAAAATAAAATCAGTTAAACTATTCAAGTGCTTAAATAAAGATATGGTTGCCTGACTGTGTTTGTCCAAATTTGAAAAATATTGCCTGCTTTTAAGCTTTATGTCTCTTTTCTCTCCATCACAGTCTCTCTCTCTCTCTCTCTGCCGCAAATACGCTCATGGAAAAATGAAGATGTACAGATGGGCTGTTCATTTTCAGTCAGGTTGCTGTGTAAATATGGCATCAGGAAAAGAAGCGCCTGAAAGAGTGTGAGAAACACAGATATACACAAGGCATCCCAACCACCACGTTTGGGCTGCCTCTGCATCACTCAAGTATGCATCATCCAGCTCTGGCACAGCTGTATGAGGCCGGAGGGAAATGGAGCTAACGGATAACAAAGTATTGGTATATCGTGTGCCTTTCAACCTTGCACAACGGGATAAAATAAATACGGATTAGTGCTGGGCTCGAAGTTTTTATTATGTGAGGTACTGGATGTGCAAGTGCCTGAGTTTCTGATGTTAAAAAAAAAAAGTACTAACTGTATAAATATACACACACCAGCAGCCACACGTATATAAGTACAAACATATATATATATCTATATATGTATATTTATTTATTTATTTATTTATTTTGTTTTGGTTTGCAAAGCTCCCTCCGGCAGGGTCCCAGATAATTTTTAAGCCCCTCATTGCAATTGTTAACAATTTAATCACCTTATAAACTTCTGCAGTGACTAACGCCGTGTCTATGCTTTTGGCACGCCACGTTAGAGAATTTGTTTTAGCAACAGCGGTATGTAAAGCAGACGCACTATTTGTGAGGCTCGAAGCCCTTAAAGTCATTCCTTTCTCTCTGGGCTATCGACATTCCTGAGCGCTCACGATGCAGCTGCTCGTGGCAGCGCCGCGCTGAGCCGCTGGACAGCCCACATATGGCCGTGCGCAGAACAATAGCAACTTGCTGTTGTTATTGTTATATGCATCACCATATGTGTTTATTAGAAACAGCAATAAAACGATGACAGGCTCCTTCAGCTATCCCCGCTGCTTGGGGAGAAGAAAAGTGAGGGAGTCAGCGGGATAAAATTAGAGGGCTGAGTGTTTTTTCCCCGGTTTTGGGGGAGCTGATGGTGCGGTGGCGCGGTCCCACTCCTTGGGGAGCATGGCTGCTTATCGATAATACTGCCAAGTTAATACTGCTCATATAAACAGACGGCGAGCCCGAGTTGCCTCTCATTCACTTTTATTAGAGAATTGGAAATGCTGAATCCAGATAATGACAGCACCCAAACCCGTGTGAGATTTACCTGCGTGCAGCCTGCCCTGAGCCACGCAGAAGAATTGCACAGTATTTGAAGTCGGTTTGGGTCAGGAACACAAAAGTTGTTGTTGCATCCATCATGAGCATGGCCAGCCAGTGGGGCATCACCTTCAGCATCGGTCTGCCCTGAAACAACTTCGGATGTGTGGAAATAGGGATTGGGAAAGCTGCTTTTTTCAGACTGGAGGCCCGAAGTGGGCATCAGGAGGCCAGAAGAAGCACAGAAATGTTTGAAGGCTGTCTTGCCACCATGCAGGAATAAGTACTGGGGAAGGAGAATGGGCATTCAAAGTGCAAAGAGGAGGCTAAGACAGATGATTTGAACGTTTGAACCATTATGATTCTCCGTCATTTCCCTCAGCTTCTACTATTTGCTATATTTTAAAGGAAACAGGGAAAACAAACATACAAAACCTTTGGCAGTAAAACCAGCAGTTAGAAATGTGAAGTATCTAAACGTAATATACCGTAATTTTGATATCCTTGCTTGCTGCAATCTGTCTTCAGACATATGGAAATCAATGGGATCAAGTATATACATCGAAAGGCAGAAGTGAGCATCTGCATACATGATATGCACACTTTTCCATGTTCAAATCTTGATTTTTCTTGATAATAAATGGAGCTTCCATTTTGCTGTCTTTTTGTGACCAAATTAACAAACCAAAAAAATATAAAAATTCTAAAAGTTAGTTAGCAATGCTGAGTTGTATCATTTTTACTGTGACCTTGCATTGCAACTGTAGTAAGAATGGCCATTTCCACTCTTACTTTACTTCTTTTTACTTCCTACCCATAAAAGTAAACAACTCAAGACAACTTTTTACATCCTTGAAAAGTTCCCAAAACAGGATTTTCCACTGAGGCTGCAACTCTCTTGGCTTTCTTCTTCTTTTTCTTTTTTCTTTCTTTCTTTTTTTGGGGAGCATCAAATGATTTTGCTACTACACTGAAACAAAGACACTAAATTCTGCTGCCTTTAATTATTTTGCTAATAAAATAAATTAGCAAATTATTTTGCTAATAAAATAAATTGTGTTTTTTCTTAAGACTAAGCCAGTGCTTTTAGCACATGACCATCACCCCGCCTTTTCCTGATGCAGCCACCATCTGCATGTAAACTTCTTATCACAGGGTATTGTTTTCTCACCACAAAAACACAAACTTTTTTATTGAATAAACCCAGTCACTTATCAGTTTCAAAGTGTTGCTGTATTGGTTTCACACAGGTTGATAACTCAGGTTGAGTTATAACAGGTTGATCTTCGCCTTGACTTATCAGAAAGAGTTGTTTTCCAACAAACACCTTTAATTCTGCTTCCTTTTAGTCATTGCCTCCTGAAATGTCATTTTGTGGATTAAAAATATCCCATTTATACCTTTTGAAAAAGCAACAGCGCATCAGGCATTCCTGTTTCTTTTTAATTTCAAACAACTACCTTGAATTTGTATTACTTATTTTTTAGTAATAAACCCCATCTTGCACCCATGAAAGATCATCAGAGCTTTGCCACTGAGTGAAATAAAAGCAGGATGAGACCATATGGTTCTTGTTAAACGAGCCTCATCTTCCTATTGTTAATGCTTATCTCCAAAATAAAGTATTTCTGCAGAAAGCATATTCCCATAGTATGTTCTCTTTCCAATGACCAGCTGGTTGCCAGTTTGTTATTTGCACTGCAGTAGACCACTTTCATCTATTTCTATTCCAGTCCAAGAACACCATTTGTACATTGTCCAACTTGGAAATGTTAATCTGACACCATTGGTCAGGGGCCTTTTAACTACAAGTGGCAAACTTCCAGCTAGCTGCCAGTTGAGTATTTACACTGGAATTTTTCTTAGCCCAGAAATAAACTATTTGTTCGCCATAAACATCAGCAACATGCCAATAATTTCTGCAGCACACATGGAGGAAGGTACAGCCCACCACGCGTTGCTGTTGGCTTCTCAATAGCCTCATAAGTAGCTCCTTGGGGAGATGCTGCTTGTCTCGAGCCAAGACAAATAGATCCATTTCCCCCTCGATGCGTGCACATAACTTTTATTTACTTTCGTGGGAGTTACGCATGCATATTGAAAGGGAAGAAGGGGGACCCAGAGCAGGATGGTTGGGCAGGAGTCTGACAGCTTCTCCCGAGACCAGGGGCTGCCCCTAAGAGCCGAAACGCCAGGAAAACTGCGATGCAAAGAAATCCAGTGGCTTTGGCAGTGCCCACAGCCACCTGTGCATGGCCACAAGCACAGCACCAAGGCTATCCACCCAGTCGGGGCAGCCCTGCGTGCTCCTGAAGGCAGATTTTCTGAAAACAGTGACACAAACCCGAAGGGATCTTTCTTAGGAGATTGCTATTACTTCCAGCAATACAATTCGTGCTTCCTGAAAGAATATTATACTTTTCAAGGAAATAAAAGACTGCAAGAAAAAAAAAAGTTATGTTGGGTTCTGCGATTTACCTTGTTATGCCGTGGTAAGGGTGTGTTTCATGTACTTTGTTCAACTCTGTTAAAATAAAACATTTCCTTTTTACATATTCCTGTGGTGACCTGCGGATAGGAGAGGCCAAGAAAGATTTTAGCGAGTTCAAAATGTAAACTTCAGAAATGGAAAACCCCTCTTTAAAGAAAAAAAGAACTATAACAATGATGCCCCATTTCCCCCTTGGCTTTTCCTATTGGATCAGAAAACTCCCTGGTTGCCTTTTGTGTTACCTTGGTTGCTCCAGGTTAAAAAAATAAAATGCCAGGTTTGAAGGGAACTGACCCTATAGACGTACTGTACACGAAGGACCATTGGGGATGTATGGCTATCTGATTATTTATGGACTTCTTAGCACCTATCCATGCATTTAGTTCCACTTCCCCTTCCACCTGCACCTCACAACCTGCAGGAACGTGCAGGCCAAGAAGCAAATAGTGGCCAGCACAAGAAGCAGGATGCTGCAAACCCACAGCGAATGGGCCAAGAGGTGTGTGGCGACCATCAGGCTGGACAGCAGGGCTTGATGGGCACCTCGACAGGTATTAAAAAAAACCCAAAACTTTTCATATCCAACCATGGTGACTGATAAGGCACTCACTGCTGCTAGATAGAACATCACCTTGGGCAGAAAGCAGTGGTTCTGTGACACCAAGGGCTTGTCACCCCAATGCTGCAGCTCACTTGCTCCTGCAGTCAATGGGGTTCCTATACATGACGTATCAATCTTATTCCTGACCTTTGCTAACTTCCCAGTGCTTGTTTTTTTGCACCCTCAGCATTCCTTCAATTTGGGAGTATGAAATATATATGCATACGTAGCTGTATATGCCACACCAAAATTTGATAAACGTACATTTTTTCCACCTCACCTAAGGCTTCTCTTGCAATTGAATGAAGGCAAACAAAATATTTTGACGTCTTGAAATACATTCTTTTTTCCAGGAGGGCAAATAAATAGACCTGACATAAAATAATGTCATAACAATCAGCAACAACAACTTGATTCTCGCCGCTGTAACTTGAAACTCTTCAATGAAGGTTGAAGTAACTCTGGTCTGAATTCCTGGCCGCTACGAGGACTCCACTCCTTTTGTGTTGGGTTTTTCTGCATTGCTAATCCTAACTGGAGCTAGCTCTGAGTTAGCTAAAATTACCAAGTATTTTCCTCACAACGCTTAAGGAAATTTGGCGATTTGAAATCATTCTCCTTGACTTGAGCCTAGCAATGAGCGACTTCTGCTTGGAAACTGGACTGGAAATTTGGGCTCAAGGGGAAGAAAAAAATCAAGCCATTCGGGAAGAAATACAGTTAGCAGGGGAAAACTAGGAGAAAAAAAAATAAAAACACTACGGCCTGAGAAGAGTGATTGGGACACTGGGAAATAACATCAAGCTTCCAGAGAATAAAGTTGAGCAGTTGAAGAAAGGCTGTGAGTACTTAAAAAGAGAAGCAGAAAGGCCTGGGGCTAATCTTTCTGCTGGTTTATTTTTTTCCCCCTGTTTGTTTATTTGCTACAAGTCAGATTTTGGAGCAATTAGTAAAATATCATGCAAATATTCCCTGTGTGACTGCACATGAATAACTTTAATTTTGCTAAACATTTGTCTCGTCGCTCCAAAATACATCTGCTGTTTGCGTTGAGATAATCTGCTGAAATATTGGGAAGTAAATTAGAGTTTTTATAAGATATTTATGAAACAACTTATTTGTATATTAAATATCTTTGACTATCACGGCCTGTTTTTTTGGCTTACGTCTTCCTTCCCCAGGAGGATCTGTGCCCTGTTTCAATTACACATTGCTTGCGAGCAACGGGGCTGGGCACCATCTTGTGGAAAGGCTCCAACTGGCTGGGAATGGCTCATACATATGAGCGTGTGCTCCTAGCAGGCTAAGGGAATAGCATGAGATTTGCCAGCGGCCTATGAAAAAAAAAACAAACACGAAATGAAATACAAGGTTGGGCATTCGCATGAATTCTGGCAATGCCACCTCAGGAGCCTACATTGCTCTGTTTGGATGGGGTGCTGCGATAAATGCCGCCATGGAGAGAGGGATGATGTATGGAGGGTGCTCCCAGTCCCTGCTTGCCGACCACAAACCGTATTGGTGAGAAAATTAAAAGCACTTTTGAACCTCTTTTTCATACTCCTGGCATTGTCCCATTCTCTTTGCATGCAGGTAAGCTGGAGGCCTGTTTTGCTGGAGCTGCAGAAGATCAGGTCATTTGTTATCTCCCAGCACCGATGCTCAGGGCAGGACTGGTGACGATGACATGGAGGGCTGTACCCAGTGGGAAGGAGGTAGGGAGATGGAAACAGAAGATGGAAAGCAAACAGCTTTAAGTGCTGGAGGAATTGGAGGGTCTTGAAGCCATACTATCAGGGACCAGCTGCACCAGCTTCAAGTGTGGATAGATACTGCTGTGGGAGGGTTCTGAGGGTTCAGTTCAGAGATACTTGCGGTGCAATTTGGCTGCACAAATCGCAGCTTAAGAACCTTTAAACGAGCTTACTGAGTGCCACCTTCAAGACCAGCATCATCTTGCCTCACAACCTCCTGCAAAGCTGCTCTATCCCTAGTCCACGTTAAAACCGAATGCACATTTTGAAAGCAAATGGGGTAAAATGAGCAGAAGAGAGAGTGCAGTGCAGTGCTACTAGCCTCCCCAAATAGCTGGGGTCTGCCTTTGGATGATCTAAATGCTAAACAGAGAAGCCTGGGAAAGACAATGAGATTGAAACATTTTAATGGTGCTTAACACCTTAACCCACAAATCCCTCTCTGGCTTTGTATTAACACTACCTACACAGAATTCAGCTTAAAAAGAATAAAAATCTCCCAACAAACTAGCAAGACCATTCAATGCCTTCATTCTCCTCTTAGTTTGCAGAGAAACATCAGGCATAATGATAATAATTAGGAAAAGTGCCCAGTGAGCTTTGTCTGAACACAGGCTGCAGGTTCCTGATATCAGCAAGGATTAAGAGGAGGAAAGGACATTTTCCAGACTCAGGATGCCAGAAGCCACCTTGCCCATCCTCGTCCACGTGGGCTGCAGCAGAGAGGAGCGGGGTACCTCCAAGTGTGCTCGGGGTGCCAGGGGAACCGCATCATGTCGCCTTCCAGCTGCCAAGGTGTGCCCATGAAGCAGAGTGCCAGGCTCTCTGCACACCCTCAGCTTGCTGTGTGGACCCTTTGAGACACAGCTCGCCCTGCCCGGCATTGCTTTTGGTTGTATGAATGTTAATGAACTTGCAATTGCACAGGGGGGAAAAAAGATATACGTATGAATCAGGACAAATATATACATGTCATGAATAGAGACATATACATACACACTTTGTCTCCCTCTCTCTCATATCTACGTATGTATATTCTTGGTCAATGGTGTCCTAGAACCCAAATGCACCATTTAATTATTTCTGCTGGGAGTGCCAAAGGAACTTACAATTTATTTATACAGTTAAATCAGCTACAGATGTGTGTGTGCTTTTTCCTCCTTTCCGCCCATTCTTTAGTGTGCGCTTTTATGACATCTTCACTTAGTTTTCTCCCTCCTTTCACAAGGGCATCTGACAAGCATTGAGAGGCGGCCTCTGCTCCCCATGGCTCCGGCTGTGGCAGCGAGCATCCTGCACAGCTTTCGCGGGGCTGTGCCTTCCTCCTTCCCCACGGCAAGGGCTCGGCAAATGAAGCAGACCTCCTCGCTGGGAGCTGAGGGGAAAGGAAAGTTTTCTGAGCCCTACGGAGCCAAGAGCCCCTGGCTTGCTGCACCAGCTGGGCACGTGCTGACGATGCTGAGTACCACGGGGAAGGAGCCCACCACGCGGTACAGTGAGATGCTCAGCATCATTCTGGGTGCTGAATAGCTATTAACAAGATGAAGCCTCTGAACAGCAGCAGCAGCAGCTTCTCCCCTCCATTCATGTGAGCCTCTAAGATACCACAAGTGGCCTCTGCTTTCCATTTGTAGGGTGGGGAAAGTGCCATGGACCCACTGGGGATGGGCTGCAGCAGGACCTGCTGTCGCTCCGACTTGCTTGCATCAGCCTTGCTTGGTGTTTTGGGTTTAGATCTGTGAAAACCAGGCTGGGTGCTAACTTTCACCATACTGCATTATGTAGGTGGCACAGCCAAAGTCTGAGGTGACGATTTGATTTTTAGAAGCATTATTAATTTCACCCCCCCCCCATCAGGATGTGTTTTTCCCTTGTGTGAAGCTCGCAGGAGTGGAGCACCAGCCACTCCAAGCAGCATGCGAATAACCACCAGCAGAAACCAGGACAAATATTGCTCTGCCCCTTTGGTAGGAGGAGGCGATCTCTTTCTGCTTCACTCAGGGTTTCACTTTACCTGGAAGTGGCTTACTTTGAAGCCAGAAAATGCAGTTTAGATTCTTTTGGCAGGAGCCTGATGTTTCCTAATATCACTCTGGATGCTTCAATGATGTGATAATAAGCATATTAGAAGCATTTAGGAGATAGGATTATTAACAAATGATGACTCATTTTGAAACGTTCATGCATACCTAAACGTGGTGCTCACAAGTGGGGAGCCCATTCATGTCAGCACAAGGAGGTGAGCGATGTCTCTGGGGCCGTGCCGCTGGATGCAGTCCTGTGGCTGCCTTGCCAGCCCCAATGGCCCAGCGAGGCTGGAGGAGCACTCTTCAATCTGGATGCCATCACTCCAAGGACATCTCTAAGCACGAGCTGATGGCACCATTGCAGAAATCTTCTTGGGGAAGCTGGTGGCGGTGTAACCAAAGCAGTCTCTTTAAATCTGCTCATATATGAGGATAATTGATTGCTCTGGTTTGCTTTGGAACAATTTTCCACTGTGAAAATTATCTAATCTGGTTTATCCTATGCTATCTGAAAAAGTGCAAAATTTTCAGGTCTGTATCATATGTACAACTGCATCTATGCAAAACCTCAAAAAGTACTTAAATGCACATATTTATTATATTTTATGTATCTACATTACAGATTTCTCTTTCTTTTTATGTCTTGTTTAGCATAGAAGAGTGTATATAAGCCTAAGAATATATAAACATATATATGCATACACAAGTATAGCATGTCCACGTATGTATATATGTATACATATGTATGTGTGTGTATATACATGCATACCTATGCATGCATATATGCATACATGTGTATATATGTATACATGCATATATAAACACACACATGTATATATACATGAATATATATGCAGAGCATCTATAAATATACATGCACACATATTCAAATACATGCATGTATGTATACACATTTATGTACCCCCATGCACATACATAGATGCGTATATATCTCCCTATCTGTACCACATGTATATCCATCTACCTGAACATGCTGGGCTGTAGGAAGGAGTCCGACCACCTGCTTGATGTTCAAGGCACTCCAAGTCCCCCGACATACAACACAAGGCTCCACAGCAGCTCCTGGGCGACATGTAAGCAAGTCCCCTTAGGCACGGCAGCAGTTCTCACTCCTACATGCTACAAGCTGCTTTCATTACAATTCAGCACTTCTGTTAACTGGTTTTCCTGCAGACGCTGCTCGAAAGCCTGTTTTCCTCCCCTTCACCTGGCTAAGAGCTCCCCGTGCTCCTGGGGCAAGGGCAGCTGCACTGAAGACGACGCATGAGCAAAGGTATGGTGTTAGCATGCCCACACATTAAACCTGCCCACCGTTTCCCAAATGGAGTGCCTCGATATGGCAAACTGCAGAAAAGACAGGATGTTTGGGATGGGTTTTGCTGTGGCTTTGTGCACCTTCAGTATGTAGGCTCTGACTGTAAAGCAGGTTTGGCTGTTTGGTATAAAGCACTGATTGGTGAAACAGTTCTTGCAATGAGCTGACATATAGAGAAGATCCAGAATATTTTTAAAATACCTCCAGAATGACTTTTTAAGTCTTTTTCTCCAACAAGCATACTGCAAGCAGTACGCATGTTCCCCAGCATCTCACCAAGCCAACTAAACCATCTATTTTTTTTAACCCCAAGACTTTCAAATGCACAGAGCAGCATGTTCACCAGTTGACGATGCCCTTGCTGTGCAGCTGACAGCTTCATGCTTCCCTTCGGCACCTCCCCAGCATGGCTATGCCCATCTCGTTGCTCGGTTCCAGTGGCACGGTTTGCCATGGGCACAGAGGGGAAAGGGGCCCAGAGCATGGTGCTGCAGGGCACCCCAGTGCCATTCAGAAGCAAAATATTTATTCCTGACATTGTGTGAGGGGAAAAAAAAAAAAAAAAAAGCAGCAGCTGGATGTAATTCAAGTCTCTGTAAAGTCACTGGGAGTCTTCCAAAAGGCTTCAGTGAGAGCAGAATTAGCCCCCAATATCTACATAAAATTGGTTGCCTTTTGCATATCAAAGTGGTGACTCCTCTGTTCTCTTTTAAGTATGCTATAAGCAGAGCTTTATCTGTCCAGAAAAACCATGCTGACAAGACAGAACAGCCCAGACGCAGAGGCAAACTTGGCCATGCTCCAGCAGGGAGAGTGGTGCCAGTAAAGATGTAGGCTGACCTCGAGATGCTGTTGATAACGTGACTTGGAGAGCTGTTTGAAACCTCTCCGTAGGTCCCTGTTGTTGTTTACAGCAATAAAACCTTCAGCATCCCTTCTGCTTCACACTCGCCCTCCCTTCCACATCAGCTCCCAGGCGTGACGAGCTGGAGTGCCTTGGTGTTTCTCCCTGGCAAGGAACACTGATCCCCTGTGCACACTTTCCTCTCCTGAAAACAGCCCTCCACAAGTGGGGTTGGAGGCATCACATCAACAACAGCCCAGTGACTCCCTGCCAATAACACCATGTTTTGAGAAAAAGAGGTGGTTTTGAGAGCCAGGAGTTGAGGCTCACATTAGTCTCCTTGCCCACTTGTCAGCCTGGTCACCTTTTGACAACACTGTAGCTGCTGGCCCATTTCAATTAAATCAGGCATAAAGTTCCTAAAAAGCTCATTAAAATAGGTGCTGACCTGAGGATGACACATACAAATTAGTGCCGCTGCCAAAGGTGAGGCTGCACTGGGAGCCTACCCACCGTAGCAGACACCAAAGAATCCACAGAAGCAAGAACAAGAAAGTCAGCGAAAGGAAAACTTCACAAGTCATGGGGCTTGTTGGACTTGGTTGCTTCACTCAGCTTCATTTCTTCAAATCCCACCTCCACCTCATTTCTCTTTCTTTAAACTTAAATTTCTGTAAACCAGCTATGATGTTAATGATTCTACGATTCTGTTACCTACTATGTAATTTCTAGGAATTTTCTTGCAGCACTCCTCTCTTTCAGGAGCTGCTCATTGATAACTGTGTATCCCACCAATACATCAAATCTGCTGGAAATCTGGTAGCAAACAGGCTGATGAGACAACCTCCTAAAAGGACCTGAGTGTATCCAGGCAGCTCCTGCACCATGAGCTTCTCACGACCAGCAGGAGCAGAAGTGATAAACAACAAGCAACCCCCTTCCCCAAATTCTCTTTTCTCAGCAATTTGAGCATATGTTTCTCCAAATACAAAAACAAACAAACAAAAACACTCTGTGTCAGAAAAAGACACATTTGTAAAGTGGGCTTTCAGGATAAAACTGAACCAAAGAATAAAAGCTGGAAGGGGTGATGTTGCAGAGGTCTTGCCAGCCTGCAAATGTCCAGGCTGCATGGTGGATATCAACAGAGTGATGAAATCAGAGCAGAAGCGGGATACACAAGTGCTTCCCCAAAATGGTATACATATTCATTAACACACATACATATATAAACATATATACACATACACATGAACACATGCACAGATATAAAAAGCCACTATGAATCTCTGAAAACCCTAAGGATGCACACGGGCTGGTCTTCATTAGCATCTGCATAGAAAAAAATATTTCCTCGTCTTGTTTCTGGACACTGAAAAACATCAGTGCTTTTTGCAACTTCTTGAAATATTTTCAGCATGTGCTGTTGCAGCTTTCCTACACGCCCAGGGAATTATGGAAATACCAAAGACTGATGGAGCTGCCACAGCGAGCGGTGGCACAGCTCTGCCCAGGCCAGGAAACAGAAGAGCATTTCAAGCTTATGCTGAAAATTCAGATTCTGTCCAAGTCTTTGGAGAGCAGATGTCAATTATGAATCACATGATTACTCTGCCATATTTTTCCTGGTTATGCTCATTGACTTAGATACGGTATCATTTTTCACCTACAAAATATGTTGCATATACAATAAATAATATGCACAGTACCATAATAAATATTCAGTATATATGGTGTGTGCATTATAGTGGTCCTGGTAGAGTTACAGCAGAGCAGTCAAGGCTGAATTGGCATTTTCATTATAAAGGCTGATAATTCAAGATCAGTAGCAAAAGACAATGAAATACCATCTGCTTGCATGCAAACAGCTTTTACAGAGGGTTTTAAGGTCTTGATGTGAGCAGTTCTGCACAGAGGGCAAAAAAGAGACAGTTCGTGAGACATGGCCTCTCACTGTCAAAGCCCTTCACCCAATTTTGCTCCTACTTTAACGGTAGTCAATGCTTTTCCAAAAGCTCCAGCTTCTGGAGCCAGAAGATTTTGTGAGCTTCAGAGTTTTTTTGTAGGAGATATAAAGGGGTATTACCTAGATTCCTCTGGCACAAGAGAAAAGCTCATAAATGTGAATGCTACAACTCTACAACTAAAACGCAGAGGGGATGACTGTTTTCTTCAGAAGCCTTCTCTGCCACACTTGGACTTTCTCACACCAAGGAAGAACAACACATGCTCAGCAACCGCTGAAGGCTGGGATGGCTTGGTGCTGACCTCTCCCAGTTCAGTAACTGGAATCAGGTCTGCATCTGTTCTCTCATCTGTTGGCTAGTTCAGGTGTGGCACATGACATACTTCCAAAGATCTGCCCTATTTACACCAGAAGTTATTGTCTCTCTAACCAGCACAGCCTCTTCTCCTTTTCAGTGCTATTTCTGATATAGCTTGTATGTGATTGGGTGACTCAAACTCAATGGTGTACTCCTGACCCAATGATATGACCAGCTTATTCAAAGTCCTCACAGCATTTTTGGTAGCCTCGGGCCAACCTTTACATCCCCACTCAGCTTCCTTTTGATGGCTGCAGCCCATTAGGTGGATGTTTGCAGAGGAACGGCCCCATTCCACCAGGAGGTTTTGGGAGCACGGTCTGGTGGTGCTCAAAATGGGGTTGACTGGACACAGGCGAGCAGTGTTGCTGGTGGATAGGTGGAGGCGGTGTTTTCCAGCAGAGGGTGTTAAAGAACAAGTGGGAGGTCTGGTGGTAGGTGGCAACCTCTTCTTTCAGCACAGCTGCTTGCAGAGGGCATGTCTGTTTACACCTTGAACTAATCACAGTGACAACCAGCAGTGAAAACCTGGATGCGAGGAAATCCATGGGAATTTTGCCCAGACTTTTCCCTTGAGCTGTTACACTCCACAAGGAACACACATGGTTCAAATGCACTTCTTCCGATGCGTGGTACCTTTCCCTTCTACAGTGAAATTCATGCATCTGAACAGATTTTTAGCTCGTAAGCAGCAGGCACCCAAGCATCCTCACGGTGCTAGTGCAGTGGAAGAACAGCAGCGATGCCCCAGGGCACACATGCAGGTAAGGAGAAGGACCCACTACTGTCTGGGTAACATCTCGTTGCCTGTCTTGACATTTCTAACAGGTGACTTCATCCCAGTTTTGTAATTCCCCCTTTGCTGGGTGGCTCTGTATTTATGATAAGTATTATTTGCACATCATCGCTGCCTCAGCTCAGCAGCTCTCGGAGTCTGTTTCCAAAAGAAGCTGTCACAGACAATAAACACCAAAGTAACCCCACTTCCAATTTAATTGTTTTCTCAAAATATCACTAGCAATTAGACTATATTAGCAACAGATTGTTTGCAGTAGCTCGCTCTCTGAGTCAAAACTGGTTTCTTTCTGTTTTACAATCACACAAAACATCTGAAACTAGAAAGTACCTACATTTTTTTTCAGAGTCAGAATCAAGTAAATAACAAACATTACTTCTACAAAAGCCAAAGTGTCTGGAAAACACAGGAGAAAAATATGTGACGGCTTGAATTTTTTTTATGTTTACAAATTTATTGTGAAAGTTTTAAGAAAATACAGTGACAGGATTGCCTGCAGTACAGTAGGGAATGACAGTCAATAAATAAAACTAAAGGACTGTGCAATAAATAAATACAAGACTAATATACTATGCTTGTAGTGGGCCGATCAGTTTTAAATCCTCTGCCTAAGGCTGAACTTTACAACAAACAAACCACGCCTGTGTGCTTTTCTCTACTGGTGCTGGGTGAGCTCGTTTCTTTCTGGTTGGGCTCACCTTCCTCCCCCCACACACACTGCTTGCCCGTCTCAGTTTCCTCCCTTAAAAAATAAATAAATAAATAAATAAAATTCCAGCAGAATTTAAACACTGCCCAGAGGACGAGCTGTAAGGTCTACCTACTCTTGTAGGTGGCAGCTGTGATGAGGTGGCATCTAGGCTTGACCAAGGCCCATTGTGTCCACAGACGTGTGTAGATGTGCACTGACGGCAGCCAGTCCCCTCATTATTTTCTGTACATGCCCCTCATTTAAGTAAGCTGTGCTGCACGTGTCAGGTATGTGCTGCAGTGTCCCCAGGGACTTCTCAGAGGCCGGCATAGCTGAGTGAACGCACATCTTCTATTACCTTTGGTGGAAAACATCAGGCCTTTCTTTTGAGCAGCACTGCATGGTTGAGGGGGTTCGGAGCCCTCCAGACAAGCGTCTGCAAAACCATCCCTGGCTCAGCGGCTGTGATCACGGCTAGGTAATTTGTTTGATTAGAGCATCCGTCTAAGACAAAGGGAGTGTAGTGGAGTGAATCGGGCTCTGGTCTCGTTTGCAGGTCTGGAGATGCACGGAGGAGCTATTACAAGTGACCTGTGACCTGGCCCACCCTCAGGTGAAACGACTTTGCCCAGTCACCTCCTGTTAGCCTCAGCCAAATGACAGGCTGCGGGCGGCCCGCACCGCGGCCGGGACTCGCCAATTGTTAATCATACCGACAATATCAGAACCACGGGCCCAGCCTCAAGCTATGCAGATGCGAAAGCAGATGAATTTAAAAAAAAATAATGGGTTTTCAAACTTATTATGGCAATAGTGTTACTTACAACAAATCTGTCTGCAGTTTTGGGGCTGCAGAGATAAAAGGCCCCAGGAAAAATGTCAGTGGCTTGAGTTTATTTATATGTAAGGTAACCATGAAAAATGTCGGCGTACCACTAATTGTAGGGCATATTTATTCTGCACAAGTTGTTTTCCACATTAGCACAGTTGTTAAAATGCAGTTTTGCCTCAGGAATATTATAACTTTATCTTCTGTAATTATAAATGTGGATGTTGCTGGGGTACTCTATACATTGAAGAAGAAATGTAAGAAATGGCCACTGCACAGAGGAAAACAAACATAATTAAAAATGTAATGCAGTAATTATATGAAACATACTTGGAAAGCGGAGACCCAAGGATAAGCGAGCAAAGCAACTATGGCATATTAGATCCTGGGTTTAGATTCGTATGCCTTTTCACTTCACATTTCTCCCATGGTTTTTCGCTCAAACCAACTAACCAGGACCAGTTATCAAGGCAAACACGTTTGTGCAGCACCACGCTATTCTGTCTTGTTCGGTAGTTATAGTATAAGAGCAATTTTACTACAAGAAGTTAAAAACAGAAACCTGGAACCCAATGGCACATTAGAGTCACAATACAGCAAATGTTTAATGAACGACTCTATCAAAGCATCTTCAGATAGGGCAGGGAATATTTTAACTAAATAGTCAGTATTATGCAAAATACCTGATATCATCGATGAAACCATAACTCTGTATGTATGAAGCAGAAGACAGCCAAGGTCCCTGACCCTTAGTGAGTTTGGAGGGGCTTGGAGGAGAGAACGGCCATGTGCTGTGCAGTGCTATGTCCCTAATTCACTTTTCCCTGCCTTCCAGCCTTTCGGCTAAATCCCATGCTAAAGGATCCCAAATCATGTTGCCCTTTTGTTTGTGCAGCACCTCACAAAGCAGGTTGTTGGTCTGTGCCTGAGCTCCCCGGGCATGGTGCTTGCACAACACGCACACAACAAATATGCACATACACATATTTATCTATTAAAAACAACAGAGAAATACTGGGACCAAGAGTCTGTCTCTTTCCCAGGGGAGGGGCCATTTAATGGCGCATGAAAGTGCACGGTACTGTTTCAAGGTTTTCAGGTTTTGTTTGTTTTATTGATTCTTTACTTTTATACAAAACTGTGGATCATGCCATCCTGAGTTTAAAAGGCAGATAACACTAAACTCCTATTAGCATCTGGGCAAGGGCCAAGCAGAAACCTATTTATTGTACACCTACTATTCACCTACACTTATCAGCAAACAATCCCGTTGGCCTGCTCCAAAACAGCAGGCCACACAGGCATTATTAGAAACCAGTCAGGTATAAAGCAGCCTGAGAAGTTTGGTACAGTTGGGAGGTTTGTCCGCCTCCCTGGTCAAAATCCTGCAGCATTTCCTTCCAGCTCCACCTCACACACCCTGCCCCATCTCTCATCTACCACACTCTCTTTTTCCTCTTTTTTCCCCTCCAAGGACACTTACTGCCCTCTAAAGGCTCCTCATACTGCAGTGTCCTTTCTCCCACCACAGCATCTCTTTGTGCCCTTCCTCTAGGTTTTGGCAATATCCCTGCTGAGGTGAACAGCGTGAACAAACGTTCCAAACTCCCCCACTTCCACACATGGGGTGATCTGTGGCCTAGCAGAAAGCTGTGCAGTGACGTACCCCACGAAAAACAAGGACAGGCTCCATTGAAAGACCCGGCCTGATGCTGCCCAATTTGCTCAAGTGATGATTATTTTCGTTGTTCCACTTCCAGTTCTTGTTTGTGCTCATTCTTAACTCCTCCAAACTCATTCGTCCACCTTCAGAGTAAGCCCAGCTGTAGAGGAAGCCCCGGTCACACTGCTGCTGCTCCCCAGGCCTAGCCACAGAGAGCCCCTGTCGCAGAAGACCATGAGCTACAGGCACAACTCTCCCATCGCTTCATGTCACCGAGTCATCACCTCAAAGGGCTGGAGGGGGTTCCAGGAGGTCACCAGTCCCCTTCCCAGCCATGGCAGGATCACCTCTACCTGTGTCACTCCTGGCAGATATATATCTTCGTGTTTTAAGGCCTTCAGTGCTGGAGATGCTGCCAGATCCCCGGGCAGTATCTTGCAGTGCGTCACTGACCTTATCACAAGAAGGTTTTAACCTGAATCTTTCCTACTGCAATTTAAGCCCATTACTTCTTGTCCTATCTGCAAGAGGCGTTTAGAACTGATTATTCCTTTCCTCTTTGCAGCAGTACTTTACATATTTGAGGATCGTTTTGTTGACACAGACACTTCTTGGTACCGAACGCAGTCTCAGAAGACGTTTATCTCCCCATCGCTGAAACCAGACTACTTTTGGCTGTAATGTCCAGTGGCAGCATTTCTATTGTAAATTTACTTTACAGAATGAACTGAAAACTGAAATGAAACCTCATTGAAAATTTCACATTAAGGGAATTTATATTCCCTTTTTACTGTCCTTTAAATTACAAACAAGACTATTTTTGACTTATATGTAATTAAAATAAAAATAAGCAGATGTAGCTTTGCCAAATGCCAGTGCTGAATACTCATCACTTAGGCCCCCAGAAATTATCATGTGGGTTTAAAAAATAACACAATTATTTCAGCGATGCATATGAAGCAAATCGTAATTGCCATCAGAGCTAGGTTCTCTGGAAGCCTGAGGTGGGCTTCTACTCACCTCAGTCACCTATTCACACAGCAGAAAATTAGACATCTTGTCCATCTGCTTTGGGCTAATGAGTATGGAAAAGCTGACATATCTGTTTAAGGTGACATGAATGACTCTGGAAATGTCTCTCTTCTCCTAAGAGGGATCCTAGGCATGCAAGGCTTTCACAACAACAAACAAGAATGGAGCAGGTTATATTTTCATAGTGGTTCTCCCCAGTGAAGCAGCATCCTCTCTGTTGGTATGCTTGCTTGATTCACACAAAAGCTGAGATCCTCACATCATCTCACATCTTCAAGGCCTTTAATAAAGGCAACAAATATCAAAATACCCATGACAAATTCACCAGTAGGTTAACAACTTCTACAAGAAGCTGTATTTCTGGTTGCTTTAGAGTAATTCAGCTCCCCCCAGAAGCCATGTTCACTTCCCCAGGGCCTTTAGCACTTTGCAGATGTCATTGACTCAGGGACATGTCCCCGTTGAGGAGTAGCCTGCCAGGTATTTTTCTGCTTCCATGCTACAGGCACCTTTGTTTTACCACAGACTTTTAGGAGCTACAACTTTCCTAAACTAAGCTGTGTACAATTCAGAAGAGAACAGGCTATACGTCTGACTGATGGATGGCCAACTCTTTGGTTGGCTTCTGGGAGTGAGCTTTCCTTCATGAAGTACCGAGTTAGCACATACTGCCTGGTCCTAAGCGAGGTGGGCAAGCTCAGCATGCATTTTAAGGTTTCTCTTTCAGAGGGATTCTGAGTCCAGATAATTTTGAGGCCATGGGCTCGACCCAGGGTCCTTGCCTTGAAACAAAGGCAAAAAGCAGCCAGGCTGTAGAAGGAAGGAGAAAAGGGATACGGTTCCCAGCACCACTGGTGGGAGCTGACGAAATAAGGAACTAAGGTCAATAATTACAAAACTCTGACATGGTCAGGTGAGGTCTGTCCAAAAGGCTCTTTTTCCCTGTCTGACAATGTTTGAGTAAAGGACACAGGGCACACACAGAGGAAAATCTCTCCCCTGGTGTTCTGCTTTGGGAAACATCAATCTGGTGCCTCTGAGATTATAGTCAGATGGTTGTATTTACTACTCACTGATGTACATATCTGCATGAACTTGCCTTCTTGCTCTATGAGCCAATTTATATCATATTTTCCAATGTTTCCAACACTGCCAGCCCCTTATGGACCACAGTAATGCAACAGGGCCCTCCTGACCCCTGCTCCTGGCCAGGGAGGAACAGTGTCGTGGGAAAGGGCCTACCGACTCCTTTCCTAAGTGCCAACATGCCCAATTTTGACCAAAACGGCGTTCAGTGACCTTTAAACCTCTCCTTTCTTTTATCAGCTCAAGTAGTGAGGTGCACTTGTCCTCTTAATGAAGTCAAAATGACAAGAGACTCTTACAGCGAAGTGACAAGGCTCTGGCAGTTGCTGTTAGTGAAAGGCTCTTAAAATATGTCCAGCCGTTCCAAACTAAAACCACATTTGAGCTTAGCAATCTGCCCTTGGGCTTGCCACAATGGTGAAATTAGTCAGATCAACTGTATTTTTCTTCTCAACAGATTTGTTTGCTCCAAAGCCAAGCTGGGAAGTCTTCTTGTGCAACATATATATATATATATATATATATATATATATATATATATATACATATTGCTCATATGTCTTTATGCTGTGGAAGCAGGATGAAAAAGTGGACATGAAATGGTTCAGAAGGTACTGCTTGGAATGAAGATTTCCCTGTTTCATCAGGAAAAATCCACTGGGGGAGCTGCTGGAGCAGGAGGGAAGAGTTGTGATGAGCTGAGCATGCAGAAGCCAGGCCAAGAAAGCTTCTGGGCTACGGGGTTATGGAGGCAGAGCTGATGGTTACAGAGGTGAGCCTTGGGCAGTGCGGAGCAGCATGTTTCCATCACCCGCCTTCTGTGCTGCTATTGCCTGCATGTATTTTGGGAGATATGTCACTCCCCTAGATCCCTGCAAAAAGTCCAATGACTTGTCATTTTGTGCCCGGGATGTCAAGGGAAGGCTGTTGAATGTCACCCGTTTTATCCAAAGCAGTGCCCACAGCAGTCAAGTTGTGCTAATTTGTAGGAAGGACCATTTTATACATCTCACCATGATGCATTTCAAAATCCACCAGTGCAGAAGTGAGGTGCTTTCAAAGCAGACTGGAAGTTAATCCAAAAGGAGTTTTTTTTCCCCCAATCTAAAGCCAGTTGAGAGTCCTTCTATTGACTTTGATGAGTAGGGGACTTTGGAGTAGGGCCCCATATCATGGAGACTTCATAGCTTGCTACATCAAAGGAGGGAGGAAAAAAACAGCTTTTCGTGTCCAATGCATGCACTGCACCCTTTGAAACCCAACTCAAACAAATGAAAAGCTTGCCATTTAGTAATTGCCTCCTGCTCAGTGAGTAGTGAAGTTTTTTCCTTTCTTCCCTCTCCTCCACAACAAATTCTCACTAGGATTTTGTTCACTACAGACAGCAAACATAATTACACAACAGATCAGAACAGCTTACATAATGCCCTTTATAGAAACCTGCCTTACCTCAGAGGCATATTAGCATTTCTTATGGGTTTAAGGGGTGAGGGATTAATTACAGATTTTCAAAATATACCTAATCACATATTTACTGGAGGAATAAATAATTCACGTTTCATATGTCGCCATGAAATGACTGTTTTCTTTTGAAGATTAAAAATTTGAGGCTCGAGGAATGTTGAAGTTCAAACTCCAAATAAAGGCTCCTAATCCTTTATAGATTAGCATTTTCCTCACATGAAAAAAATACAGCAGAAACTCGCTCCTTCACCTGAGTGACTCACAGGCCCACTGAAATTTCTCACTTGGCAGTCCCTCAAATGAAATGAGTGCGGCATAAAAAAACGTGATTTGTTCATTTACTTTGGCACTCGGGTAGCTTCAGCTAGGATTTCGGGAAGCACCTAAAAGACTGGAGAGCACGACTTTCCCCGATCCCTGGTTTTTGCATGGGGCTGAAGCAGGACCAACAGCATCGTTATGGGGGCAGTGGCTGGTGCCCTCCTCCGGGGCCAGCGCGGGGGCTGCTGCTCTGCCGTGCGTGGCGGTGGCAACCAGGGACTTACTCACGTGCTCAGGGAGAGCGCCTTTAAACGCTTCACGGCATTGGGTCGTTTAGAAGCATAAATCAGCGTGCCCCTTGCCTGACCTGCCCTAACATACAGCCAGTGGTTTCCTCCGTTATATTTTATTTTATCCAGAGTTAGCAAGAAGAATATCCCTTCAGCATTTAGGGAACTATACAAATTATTACAGAAGAGCAAGTAGCTGCCTCCAGAAAGAAAATAGCTGCTTCTGAGCATTTTATATATAAAAAAAATGCTGCCTTCAACAACAATAATTGCCATGTTAACTACAACATATATAAATATATATATATATATTAATAACTACAGATGCCACAGGAGAGAAAGAAGGAAAGTCAGACCCCATGTGCCTGTACCACTGGTCTTGAGTTGGGCTTTGGTAGACTTACAAAGGAAGAGAGTAAATTGGAGACTTGAGCCCCATAATGCTTTTGTGCACATATACATGACAGTCCAAATGCATCCACTCCAGTCCTGGTACATTATGGAAACTGGAAAAAGGCAGAAGAATGGCTTAGATGAAAGAAGACCTGGCTGGGTCGCCCCTTGCTCACCCTACTCACAGGACAATGACCTATGGGACACATGGAAAACACTTCCCACTCTAGCCTGCTCTGTTCTCCAGCTCTGTGACGATCCTTAAAATAAAGCCAGTATGCTCCTTTAAAATAAAGATGTACAAGAAATACCGAATACCATATATACTATCAATGGAGCCTACCTGCACATCTACCAAGGTTCCTAGAAAGCAGGAAAATAAACACTGAATTATAGCGATTAACTTGCAGAGTGGAACAAGCCCATGTGTTTGGACAGATATACAAAAATAGCAACTTGCTAATCAGCATTTTAGTTCTTCACAGGCAGAGCAATGTATGCAGAGTAACATAAGCCAAGACAACCTGATGCTTGGGAAGACTCTGGGCCCCATTTGGTCTTTCCTTGCACATCACCTTGTGCAAGTGGCTTAATCTTTCCGTGCCACACCTCCCTTAAAATGCTTTCCACTTTATAAGCTAAAATGATTGTATACAAACTAGTTATCAATTTAATCGAAGTAGGTGGAGAAGTGGAAACCCACTCTCATAATTACATTGGGAACAGAAAAGTTATTTCTACTTTGGAGCGTTTCAGAGAGTCTACTTTTTTATATATTTTACACATTTTTCACCAGTTTAATATCCATGGAAAAAAATATATTTTTTTTTCTTAGAACAATGTCTTACTTTCACTTCTGCTTTCAGTAGTAATTACCATAATAACGTATACTTTAAATCAGGCAAAAATACTCTGGGGAAAGTATTGATAAGACTGGTACAACCTACAGAGACGACACCATTGTACAATTTTGTCTACTAAAATATTCAGCTTTCCTGGACAAAAGCTCACACACTTTATCAATGTGTTTTTTTATTAATAGCTATATATCAGAAATATTTAAGTGTAAATGCACAATTTAAGTTCTAAAATCATTTAAAGCAAGTAAAATACCTTACACTGATGGCATCATCAAATGGATAATGTCAATGGTACAAGGTGGTACAAGAGAGTAGCAGAGCATCCTTAGCCAGAAGTACAAGCAGTGAACACTGCAGGACAGATTTATAAATGTACTGCCAGCCATTTAAAAAGTCTTCTCCCTCTCTTGCCCACACAATATTAATTACCTGCACCAGCTTGTGCTAATTCATTTTCCTTACACCTCAGTAGAGGAAGATGGTGTTCAAAGTAAGCAGCGTCAAGATACAGCATAAAGAAGCTATGGATCCTCTGAAACTGCGTTTTTGGGGAAGGGGATGGAGGGGAGAGAAAGAATAACACCTATAAGTTATGCTTCAAACTCAGTTTCATTCCCTGAGTCATGTAAATAAATATCCAGCCAGCTCAATCCCCATCCCACAGCTTCGGCACAGCAACTCTAATTACTCATCTATAAACAATGCAGACAAGCCATCGCTCAATGCCGCGCTACGCCTCATGGCCACACGCTTTGCATTCTACCTAGGTAAATATTAAAATGAATATAATCTACTATATTTTAAGGGTAAAGTTATCTGCAAAGCCCAGTGATTCATGAGCTCTCCGAATGTACATAAAGTGCTTTAGTGAAAACATTTCCTAAGGGCCTGATCCAGTCATGCTTCTCAAACCCTCCGCAGCTGTCTAGACTGGAACAGAAAGGTCATTCAGCCACTGAAGGCCAATCTATCACTCCCATTAAAAAAGAAAATACCCGAACTGCTCCAAAGGTTCAATTTGTGGATTGGATTGGGAGATACGGAAAGAACAGCAAAGTTCCCGCTCCCCAGGGGGACGAAGGCTGGCACTGAGCCCGCACCCTTCCTGGGGCTCGTTTCGAGGCTCTGAGCAGAAAGCCAGAGGGTCCCACGAAAACTCCTGACTCAAAGCACATCCCTTTTCCTTTTCTTTTTATTTTTGAAGTGCCCAGCCAATGCTGCAAGGCAAGCAGCCGCTGTGTTCTTCCACACCAGGACCTTTGCTCTCTGTCTCCTTTCCCTCTGTACTGGAGGGCTCATGTTGGCAAAATCCAGAGTTCATGTCCCATGATAGCCGAAGTCAATGCTCATCTCAAGACTCTCCCCTAGCCTATAACTTACGGATGGAGCATCCTGCTTTCTCCAGGCTATGCACGGCCCTTCGCTGCTCTAACCCTGCTGCCAAGCCTGCTGCAGAGAGTGCCCTGGAGATGCTGGAGATGCGTATTGCTCCCTCCTCCGTTGCCAGACGGAGACACCCAGGTCACTGCTGGGTTGCAGAAGATGCTCACCAGCTAAGGAAGCATATGTCCCCTTACTGCCCCTCCTGCAATTGCATTTCAAGCTGTAAAATAACCCTGTATCCGGGGGTTCCCTGCATGCTGCACAATCAGGGGGTGACCTGAGCATCATTAAGCTTGGGCAACTGGGACTGAAGAAGCCTCTGCAGAGGACAGCTGGGAAAGCCCAAGAAGACGATGCCCAGCAGATGAGAATGGGGCATTTTTCCACCTCGAGCGCAGGCAGCTCATCCAACTGCTATGGGTCAGCAGCAAAAGGAGCTGGATATCATTGCCCTGTGAGTTCCCTCCTCCCCGAAGTAGGGGAGAGCACAAAGAAGCCAGCGCAGGGAATGACAGCACTGCTTGAAAAATGTATTCCAGCTGCTCTCCTTAAACTGCAAGCCACGGCCCAGTTGTTTGCGTTCACAAACATTTTTAAAGAGGCATTTCTGGGATCTGATAGGACCTGCCTACAGATGCAGACCTTTCAAAAAAAAGGGAGGGAAGGAGACAAGAAAAGGAGACCTCCTCTTGGATCTCCTCTTTTCCATTCAGATTTCAACCACTAAATAAAATGTCAACTTTTTCCCTTCTTCATTAACCTTTGCTGCTTATTGTACAGCCAGTTCCAGCACTCGCGGGGTACTTGGGAGGATCAAATCACGGCATTCATTTTACTCAGGGCTTAGGCACAACTTGAACTGCAGTCCAAGACAGGAGGGAGGGATAGGGAGGGAAAAAGCAGAAGGCAAGGCTATTATCCCAATCCTGCCTCTTCAGCGGTTTACATGTTTAATAAAGATTGAATTTAGAGAGAGGGGAACCCGCAACTTAGTAATAATTCTCTTCACAAGTTCTACTATAATTAAAAAATAGAGGAAAGGTCATGACGAGTGCTATTGAAAATAACAGACAGACCTGTAATTATAGCAGGGCCTGCTAAACCAAGGGTTAAAGGTCTCTTAATACTCTGTCAGCATTTCCACTATAACCCCTCAGTTTCAGGGGTTTACAGCTCGCACATAAATATTTGCTGCAGGCCAAAAATGGCCCTTCAAGGGGTCAGCAAGAGGAGCTAAATTTTATTTACATATTTATAAAAAATGGCCTGGCTCCACAGAAGTGGCGTGTCCCACTGGCACAGTTCCTTGGGACGAGGAGGGAGTGCGGGACCGTATGGGGTGGGCAGAGGAGCTGGGAACACATTTTACCCAGAGCAAGTGGCTCCAGCTCCGTAGAAACCCTGTACAGAGGCAACGATCTGCAAATACAGTATGTATTATAAAACTGAATCCCTAAATAATAAGTCCGTATTCCTACCATGAATTACACAGATAATCACTCCCACTGTTCAGCCAAGCATGCACATAAGTCTTTGAAAGATGAAAACCTAGGGCCTTGCTAGCATATTGGTTTAACTTAAATCAGTACTTTAATTGATTTATTTAAGCCAGTGCCAAACCCGGTGTGACTCCCTGATTTCTGCTGAAGAGCAGTTTATTTCGTTTTAGTTCAAGAAAGCATATCTTGATTTTTTTTTTCCAACGCATTCCTTCCTCCCGTTTTTCACTATCTCTGTATTTATGTGACCTTGGGTTGACATCAGTTCAGTTCTTGAGGATAGAAGAGGTAAAACAGCCACGACCTTGTCCAGGGCTCCCTCCGTGAGGGACAGAGCCACTGCCTGTAAATAAGGGCTGTTGGGACATCTCTGGCTGGTGCAACCACTTGCCACCCCTAATTTCAGCTGCCTACAGGTTGGGGAACCTAAGCTGCTGTTGCCATCTCTGCAAGTCCTACTTTCTTTTCTTTAAAAGAAACCCCCATGCTTCTGGCCCACAGAAAAAAATAAATAACATCTAAAGCTTTACAAACTCAAATTAACATCATCCAGAAAGCTCAGATCAGAAACAAAGAGTTCCAAAAGAAGGAAAAACAAAACAACAACAACAAAAAAAACACACAGCAGAAACTCTTCTCTCTTACTGGCATGATATATAAGCTAGCCTCCTGACTTTTGGGAGGTTATCTCACGATTTTCAAACGCCTGCCATTAGCAATCAAAATAAAGCCAGTTTGATTTGCAGCAAGAGCTTCTCCATCGCCGCCTGGTTCAACCGGACTGCCCTTCTCACGTGGCCTCGTGTCGCCCAGGCTCTTCAGTCTTGGCTTCATGCTCATTTAGAGGGACTGGTGACAGAGGAGTGAGAGCACTAAATGATCTGGGCTCTTCTCAAATTAATTTACTGGAGCTCTCTGATGAACGCAGTGGTCCAGAGGTGAAGGAAGGGAAAACTCAGCTAAAATGATTAACCAGGCAAACCCTTCCAGAAACTCTTCTTTTTTCTGTACCTAAAAATGTCACAAAATAATACATTTCTTTTCCTAGCTAACTTCAGCATCTTTTTCAATACGCTCCTAGAGGAGCTCTTTTTTTTTTTTTTTTTAAGCAAAATTATATTGAGGATATATAACTTTTTTCTTTTTTTTTTTTTTTCTTTTTAAAGTTTCTAACGAAATATTTATTGTGTAAGACCCAGAAGATAAAAAAGATGCAACTGTTTTTCTTGGTTTGTTTTAAGGTTATTTACTTAGGACTAAGCACCTCATTTTTCTTGTGTACAAAAAGTAATTATGCAGTCAAAAGAATTATGGTCCACATACTTCAAAACATATGAAAAATGTAAAACTTTATTACATACATTAATTTCTAACAAAGGACGTCTCCAGCATCAGTGTAACTGGTATGAGGCAGATAACTGATGTACGGTATATTCGTTGATGTTCCTCCCAAATGGGTTTTATAAAGGCAAACAAACAAATAAACAATTTCTTTCGTTATGTCTCGCTCTCTCTTATAAATTTCATCAGCCTCATATGGGCAAGGAGGGTTGTCCATGGATTATTATTTTTTTTTATTAAGCTAAAATATTCTGCTCTAGCAATCTGTTCACCATGCTTTCCTTTTATTACCTGCACATCTCCCTGAACATCTCCCGCTTTTCTCAAACGATGCAGTTCCAGTTCCTGCCCAGGTCACTGGCCTGTTCTGTTATTTTTCTCCCCCCTTTTTCTTCCCCTGGTTGAATTTTGGTGAGCGTGGCCAGCTCCTTCGTACTAAATCAGCTGGGCTGGGGGACCAAGGCAGGAGTTGTAAAAGCGAAGTTCACAGCATCCTTATCTTTAGCTGAGCCACTTTAACTTTCTAACTATACATCTGGGTACCATATCCAAGAGGAAAAGGATAGCCATTTAAAACGTCAAGAATAACTGAAATCAGTTCTCCTCAGTGCCTCTCGTGAAGAAACAAAACAAAATTGAAGTGTGAAAGACAGATTCAAGGTCGACTTATTCTTTAGCTTTAAACGAATAAATAATACAAAACCTGAAATTTTTAATATTAATTCAATGACCTAAACAGATACCTCATGTCCTTCCAGTACACGTTTATTTGTTGCTGCTGCTTTAAATGCAATATATCTATAAATATGTAAATTTATCATGGTTAGGCACACCTTTTGCTCCATCAATACATGTGACAAAGTACTAGTAGGCCAGAGTAAAAAAGACTCATGGCATTCAACAAATAATACACACTCATAAATGCTGGGGGTTTCTGTTTCAGTGAGGCAAAGATACCACACTAATTCAGCCAAACAGCAACTTCTGCATCCCGATTTCAGCACAGATGACTGCAGTGCCTTGTCAGGATGCCTCTGAGCAAACTTTAGGGAAGGGAGCAGGAGGGGAGAGGGCTTTGCTCACGTCACACTTCTGGTCAGCTCCTGGCATAGCCGGGCAACCAATGGGACAACTAAAACTGTGTTACTGAGCCTTAAGACCTAACAGCAGTAATGATGACACGGTTGTTTGTTGGCATCTCGGTCCTCACTTTTATGGGCCTGGGCTCAGCCAGGTGTATGGAAGCCTCCAAAAGGCAGAGAAATCCCCAGCTGAAGTTCTGGGTCTGAGCTCTCTAAATTTGGTGGACTTTTGAACTTGGAATAAGCATAGCATTTGGGGAGCTCAGGGCAAAGGGGAGGGAAAGATTTATTTCGAATTATACCTAAGCCATGAGAACCACAGTAACCCTAAAGGCTTCCAGCCTCAGAGCCAGCGAGCAACCCTGCCTTCCCCAGCCCCTGAGCTTTCCTGGGCTAACTTGAAAATCTGAAGCCACAAGTCTCTATTCTTTTGCACCTTGTTTAGTCCTCTCTCCCTCTATCCATCCACGAAAAAGCTTTCAGTGTTTCAGGCATACTCATCACAGGTATCATGAGAAAAGCAGACCAGGGCCAGTTCTCAATGGACTGTTTGTTTTGGGCTGAAATCTATCCACCTCCATTTTGGGCGTCCATCGGCTGAGCCACCATTTGACATGCCTGGCCCCAACAATCACAGGGGCTTGGCGGGTTAAAAATGCTAGGATTTCATTTTATTGCAGGGATATTATTCATTCTTGGGAAGGTTCAAAAGTACATGCGTCAACTTATGTCATCAGGGTCAAACAAAGTGGCATGCAGAATCCTAGCCAGATTGCATCGGCGGAGGGGTCTGGAGGCAGAGCTGAAGAGCAAGGAGGAAGAAAAATTCTTTTCAGGGCATACTCTGGATCACTTCATCCTTCAGCAAGGGGAGGGCAGAAGGTAAAGGATCCCCTCTGAGAACATTACCCTGAACAGCGCGAACCGAAATTAAGTTGTGCACATTTCACTGTGGTTTCCCCTGCTTCTTGCCCAGCAACATGCCGATGGGTAAGGCCATCCACTAACAATACTTCCTCAATCGCCAAAACATGCCTCCAACATACACCAGCAAGCCCACAAGTACACACAGACTAGCACAATAATAGCATTAGATGCCATTAACAAGCTTTAGCCTTGTTTCTTTTCAGTGGAAAAACTATTTGACATCCCTCAAGCCCAGGCTCAGCGCTGCTTGACCCTTTCCCTTCCCTGCCTACATTAAAAGAACAACTAAATAGTTGCACATAGAGAGAGCGGCCCCTCCTCACTCCAGGTGTCTGCATTTTACTTAGGGCCCCAAGCTTGATTCAGCTCATACAGTTTCTGACAAGCTTCAGCTGGCCCTCGTCACCAGACAGGCAGATCAATTAACAGAGGGATTTTTCTTCCCTAGCTCTCTTCCTGGACCTTTAACCCCTTGTGTGTCCTAATGCTCTACGAAAGAAGGGCAAAAAGCAATTGCCAGAAAAAAAAAAGGATTGTTTTTTTTCTTTCTGCCATTTAAAGCTTTTTCTTTTTCCTTTGGATATTGTGGTTTTGCATTTTCTGCCCATCTCAGAACCCCACCTTTCTGTACACTTTGGTTGTTCAAAACTTCTCATTTATTCCACCAGAACTGAAGATTTGGAAATTCCCCCTTCCCATTATTATTATTTTAAATCTCACTACGTTTTGCTATTGAAAGTAGTGAAAGGAATGAAGTTTAACATTTTCTTTGGGGTGGAGAGTTGTTTTCCACTTGTTCATTTTTCTTTTTTTTTTTCCCCACTGCACCAGTTTTTCCAGGTTGGCACATGGAAAAGATAAATTCTGGCTAAAGAGGCCAAAGACCAAGCCCATAGCTGACACTCTGTGAGCTTTCTCAAAGAAAAGTTGTCAGAGTACAAAAGCAAAGGAAAAAAAAAAAAAGATTTTGTGGCTGGAAAGGAATTGCAACAAAAAGGGTCAAGAAGAAAACGATTAAAAAAAAAGTTTCTAAAACTGCAAAATGGAAAATAAACTAAATAACTTCAAACTGAAAAAAAAGCATAAATGGTTACAAATTGCCCCATGAAACAGAAACAATGTCAACATTGACAATTCTATTCTGCAATTTAATTATACCCCAATTTGTCTTTGGTGAGAGTGTACAAGAGAGCACGTCAATGGCATGAGAAGCTCCTTCAGCAACAGCAAAACATAATAAATAAATTTAATTGCTAGTGATAATAATTAGACATTTCTGTGAAAAACAGTTCCCAGAACTACTGAAAACTATCGAGAAAAATAAATGTTATGGCTACTACAGGGAAATCCATTTAAATGTATTCATACTGATAAAATAACACTGGTGAGGTCTTTTAATTATTTTTACTTTGGGGGAAAAACAACAAAAAAAACCCTCTCACAGTTTCTTAGGAGAAGCCTACACCCTTGTAGAAATGGATTCTGCCTTTCACTTTAGTACCAAAGTAGTGCCACAGCAGTAACGATAGTAATGATAAATGATAAATAATATAAATGCCACACAACCCATCAATGCTGCATCAACGATATACAAGCACACAAATCTAAAGGTGGAGAAACAAAAGTTGTTCTTCCATAAATAGCCTTCAGCTGGTGAAATACACCTCAGCACCAGCACACATCACTTTATCAGGCAGACAACAGCTTCAACTCTTCCTGGGTGGAAGTGATGGTTTCCTGCTATCTCTTCTGAACCCAGGTATACGTGCTTTCTCAGGAGAGGGTGGAAAACAAGAGGATGAAAAATCCCCTAGTGAAGCGGGCATAATAAATGTGAGCTGTCGGGCAGAGTTAAGGGTACAGCATCTCCTCTCTGGTTTATAGGGCATGAGTTTCTTTGCAAGGAAGGAGGGAGAGGGCAGTTGGTAATCTTTCACTGTGTATGAGAACTCCTTATCGTGGATTTGGTAACAGAGCACTATTTCTTGGACGGATGACTGCTGTTTAATCTTTTCAATGCTTGTCAGGAAACACGAAGTCACTACTGACACAGATTGGGAAGGCAGTAAATAGCGAAGGCGGGTCACTGATGCACAAAAGAAACAATAAGCATGAGGAAGTGTTAAATGATTATCTTTAGGTAAACAGATTGGTGGGAATACTTACAGAAGGGAAGGACTCTCTCTCCTGGAAAGAAATGGCTCCAGAAAGAACATGGCACTCTGGTGGATGCTTGGCTACACATTAGCTCCGGAGCTGGAAGGGTAACTTCAGTCCTTAGGATATGTAAACAGGGGGATATAAGCTAGAAGCCCGAGGTAATATTATCTTTGTCTGTGGCACTGGTGTGACCACTAATGGAATAGTGAATCCAGTTCTGGTGCCTATGTTTCAAGAGGTTGTTGATAAATTAGAGAGAAGAGTCATGAGAATGGCTAAAGGACTAGAAAACACTGTGAGGATTAGAAAACAATTGTGAGAGGCTCAAGCAGCTCAGACTGTTTAGCTTAATAGAGAAAAGGTTAAGGAGTGACTTGCCCACAGTATACAAGAAGCTTCAGAGGAAACAGAAATTTGATGGAGGGCTCTTCAGTTTAACAAAGACATACATAAAACAAGATCTGATGTCTGCAGGTTGAAACTAGACAAATTCAAGCTAGAAATTAAAAGGAAATTTTTAACTGTGAGAGCGCTTAGCAATGGGAACACTTTACTGAATATTGTGGTGACTTCTCCCTCATGATGTATTTTAACACCAGTTTTAGAAGGTCTGATGAATGATATAGCATCATATAAAGAAAGACCTTAAAGGAGTCCTGTGTCCTTCACTAGGCAGAAAGGCACGCGAGATAATGGCATTGCTTCTCTCGGTCTTTAGCATCCAACAATTTATAATCTGTGCTTTATGTCTAGACATACATGGCTATCTTCACTGATGTGTAACAGCGTGCCTGTTATTAAAAAGCCAGTTTTGGTCTGTTCATACTCTTATGCTGTTACCAGGGAATAGAGAACATGGCTCTTAGATGATACAAACGATACTGAAAACTTTCTAAAAGAGTTGTTGCTTCTGTTCACATCAATGCCAAAAAGAACAATCTTAATTTGTTAGTCCTACACAGTGCAAGCACAGAAGGCCAGTGACTCATTCCACTTCTCCCTTTTAGTCAGATTATGCCCAATTTTCACTTTTAATTTGAGCGTAGATCTTGCCAGCAATTAATATTGCTGTCCTCAAATGGTCCCAGAGGGAAGCTCAGCAGGTCTGAAATAACAGGGTGTTTTTGTAAGGAGTTTATAAATGCACCACTGCAAACTTCAAAAGTGACCTCTCTGAAATGCAGAATTGCATTATCAGTGCTGATCTACTCTCAGATTCACAGTCCTGCTCATTGTATAATTCATTAAGGAGTGAGCCTAATGAGCTAAATGAATGCATTCTTCCACCACAGTTTAGATAACATTCCTGAGATTAAACCGCTCATTTCTACTTCTTCATTCATCCCTGCAACATTTTGCATGCAGTTAATTACTGTAGATTGGTTTCTTGTTGAATCAACAAGATTTGACGGTAGGGCCCCTTTGAAAGTTAAAGCTAAGATGAGTAGTGCAATGGGCTGATCAATCCCATGGTCCCAAACATTTGTCAAATGGGATTTAATGAAAGAGGAGTGTCCTTGCTAACATGCTAAATCCAGCCTGTAATCCCCAGTATAACAAGAAAACAAAGACGTTTCCATCCCCTCCTATATCAGGAATAGAGATAGGATGATGGAATGAAGTGAACATAAAATAATTGTACACACAGAAGCTTATGCAAAAAGGCTTTGTTTGGAAGTGCTGGAAAGCCACTCACCCCGAAACAATGGGGCAAATTAGCATGCATCCAGCCCAAGGGTGCAAGCAGCACACACACGCACTCCCGGTGACGGATGCTTAGCTCTTGCTGGGAGGTCACCACTACGAATCTTTCTTGAGAAGGCAGCATGTCAGATTTCAGACACTTTCCCTACAAATGGGCTTTTGCGGCTCAAAGGAGGAGGGGGGGAGCTTTTCGATCCAGATAATAAAGTCCATTTACATGAAAAGATGCCGCTTTCAATGACATGATTAATTTCGGAAATACCTGGCATCTGAATGAAGCAAAGACTTCAAGAGATGACTGATGATGAGAAAAGATAATTAGGCAAATGTCAAGAGTCAGTGTTTTGATTGGTGACTGAGGGGCTGGTCTGACTAGGTTATCGTATACTCATTCCAGATGGAAATGAAAGGTCTTTGTAGGGGAGAACAGGATGATGCCTTCATGGTTAAAGACAAACTCTCTTTAAGCCTAGATTTTTCCTGGGTTTCTCTCCTTTGCAACCAGCAGTGAAGCCTCCTGCCCCAGCAAGTGCTCTACCTGAACAGCTTTTCAAATGGTACTGGACCAAATTTGCCCCATTTGAACCTTAAAATGTTTTTATCATGACCAATATATCTTGCATTTTATTACTGAGTGGTCTTTGGCTTTTCAAAACATCCCAGGCTGACTTCTCCCCACCTCTCCAGAGCTGAAAGATAACACTGCCATTTTGCGGAGAGGATCAAAGACAGGCCCTTCCCCAGATGTGCCCAAACGCCCCCTCAGCTTCCCACCAAATGCCTGGGGTAGCGACGTGGCACTGAGTGCTGGTGCCCTCCACAGGACAGATAACAAACCGAAGAGGATGCCGGGGACCCCAGCGAGGTGTACTCTGACAGGATTGTCCTGTTGGGATTGACGGATTATCTCCCCGTCAGAAAAGGAAGCATTCACAGGACCCTCTCCCTAATCCATCACGGCACTCCCGACCGCGCTTGCCACTGCTTGCCCCTTCTCCACGCACGCCGCTTTTGATTTGTGGACATGCTGGCTTTGTGCAGGCGTATTTAATCCTCAGCAGGAAAACCGCCAGTGCTGGAGACCTCACTGGGTTTCCAAACGTGTTTTCAGATGAGCTCAAAGCACAGCGTGCTTCGTTTCTCCATTGTTGCAGTGCAGACCAAGCATCAGACCTGGCTCACCATCTATTGAACCAGCTGCCAGCGAAGACCTCCTCTGCGAAGGCAGGCCAGGAGGAGCGGTCGATGAAGCACTGGTCTGCTAAGTCATACCTAATTTGGCTAGCCATCCAGCGCTGAGGCTGCTATTAGTTAATCTTCATGTAATTTGTTAAAGTAGGCTTTATGAAGTACTGAAAATAATCGTCTCCCTCCCCTCTTCTGAATCCTGCAGCCGTGCACGGTTAGGGGTTTAATAACAGACTGTATCGTGCAGTCAGAAATGGTGAAGGTTTTATAGCAGTGCATTAGCCAGAGGTGGATAACCTATCTCTAGAGGCTTGATTGACTGGAAACATATTCTTAGCCTGCTTAAAACTGCTTAGAGTGTGTCACGGAGGTCCCCCAAAATAAAATGTTCAGTGTATTTAGTGAAACCCTACACCCTAAGTACATGTAAGGGCACTGTAAGATACTAATTAGGTTGTAACATAAAACACCGTAAAAAGCAAAGCATGACATACAAAAAATGTTTTAGCTCTGGCCAGCTCTTTCATGTTAGAGAAATACATTAAAAATATATTCATAGCAAATATACTGAGGCTTTGAATAGATCTGTTTCTAATAGTAGCCCATAGCTAGAAAAGATAGATATTGCTCATTATGGAGAAATTTCTACTTAGAATTGTCTTCAAATATTAGAAACTATCCTTATTTACTTTTTGTTTATATATATTTTAAAAAAAAATCAGCTTCCACAAAGACCAGCAAATTAACATTTTGATGACACTGGTTATATGCATGTCCAGCACTTCCACCCCCCAATCTTTTTCCCAGGAAGGCTAAGGAAAAGGATGATACCAGATGAAAATAATGGTTCTGCAGGATGGCACACAAAATTAGAATAATAAATGATGATAATAAATAATTTCAGAAGTGTAACACCAGATCTTTTCCTCTGAAATTTAAAATATTGCTCAAACACCTTTCACTGGAGCACTAGTAGAAAGTTAGTTGTTTTAAGGTGAAAGGCAAGTCTTCAGTTCTATCTCACGAAATCACTCACAAAGTACAAAAGCAGTGTCCTGTTTTTTTTTCAGCATCTACAAATTCTGAGATTCTTAGTATTTTATTTTTTAAGCATTAGATGTCAGCCAAAAGATTTTCTCCATGCTTTTACACGTTTCTTCTGTTACCTAGTGTCACTCAAATATACCACATTGTATAAATTAAAAACATGACCTCCTTAATAATGTTGGGAATTAGTATAATTTTTAAACATTTAAGAATATAATTATTTACCTGCATTATAAATATTAACATAAAACATGTGTGACATACTGAAAGAAACATACCTCAGCACTGTCAAGTATAAATCTAAATTCATCAAACAAAATTATGTGTACATATGTAGTTTTATAGGAAAAAATCTAGGTGGGATAGATCCCAAAGCCTTTATAAACACCTCTAATGACACATACATAAATAGAATTTGTATTGTACAAAAACAACTGCATAGATTTAAATATTATCATACCACTACCAAAAGTTACCTTTGGAAAAAGCCTTGGCATTGTTACACGTCATTGAAAGGAATGAAGTGCTAATTTAATAAATATGTTGCTAGCTGTGTTCAAACTAAACACCAATAATGTATGTTTGTTGTTGTACGTGCATAAGGTTACGGATTGCGAAACCCCCTGTTAGGAAAAAAGCTGCGTTTTATCAATGAATATATTCTTCTTGGGATTTTATGGCTTTGCTTTCATGTGGATGGTCACTCTTCCTCCTTTGTTTGGTAAAGGTACAGTTTATATTTCTTCTCAGATTTCTCATTTCCCTTGAAGGTTTTTGTGATTAACAATATAATATTTTTATTGAGTTATTTCACACACAAATGACTGGGCCCAAAGGGTATTCTAGGTTTACAAGATTTTACTAATAACCATGTTCCCCTTTGTATTAAAGCTGCTAATTAGTGCTTTTAAACAGCTCAACATTTAATTCTTTGAAGGCACCATATCAAGGGCTGATATAAAACTGTTTATGTCGAAGGATATATAAAATAAGAAGGTGTTAAACCCAACACAAATTGAGTGGCAGGGGGTTCCCTAAAGTGCTAATTTTATGTTTGTTTTCATCTCATTTAAAGTTAAGATGTCTGTATTACAACAGTGATGTGTAACATGCTTTACATACAGATTAAGCAAAATGTGTCAATTTATGAGACTTATTTGCCTGGAGAGGTAGTCACTAGTAGTTTCATCAGTGTTTTTATGTGTGCATATATATGTGTGTGTGCCTTTTTGCATGTGGATACACAAAAATGCGTGTGTGTGTTTGTGTACACACAGCTCTATGAGTATCCCCACCCAGAGGAACTAAGTTTTATGTCCATATTAGCTAGCCTCTGCATGTCCCTTTACTTCAGTGATTATGGAAAACTTATAACTAATTAATTATCTGAGATTGCTCATTTAAAAATTTTAAATATTTCATTTCATTTAAATACACTGTGAGATTTTAAGGCTACATTTTGTTTAATTGGTATTGCTAAACTGAACTGATTTATACACTCTGAGAATATTAGATGGCTGTAATAGAGGAATAAATGATTTTTCAGCTACATTTTACCCTCCTTTTTCCACGTTAGTCTTCAAAACACCCCAGAAATTCATTAGAAACAATGCAATTTTCACTCAAATGTGCTGTTTTCCTCTTATTAATGAGAACTGAAAAACTGCTTTTTAGGAAACAAAACATGAAAATTTACATTTTTTGGGGGGGGTCAAAGACATTGTCCATCCAAATAACTTTTTGAACTCTGAATTTAACACTGTTTTAAAAATAATCATCAAGTAAATTTCTGGTTCTCACCAAGAACTGTGAATTGAATGAAAGTTTCAGCTGCCCATCTTCAGCTGACCCCACTCCAGTTCCTGAGAGCACCATCGCTGCGATCCACTCTCTGCATCCACTTTCAAAGGTGTGGCAATTGTTTTCTGATACATCTCCATATCCATCTATAAAATAATGCAATATCCTGCAGACACTAGGGACCAGATCCTGAAAGTGAAACAGCTCAGTGCAGAATCCCACCCAAGCTATGTGTTGTTGGTGTAATTAATCAGTTTACAGGTCTTGAGCTCAAGTACAGGTGTAGTCATTTCAGGGTTCGCATGCAAAACTGATGAGAATTTATTTATGCAACCTAGCGGCTGTGCATAATTATCTACTAAATGTAATTTACATAGCACCAAAAGTGTTTGATGCAAACATTAAGATGGAAAATGTCACTAAGATAAAGCTGCAAGAGGCAGGGGGGAATGGAAAACTATCTACCAGCTGGGATAACAAATACATCCATTTTATCCACTAATGCTATATCTTATTGCAAAGAAGTGGAAGATAAGAACTAAATATCCAGCCTTTGCTTAGTATAGTGAACTTTGTTGAGAGTTCCCGTCTTAAACTACATTTGGTTCTGCCTTTTCACTTTCGATAGACAAGTATTTGACATCAAGATCTGGCTGTACTGGTCAATGTACAAACACATGCTAAAAATAGACTTTCCCCATAGATATCAGCCTGAGTAGACTGCCTGTTTGTGAACAGATGATAATGTAAGAAGAATATGAGCAATAGCATCTTTGTGAGATTTTTACTTCAAGAACAGTGCTTCGCCACTATGTTATGTTTATTTAGGCAAGTGTTTTTCTGCTTTTGGTAGGATGAATCACTTTGCGACCAATGCTATGCTGAGCACAAATGTTTTGGCCTGTTTATTTTGTATGTATGTACAAAGGCAGTGGGTGGAAATGAATTGGCTAAGCTCAAGATTTTCTTAGTATGATCTTGAGTAAAATCCAGCGTAGCTTTTTTAGAACTCTGTTTCAAAAGGCCTGTTAAAGCTTTATCTCATTTCCAAAGTATATGATCAGCTGGCATTCTCAAAGCAGTAGTAGCAATGCTGTCCCCACAGCTTCAGGAGCAAGCACTAGGTGCCTCTGATTTATGCACCTCCCCACACACTGAAGTATCTAGAAAGACATATATATTGCTTAATGTTCCAAATTTAACGTGAAATTCCATATATAGTGCTCTATAGTTGCCTCAGCATTAGAACCTAAAATATACCGATTTCCCATTTTCATGGTCTCTTGTTTCTCTGTTCCTGATCTCAGCTTCCCCTGGAGAGCCTCTGGGAGCAAGAAAAATTGGAAAGTTGCCCTGACTCTCATTCTGCCCTGACACATGTGTTGGTATGCTTCAGAGCAGCCTAGAGGCAGCTTCGACAAATAACATCTGGCAGCTTGCCTCCATGACTTGGATTTATCCTACTGAACTTCAGGCACACACACTGAGGCATCTTTGGTGGGAGCCCATCATTTTGTTTCCTCTCTAGGCAATAAAGACAGCCATATCCAAAATGGCCATCCCCAAGGCACACAAGATTTGGTTTTCTTTATAAATTAATCTCATAAAAGAAGAAAAGAAAAGCAGTTGTGATGTGAACTCCAGACCAAATAGAAATGGGAGAGCAGCTCTGCCGTTTCTCCTTTTAGCAGTTCTGGAAACCTGGCCATTTACCTACTGATAACTGTTTTTTTTTTACTGTACAGTATAAAGGGTTGCCCATTGTAGCTGAACATTTAGGAAAGTCAGAAATTCTCTGCCTGTCTGGTTATTTACACTACCAGGAGACACACCAGCTTTCTCCTTTGCTTCTCTGTGAACTTACTGTACTGAAGAGTTGCTTCGTAGGACTGCATGACAGTCCAACTCCTAATAAATCCCACCTGACTGAAATGAATTAGGTCTGGGAATATGTGTTCCAGATTATTAACCAGCACCTTTGCAAGTAACTTACCATCCACATTTATTAAAGATATTGGGTGATAATTTGTGCAGTGTTCTGGATCTCTCCCTTGTCTAAGAATTATGATAATTAGTGCTCAGAGAGAGGATGTCACTCATATGTTTCTCAGGGTGCCGAGAATAGCATATCATTACACTCCTTTTAGATTTGAGATGGATAACTCCAAGGCTGTTGCTATTTTTTAACCTTGGCCAGCCAGGAGGCCATTTGGTCAAGTGGATGGAGGCTCAAAGTGAGGGTCAGGGGACCTGTGCTCCAGCTCCAGCACGGAACATCTTTGCCAGCACACAACAGTGTGCTGGCTGGCCCCTAATTTCCAGCTGCAAATGAGAATAAAGATCCCCAAGGCCGGAGTTCAATTTCAGGAGGCCCCTGTCCAAGAAGAAACACTAAGCTTGGTAAAATGCGTGAAATAGAAAGTACCTGCATCTTTGGTGCATAGTGCCAGGTGAGGATCTGATGATAATTCAGCTGGCTGCAAAGTGAGAGACCACTCCAGGAGGAAGGATCAGTGCCATAGAGAGACCACTCTAAAAAGCCTTGTAAGACCTTAAAAAATGCAGAAAATGGTAGAAGATAATAAACTACATCTGCATTTGGAGACATCAGAAAGCAGGTCCTTTAATTCTAGGAGATAATTTAAGAAGAAAATGATAAACTCCCCCAGGAACCTAAATATTAAATTCGTTTCTGTAAGTGGGCTTTTACTACCCAAAGTCCTTAGATCCCAAACAACCAATCTGCCAGAATGACCCAAACAGAAGGCCTTACTGATACACTCGCAGCGCAGATTCAAGAGATGGTTAGCCATGTCCTTCATCTGAATTACACCAATCCCGCAACATTATCTGAAAATCTCTAGCCTTTAGATTCCTCTGTTTGAATATGATGTTTTCACACCACTTTCCTGGAAGAGAAAGTAATCTGTGTTTCCACATCTTTATTTCTATGTGCACTCATGCAGACACACAAAAGACTGTGATAACAGTACCATCAGCTAGGTTTTCTTCACCTCTCTGAAAAACTTTGTTTATTTCATAACTAGTCATTAAACAGTCCAATAATTTCCATCGTGCTATTTTGGGGGATGGAAAAAAAACCAAGTTTCTCCTTCAACAATGTATTCCTGCTTGGCTTTCATCAAAGAGTTAAACAGCCAAGGGCTTTTAGCATCTCATTTCACTTACACACATAGGCCATTATAACCTGCATAAACAAGGATGACAAGTTGAGATTAATGAAGGTCCCAAAGTGACAGAACAATTTAATTGTCAGAAATCATAGGAGGTGAACTTTGCCAGTGTATTTATATAAGACTGCCGGAGTCTAAAAACTTCCCTAATTGATTATGACCAATAAGTAATAACACTGGAAGCAGTTTTCTGGTATACAAATAAGAAATGACCCCAAACAGTTAATAGTGGTATTAAGATGCATAATACAAGAATATTAGATTGATAAAATAAATGACCAATAACACTTCACAAATAAGTGTAGTGTTTACGCTTTCAAGTAGAGCAGAGGAAAACTGCAGTGCTGACAAAAGTCAAATGAAGTGGTCTGGTTATAGAGAAACAACTTGCAACAACCAAGCAGGGAGCCTTACACTGATATGACTGCAGCAGAGGCAAGCAAAAACCCATTGAATCTGCAGTGCAATGCTGTTCCTTCTCTTGTACTTTAAGAAAGTTTTAGGCTTATTTTCTGCAAGAATCTTAAAATTATTGTGCATGTTTGCTCTGAAGGAGTTAAAACTGTGTTATGTAAACATACATACACACACACAGAGTTCTGATACTAATTAAGGGGGACAAGCCATAATAAATCTCTCTTCTAACCTTTGGAAGAGTCACCAGGTAATTCAAAACTCAAGCTACAACCCACAGCCCTTTGTGTTTTTGAATTCCAGGGACTCATTCAGTTGTTGCCTAAATATACGATCGCCTTTAGAGCTCACCACCTCAACTGGAAGCCTGCTCAACCTGTTCCCTTGCCTTTCTAGGATCGTATCTCCTTATTTTTCACTTCCACATATCCTGTCTTATGTTCTATTTATATCTTCTAGTCAGGCTTCTCCAATGATCCCAAGCAAATCATCAAGCTAATTTGAATGATAACTCTTAGAGAGCTGGAATAACCTCTCTTTTATTTTTTTTTCTATTTTTTTTTTCCAGAGGGTAAGTAACTAATTGTGCTGGCAGTATTTCCCTTTCTAAATATAAAGAATATCTCTTCATTCCAGTAATATTTTACTTAAATGGCTGCCAGGGATGGCTGTATAACTGATCCTGCCTTAGAGCAGGAGAACAGAATATATGGCCTATAGAGTTTCCTTCCAGTCTTACATTTCAGTGATTCTCTAATGATAAAGGAAAAAGGCAGCACTTAATGCATTTCACTCATATCACCTCATAACTGTCCCTTCACATGACTAAATCAGGCTCATTTCACCATCTTGTCCTCCTATTTACAATGGCACGTGTCAACTTAGCTATTCCAAACTTCTTCCAATAAGCAAACCAAACAGGATACTGTAGACCACACTCTGCCTCAATATACATGAGCTGCTCTCATTAGATCAAAGGGAAAGGTAAATATAGCTGAGGCAGAAATTGTCTCCATATGTCATATGCAGCCTAACTGGTGTTCTATAAAATGATACTTACTGTCACCAGCAATTTGTGAAAACACTCCCAATTTCTCTGGGATCTTCCCCTTGCCATTCTTTTCAAACACTTAGAGAAAGGTTAGATTTTAACAGGATTTTTTTTGCAAGCAGAAAGTCTACATTTACTTTTCAACAAGAGCCTGAAAACCTCAGTCCCAAATGCATTACGTGCCTTTGGAGTTCAGAAAGAAAGTGCCCACATTTCAATTTAGATTAGTTAGACACATCTTGATAAAGCTGAGGTCTGACTAACCTTCCTTACTGCTGCTTTGAGCAGGGCATACGCAGCATTAAGGGCAAACTCCTCTCAAGTTTAGCTTCTCCCTTCATGAATATATTATCTGCAGGATTTTTAGCACATATTTTTTCTGTTTTTGAAAATAGCCGGACAAATACTTTGTGTAAACTTCTTTCAGACAGTAGATAACTTCTAGCTGCTGCTTGGCTGATGTGTTTTGAGAAATGAATAATCAAAATTCATGGTGTGCTGTCTGGTCCCCAATGCACTTTAATTCTTTGATCAGATAAATGTAATTGGTTCAAAAAAAAAAAAAAAAAAAGAAAAAAAAAAGTATATGTCTTGAAGGGCCAGGAAAATGAATTCAAAATGTGCTTTCACAACCAGTTAAGGTTATTTACAGAGAGGCTGGGCCTCTACAACCTTTTCCCCTAAAATTTGTAGTGTTTATTTACAGAATATGAAGGAAAAGGAGCATTGAATCTAACCCTGAAGGGTTAACAAGATGTGCTTTTGGGGGAAGGCTCAGGTCACACTCCTATTGAGCCAACTAGGCATTCAAGCCTTTTAACATCATTAAAATCCTCACCGATAACAAAACCCGAGCTCCTCAGCCTCCTTACGCCACCCCCAGCTGGAAAGCCGGGAGCCCAGCTCACAGCAGCATTGGGAAGGACAAGCCCCAAACACCATGCTTTGGCTCTGGCACTTTTGCTTGATAAGTCCAAAACAGTCCAGTTTGACAGGCCCTTTATATGCAAGCTTGAAAAATAACCTATTTAGCATTCCCCAGCTCCAGCACATGATTTCACTGGGAAACTATGCAAAAGATACTTTGGAAATAAATATGCACAAGAAATTACAACTCTGTCTGAATGACCCCCTACCTTGGAATGTCTAGAACTGTGAGAATTATAAGGTCAGGAAATATGTACAGGCCTAGTGCCTCGAAAAGTTACTATTCCTTATTAGGAATCTGCGCAGACATGGAAGCAGGAGTTGTATAAACTAAAAGGAAGATTTTTTCCTGTCGCTTACATGCCTAGTCCTTGACCTATCCCATTTATAGTTTCCTTTAAGATACTATGCATTGCAAGTTCATTTGTTTCCTAGTAGTCCTCCAGCAGTGATCTGCAAATCCAGCCAATACTTCAGCCAGAGCAGGGCTATGTAAGCAGAAGCTTTAGATTTATATGCCTGTAAAATCACAGGTATTCATTTATATCACTGCTAACAATTTTGAGCTCCGAGTCTACAATTTCCAGGTAAAAGGTATCCTTACTCTCTGTCTGAAAATTTTAAATGCAGACATATAGAACTGTTTAGTCTGCTTTACTATAAATAGGAGGTAATATGTTATTTCAAACAAAAAGCATACCATAAACTACACACTTAATTTTGACAGATTGTGCTTTCCTATATATGGCTCGGTCCTGCTGTGCTTTCATGGATCAAACTCCCATTGACTTCAGCAGTGTCTCCTAACAGTGCAATTCCAAATATTGCCTTTTGTTATATTTCACACATTCATTTTTTTTTTCCTAATCCTTTCCTCTGCATAGAAGTACTGTATTTACAATATTCAGCTGTAGGCTTGCGCAGGCTACACAAAAGCATCTTACGAGCTGAAAAGTGCTTGCAAGAAGCAATCCTTTCCCCCCACCTCTCAAATGACATAATTAGACAAGTCTCAAAATTCAGGAGAATACCACTGCTGCAGATCACCCCCGAAATCTGCAAAAGGAAAATAAATGCTTTTACATCAGAGATAACCTTTCAGCTAACTTTCTCCTCTGCGTCCCTCCCAGTTTGCAGTTAAATTGCACGGTGTGTTTACTCTTCCAGTGAACAGACCCATTATATGACTTAAAGTGTTAGCGTACACAGCACTGACATGTCCATTACATCCATGCACACTGATACCTAGATTACAGAGAAGTTCAGGTTACCCAATTAAGAACTTGAGCTGCATTTTGGAAACCGAGAAGCAGGAGGGAGCTCTGGTTAGGGTATTTCAGTTTATGCACTGATAAAGATATCATCTGTTTGCAGAATCTTGGTCTGCCGAGTTGCAACAGAAGGAGAGTGGAACTGAAGAGAAAGACCCAAGCCCAAATATCATTTCAAAGTGCTGGCTTGTAGTTTAGCTTCTGGGAACTGAAAAAAGGAGACTGGGGAGTTGTGGTTTGTCCTCCTGCCAGAGTGGAGGAGCAGTCTGGCAGATGGGCATGGGTAAAACCCACTGCATGGGGCCCATCACTCTTAGGGCAACATGCCTTGTCCCTGTGTCCGATGGCCACTTTACGCTCTGCCTCCTTGTTTGCATGGGGCCTCAAGCTTCAGGCCAAACAGTCTGCATAACCTTTGACGCAAATAGCAAGTTAATAAAAAAAAATAAAAATCCAAACCCTGCTGTATCAGAAATATGGCCCTGCCAGCACTTACCTTCCCAGTGCTTCATAGGAAAACCAGGGCAGATTTTGCCAAATGCCTTTTGATTTGAGCCTACCATTGGTTATCAGACAATGTCAGCTTTAATTAAAATAAACTAAAAATAGTGAAAGAGCTTTTTGATCCTTTAGTTAAGCTGAAAACATAGGTATTATAACTGCTAGCGATGTCCAGTGACTTAGAACTGGAAGACTGAAAAACCAATCTCATGGCAGTGAATAAGGCTTGTGTCTTCAACGCCGCTCTTGCAAGGGGTCTGAGTCCCAATTATGAATGCTGTGGGTTGGCAGCACCGCTCTGTACTGGTATAAATAACTCATGTGCTGTGGGACAGCAGCACTCCTTCCTCTGCGCTTTGAGACCGCTCCTTTTCTCCCTGGTAAGGCCGTGCCATGAATCATTTCAGGTTAATGGGAGATTCTCCGCCGACTTCAATGGGAGCAGAACTGAACCTAAGCAGTTGTCTGAGGACGACACAGATAAAGGCGGCTGTAGCCGCTTCCATTTTATTTAAAGATGTTGTTACGTGCTTTGACAGTTCAACCCTGCACATTTAAACATTCAGTTACTGCAGCTTTAGTGAAAGTGATTCTCGCTAGCAATACAAATCTCTGGTTACCAAACATTTACTTTATGCTCTCAAAAAGATAATCTAACAACATTTGGCGTTTTCTGTTTCCAAATAAAAGGAATTCATGATATCCCCTTGTGTTATTGTTACGGACTGTACAGCTAAATTTAACTGCTTTATCTTATGCTGATCTTTCAAATAAAGTTCATTATTATATCAGGTATGTTCACGGTTAGCAATGATTGTTTAATATTAAACACCCTTTGCCAGTAAAGCTCCATATATAATTGACTGTTACAATCTTGGTTGCAGCTGTTCCAATAATAAAAGCTCTAATTAAAATCACATTCAGATTTCCGAGATAACCACTTTGGCCTCACTCACAGCAAATAGTACCTTGTAACTGTCCCAGAAACCAGAGGGAGACCATTTCTCCAAGAAAGCCCCTGACCAATGGAAGACTGCGGGATATGTTCCTCTGTTTCATTTGCTAATAAAGAAGAAGGAGCTGAAATTTTGATGCTTTCAGGCATATTTCTAGCCAGTCAAATTCTTTAGCGGCAAGAAGTCCAGATGAACTGTTGAACTATGAGACTTAGCTGAAAATCTATATCAGATTCTTTCACTTTCTACAATGTTTTTGTAGTGTGTTTTTCTAATATTTTTCCTAATATCAATACAGCTAAGATCAGTATACACGAATTGTGAAATTTGCCCTATTCTCTCTGATATTTTCTCCTGTATTTCTTTCCCATCCAGCCACAACTTTAAAAAAATTCAAATCTATTAATAGGTTTGGCGTAGATGATGGTATTCTTCTCCTTAGATAAAACTAAAATAATCTTCTTTGCTTGTAGCTGTATGGAAATGCCTACCAAATAGATCACCTCGCTCATACGTAATGTGCCACAGTGAAGATGGAACATGGTGTTCCTAAGGATGTTACAATCAGAGGCAAAAAAATGCAGTGGTTAAAAAAGAACATCAGTGAATTCACTGAAACAGAAGTTAGTTTTGTGGCAAGCATCACTGATACTTGAGGAGATCCTTCTGTACTTGCTGTCCCCAACACGTGCAACCATATAACCCTTTCACACTCCTTCCCTTGAATAGAAAAAAGTTTATCCTTTTCCAACCTATGATCGTTCTCACAGCTGGTACGGGTGCTTTTACATGAAGTCAGTCAGTATTCCCGTTTATCAGTCCCGTAAGGATTGATACAGATAGAGTTGAACTAGTTCTGCACCTACCAGCACCTCACCAAAATATTCTCAGGTATATACCCCACAGAAATTCAACTTCACCATTACCAGCATAAAGAAATCACACCTACCATTCTGCTCCAGTTGTCCTTTTTTCTTCCCCCTGAAAAAGCATTCAGTTTAAAGAATTGAGAACCCTATGCCAACAGGAGCAGGCAACTATCACACATAAATGAATGGGTTCTGCCCTGGTAATCTAACCTTACGATAAACCACTCCAACCAAAATTTAGCAGAACCAGATGTGTGAACTAGCCTCTTTCTTGACCCAGTCATCTTACCGTAGCATAGTCCAATTTTCTTAATAATAACATTGCAGAGCACTAGCAATTCAACTCTTCTTTCTTCAAATAAAGCAAGCACACAGGGAAACTAAAAACACATATGTTTAAAGTGATAGAAATAAACATTCTTAAGTGAGAAAAGGAAATGAATGAAGTTCCCACCAGAAGACTACCTCACTGCCACATTGACTGCAACTACAGGCCAAACTTGCAGCCACTGCCCACCAGCGTTATTCCAGTCACTTCAACCACACTACTCTAGTTCACACCCTCCAAAAAACTCAACCCTTACACATGAGCATGCAATTATGGCCAGGCAGTCTTGACCACCCGAGGGTTTCTTCACTGCTGGGTCATCCTGAAATATTCCAGGAAAAGATCTGTGGCATTCAAGATGTTCTCTTTTCTCCTCGTTATCCAGGATCAGTCCTGCTGTGGTTGGCTGAAGCTTTCTTCTTTGCTTTTCATTCACCTCTGTAGCCCCCTGCCTTGTGGGATGGATTGAGGAGGCATGCCAGCGATACTCAGCAGGAATGAGATGTTGTCAGTTTTTGAGCAGACTCCTAACTCATCTGAATTGCTCCAGACTGGGTGCAGTGATTTAGGAAAGTCCTGCTGATGCGCAGAGCTATTTTGCAATCATGCCCTTCTGTTCATCTGTTCCATTCAAGTGAGAGAACACTACAGTGACAAACTTCACTTCTGAGCTTCCTTGCATTTTAAATTTATACCCAAAACCCACCTTGAGAAAGCGGTTTGGTGTTTCCGTACAGAAATAAAACCTATTTATTTTTATGAGGGTAATGTACCAGGCTAAATAAAAATAACCTCACACGGCACTTCAGGGCAAAAAGGAATTTTGCATAATTCAAGGCAGTGACCTACAGCACGCCGATCTACAGAGGACCCACTCTTCCCCTACCCCTTGGTGTACTAGTTACATAGGACAGTACCAGCTTTGGCAGCATCCTTTTTGTTGCATCATTCCAAACTGTTTTACAGAGCTGCCCTGCTATCAGTGTTTCTGTTGTCATCCATTATTTTCTGATTAGGCACAAGGAGAGGTATTCCTTGGACCTGTGGCATCAAGAGGGAAATGAGTTTTAAGCTTGGTCACTAGGGTTTCCAGCACATGTCTGCGGTGAGATTTTGACTGCATCTGGTCAGCCCTCAGAGCCTGACAAAGCATCTTTATTCAGCAGGTCTGAACCTCGCACTTGCCATGATAACTGATCCACTCCCCCCTCACCCCCATCTAAGAAGTGAACACACATGATGTATGTTTAATGTAATACAGGGCTCCCCTAGTTGTGTCTCAGCTTCTCCTATCTGGCACCAAAGCCTGATTAAATATTAACATGGGGTGGGTCCTATTATTTCCTGACTTCCGAGAATCCATTGGTAAATTGAGATCTAGCTGCTAAAAATTTCTGACACAACATCATTTGTATTGAACCACCTTTCCATGCCAGAGTGCCAGTGTTAATAAATCAGGCTGTTCTCATTGAATAAATCTATTTAAATACTTATAAAATATTAAAGATGCATTTGGGAAAAGCCTCTAAGGTGATTGTTGCACCCATGCACCTCACAGTAACTAATTTATTAAAGAGTTTGCAAACCTGGGAAGGAAGGGAAAAGAAAAATGGTTTCAAAACCAAGAGCAGAAGCCAATTTTTCAGCTCAGATGATGAAAGGAAGCATGCATTTCTAATCAAAAAGACAGATACGCCTTTTCTCTCCCACCATTCCCTCAACAGCAAAGTGCCTTTTCATCATCAACAACACTCCATTCCTAATGTCTGCTGAGGCCTTTCTGCACCTTCTCCATACACTAGTAATGTACACACAGCATCCCTTTGAAACAAGAGCCCATTAGCTGTGGCAGACTACCTTTTCACATGAAGTCCTTCCGTTGGTAGTCATCAGCAGAGTGCTAAATCATCCCAACTGGGCATGCTCACATCATGGCAGCAGGATAAACAGATATTTAGAGCCGCAGAATGAAAATTGCTTTTCTACCTTTCTTGAAGGGTATTTTTTTTAGGAAAGGTCATAAACTACACAGGGAATATCAAGCTTTCCTCTCTCACTCCCCTCCCTCCTCCCTTAAACACAGATTTTTTTAACAAATCCACTTTTGCTTACACCCAGGTCATCTGTAATTTTAGACCTTCAACCACCAGCCAGTCCCCTTTAAAGATTACATAGTAAATGCGACCATAAATTTGCCCCACAATAAGAAACAAGTTTGAGCATGCCCTGAAAGAGGGATTTATGTGATTGTTTTCCTTCCAGTGGGCGTGGTGAAGGGATATAGAAACTGTCAGCGAGAGCAGCAAGCGGGGTGATACTTCACAATAGCTACCTGAGTAATGCAACAGAGATTAAGCCTAAATTGAGGACTGCTATTTCAGAGGACAATTAATTTTCAGGCTGTCATAAAAGCTCTGTTGACATTTCTCAGCTGAGATTTTGCTTCTCAGTAAGGGTTTAAACAGCTTTGTTCAATGCAGGCAGTGGTGCTGCTGCCATTCTTTGGGTTAAGTCTAGTTTTTTTTCCCCCCAAATAAAAGTGTAATGCCTTCTATTGTATTTCTTTCTCCGACATGCAAGAAAGCTTCTGTGTAGTTTGTTAATGCTCACTTCTAGATCTTCACCTGAGACCCCATCTCAGACAGCTTTTTTTTGTTTGTTTGTTTTCTGTAAGTGACTGATTTGGTCTCCTAATGCAGTTGCGCAGAAAAAAAACGGAAGCAACCAAACTATAAGCAGCCTCTGACCACATTTGGACAGGGGTTTGCTTGTTAGACACCTTTGCTGATCCCTTGCAAGCACCTAGGAGCACAATGGACTCTAGGAACAGAAAATCTATTTATCTCTAACTATGTTTTTCTGCATGCCTGAGTTATCCTGCAAGTCAGTAACCAATTTTACTGCAAGAGATGGCAGATGATGGTTCCAGGTCAACAAAGAAAAATTCCGGCCCCTGCCTGACAATACTGCAAGAATTGCCTTTTGCTTAATTGACAACAAGACGCCATCCAAGCTGACTATGACAACAGACCAGCATCACTATAAGCTATATGGCCAGTGTGGCCTGGGGCATGTTCTTCCAGGAGGCTCCCTAAAAGCAGGTGCTTAAGTGCTGTCACTGGGCAGCACAAAGAGCCCAGAGACAAGAAATGAGAGCTAAACTTTGGAAAAGGTCTTCTGCTCCAGCTAGGCCATTACAAAACTCCAGATCCCAGTGGCCAGCTGTAAGCATCCCCGTTGGAAGTGGCGTGCCTTGTCACTGGGTCCGACTTATTACAGTGACAAATTGTCTGTCAGGAGGCAGCTGCTCTGTACAGATATACAAATGTTTGTGTACAAAGACTGAAGGACGAAAGGGTTAATTATCCAACAAACTCAGGCAGAAGGGGAAAAAAAAGTTTCAAGCTCAGGGAGGTTATCATTGCCTTTTGCGCAGGCTGGTTTTAATCACTTTCTTGTACCTCTCCCTGACTTCATTTATCAAGCCTTCACATAAAGTTGCAAAGTGAGGTTATTCAGCGGATTACCTCCATTCATCTCGGATGATTGACCAGGGTGGTTTGCAGTACAAGCCAACCTGGGTGATGGCATTCCTCTTGTTTTCATTGCACAGCCTGCTTTCATTTTATGCTGTAATTGTGTTTTCACAAAACCATAACCAAGCAGGCTACAGATCCCAGGTTCCAGATTTATTTACAAACACCCCTGACTAGCCCCCTCAGCCTTCTCCTGTTATCTGCTTTATGCTGCTTTGGATCTTGCCCGCCGGGAGTCTGGGGTGGATTAGCACGAGATAGGAACTAGATCCAATCTAACTAAGGGGACCTAATCAGCCCGTCCTTCTACCCCCACTCCTCTTCCTCAGACTAAATCCAAGTCCTGCTTCCACACAAACTTTTCATGGGAATTGGCATCCAATATGAAAGACATCTTTCTGACCTTGCAGGAGCGGTTGTCAACCTCCAGCAGGTAACATGAGTGCTATTTGACAGAAGGAGGCAAACCACTCCACCAGGCGACTCAGGGGACTTCATAGAGAAAGGCCACCTTTCCCGGGGGGCCATTTGGGGAGCTGAAGATCATCCCTGTGTGTCTCCACCAGACAAGCCATAAAGGGTACGTGAGGTGAGTTGGAGACATTCTCATGATTCACAGTGAGTATATATGGGTGGAGAGCAAGAGGAGTTTAACTAGTTTGTACAACTGCAAATAAGACTGAGTTGAAGTTTCAACCGCCAGGAAGGCTTCAAAGCTGGTCACAAGGCAAATGTGATAAAAACCTTTTTCCTGCCTTTTGTGGAAGTAAAACCACCAGAATCTGGATCCCCCTGATTAGTAAACAGCTGATTCACATATAGGATGAAGGTTTTTTTTGTTTGTTGTTTTTTGTTTTTTTTTCCTCTGTGCAGCTCAGGAAACTCAGCTGGGGTAAATCAGCATACTGACGGCTCTGAGGCAGTTTGCACCACTCCATTGTCAAAACTTGATACAAATTTTTCAGTGTACTTCCTTTGGGAAATGTACATTGAGTGAGAAAAGCCCAGTCAGTGATTACAAAGAGTTCCTGTCGGCACTGTTCATCTGCAGTCACTTCCTAGGCAAAAAGCCTTTCAGATAAAAGCAGCATTTCCACCCAAACAACCTGGACCAGTTGGGGTGGGGAAAGGAAAGGCGATAGGGCAGAATAGCCGAACAAGTCTTTGTTCTATTCAAAGCGTTGTAAGAAGATTTCAACCACAGAATATGGCAACAGAACTGATCACAGGGGAAAATGCAATTAAAATACCTTTCTGCATTTTGCAGCCACAAAAGCGTTGGCAAATCGCTGTAATCTGGCTTTGCTGAAGTGGAGGGCATGAGTCAATGCATCAGGAAAGAGTTTCAGTTAAGTACTTTCCAAGGTAGTTACCTTGCTCAAGGCCATGCAGCACCTTTTGCACCTTATGTTATAGAAACTGGGATCCACAAGTGATTTTTCTTACTGTCCTTTGCTCCCACTACAGTGTTGAAACACCAGACAGACTCAGTTCAGCAACTGTGTATGCCTGTTCAGGTGCAGCAGACAGGAAATATTGAAGCTTCAGGCTGAGAGATTCTGATTTTTTATTTTTTATTTTTTACCTTTAAGTATTATTTCTGTGTCTTAATAGCAGACTGGATTTGTAGATTACAAATCAACTTTGAGCGAGAACAGCAAGCAAATCCATCCGGCCTGAAGCAAGAAGAGCCTTCAGGCAGGTGTTTGTAGGCTTTCTTTAGAAGGGCTCCCTGGACATATAAAGAGAGTTTATTAGTGCTGGTTTGTATATCACTGCTGCTGTCTTGTTGATAGCATGTTTGTCTCCGATCTTTTTTTCGTCTGACTCCAGTTCTAACTGGAATTCAGACAGAAATAATAACCAGAGAGGGAATCTTGTTCATTTTTTCATCTCTTTCCAAATTCCTTGCTTGCGAAGGTAGCTCTTAGATTGCACCTTTGACAAAAATAAAAAATAAAAGAATCTTCCACTAGTGCCTCTTCCTGGACTGAGATCAGTCTTCCTGAGATTTTTTTTTTTTTTCTGGGGGGGGAGGGGAGAGGTGAGGGGTATACTCAAGTTGAATATTAAGATTAAAAGGAGCTCTTGCCTTCTTCTCATCAAAGAACTGAACACTCCCAGACCTCTCAGTGACCTTTTAGGTGATGCTTTGAGGAGTCTAAAATCTAGGAAAAAACATAGGCTCAGGACCATGAATGATATTAACATTAGATGCTGAAAAAGCCTTTGATCGAGTGGAGTGGAATTATTTGATAATAGTCTAAATACAATAAATTGGCATCACTTTTGGAAGTAGATTTCTTTCTCTGTATGACCTATAGCAGATGTCAGGATTAATGTAGACAAAGTGAAAAGTTTTATTCTTTTCTGGAAATATTTATAACGTGGGCATATTTTATCATAAAGCTAATGAACAGCGTTTTACCAGGAAGATTACTAAGGTTACCATCCCACTGAGATGATCATACCTCGCTATTACAAATGTAAATTGAAACGTTACCTTCCTGAAGAGATGAGAAAAAGATTTTGCTGTGTAGTGTTTGAGACAATAAACGTTGGGACAGAATGGTAATGGAGAAATGAATGCATCAAATTAAGACTTGGCAAGAGAGGAAAAAAAAAATGCTGTTTTTTTTTTTCCCCCTAAATTTTCAAAAGACACATTCTCCAGATGTAAGGAAATGAATCATTAGAGAACAAACCTGCATTATCCATGTATTGAATCTGTGGAATGAAGCAGGATTCATTCAGGCTGCATTTTGTCTGAGGATAGGAAAGATTAGCTGATTTATGTGAGAAATTTTTAGAGAAATTTTTCCCCTAGGATTTCACAGATTCCCTTGTTTTAGGAAGAAAAAAGTGTTGTAGGCTTTTTGGTTGTTTTTTCTTTTTTTCCCTCCCTTAGTGTCATTATAAAACAAAACTCGTAGAAGATTTTTCACCAACTCCTAGGTTCTACTGCCAGAAGTTCATCTTGAATATCAGCCCAACATTTTTGTTGCCCATTTGAATGCACTAGCCTATTTCATATCACCTGATACCAACAAGGGGGAAAAAAGCCCTATCTGAACTTTACCCTGTGATGTAATATCTCTTTGTTTGTACTCCAAAATTTTATAGGCCTCCCTTGTTATTGTGCCTTATTGAAACTCATGCCTTATTTGCTGTTCATTATTATCTCTTCAATATTTCTGCTTCTTAAGAGTCTTCATCTGATTCAACATTTGTTTCAAATGATTTTTCTTCTGAAAAGGTATGCACTCACATTTTTGAAGGGAACTGGCACAGTGCTATTATCTGTCCATTATTTAATTATCTGGGTCTCTGTCATGAGCTGTGTGTTGTCCAAGGGAGATGCATGCAGAGTATATTAGTTAAGAGACTGCAGATCTCAAATGTCTGGCATGCATGGATGATGCAAACAGTTTTAAAGTCAGTAGAAGATAGGCTTGAAGTTTCATTTACTTATGGAATAATAAAAATTAATAAATGGATGTGGATGACTGTCCACTCTAAGCACATATGATACTGTGCTAAAGCTCAATACTAAAACATGGTGCTGCTGTATTTTTAATGCACTTGCAAAGTTTCATCTGCAAATTTCATTAATATACTCCTGTAGATCCAGGATGGCTTCTCCTCAGGAGTCTCTACTTTCTGGATCATAAAGTTGTCTTCACTATAATTTAGGAACCTCTGCGATGATGCATGTTCAGCTGTATTTGTTACTCAACAGATGTCTGGGTAGTTAAATTCCTCCATGAGCCTTTATCAGTACTTCTATTCTGGGATTCCCAACTGGTTCAAGATGTACGTCTCCTAGTCGGCAGCAGTACCACTGCTCAGAGATCAGTATGCACAGCTTGGGTCAGGCTTGTTTGGCACGGACCTCAGGCAGCTGGTTGCCCTGACCACTACCAGTCTCGCTGCTTGAGTTGACCATGTAGGCCTAGAATCGACATCTTCCTGGTTCCTGCTCAAGGACTGGGTTAGACGGGTAGCTGGGCCTCCGCCCCACGTTCATAATTCTCAAGACCATCTGCTGCAGTAACTGTCGCTGCTCTTCCTGTGGGGCTGCCGCCTGGGCTTGCTGCTCCTCCATAAATTTCGACAACACCTGCTGCTCTCACTATTCCCTCATATATTAAGTCCACAACAGAAGCTTGAAAACACACGCTGCTTACACTTCATTTAAACAGCTACCTTTCCGACATAACGCACTGATTCTGAAGCCACCCCTTTGAGGAGTTTGGTTTCAATAAAAGACGTGTGATAATGAGTTAACAACACTGATGTTGAACTTTTCTTCAGACCTACCCGGGGTTCCTCAGCTGTCCCAGCTGCTCTTCCTGCACCCTGGGTCATCCCTTGTCTTGGACAACAACTCATGACCACACCTTGGCCACCAGTTTCAAAGAGTCGGCAAGATGCACTTAACCTTCTGCCAGCAGGATGAACGTGCAGTAGCAGTGTGGGAAAGTTTTAGGCACACGCTGCCAGCCTGCTCTATTCCCTTAGGCTACTTCCTTGCATTACATATTAAGAGCTTTCCCTAGAGCTGGTCAAAGAGTAAAATAATAACCTGATTTGCAACTAGAAGTGCTGAATCTGGATCACTATGATTCAGAGAGTCATAATATTAGTTATTAATGAGTATTCAGCCTACTGCTGGGTATCTGTGAAAATGCTCCCAAATCCTCAGAGTTTAAAGAATTTTAGCCTCAATGATATTCACCCAGAGATTTACATGTTGTCATTCTTCCATCTAGAAATATTTGTCATCCAGAGGTCAGAAAAAAATCCCAGCTGCTTTTTGGTTTTCTGAGCAATGAGAAATGAATAAACACAGTCAAAATAAATGGTTTATTTTGAGTAAGCTGAAAAGCAATTGTTCTCCTTCTGCACTGACTGTGCACCCATGAGTATTAAATTTACAGGTGTCAGAATTGGTTTGCAAAAAATTTCTTATTAAGAAAAGGATTATATTTCCAGCTCCCAGCAAAAGCACAGCTAAACTCAGCCATAATTTCAACGAGTCTTGTTCTGTAGTGGAAGGTGTTTCTCTGGCATTGGAAGTTTTTGACTACATTGCAGGCACATTTCACTTTGACTGAAGCTCACTTCCTTCTCCCACTGAAAACAGGCAAGAAAGGAAGGAGAAGAGAGAATATTGCTTGAATTGTCCCATTTGCAAGAAGAAGTTTTGGTCTTTTTGTCCCTCTGCTGATTGTAATTCCTTGTCAATTAGACCATGCAGGTTCACGTGATAAAAGGCTGGCTTCATTTTGGGACACTACTCACTGTTCAAAAAGAAGAAAAAGTGCAACCAAAAAGAATTGTTCCTTCCTTTTCAACAACTAAATTGATCTCCTTCATCTACATCCCTTACCGAGAATCTGACTTCTTCTGGCTAGCTAGCAAATATAAAGTCAAACACCTGTTTACCAGACACAGAGCTATGTGTCTGCCATTGCCGATCCATCTGTGGAACATAAACATAACTTTCACCAGCTGCTTCTTTTAGCATGGGCTGGTAATGGAAGCCATTATAGAGCATATCAACAACATACTTTCCTAATAATCATGGGCCAGAGCATCACAGGGAGTAAACTGGCAGAGCCTCACTGAAGGCGAATAGTGCTGCACTGATTTACACCATCGGAGGACCTCACCCCAGTTTGTTTTACTTCACACTCTTCTGCTTTTATCTACCTCATTTTCCTGGTTTCCAGTTTGTTTCTGCTCTTCTATTATATTATACTAATGAGGCAACATGTTGTGGAATAATTCCTGGGCCAGGCCCAAGCAGGAATGGATAATTACCTTGGGTACTATACAGCCTCAATATTAATGACTCTGAGAAAACCTCAGAAGATTCAGAGGTGTGATAATGCAAAGAATCCAGCTGGATTTGGGCCAAATGCCCCATTCGTATAAACACGCTCACCTTTATTGACTTCAGGAGAATTATGCAGGCTTTTGTTTGTTGCGAATGCGCTTTAGATGATTCACAAGATCATGCCCAACCACATCTACACTCTTTAGATTGAAGTTGAGCTTGAAATATTGCAGTGTGAATAGCATATTCCTTTTTGTCTTGCATAAAGGGTGTTACAACTACAGTGTGTTACAACTATAATTAAATTGCTTATAAATCCCCTTATCTCTCATGCTGTTCCAGGAGGCAGTAATGAGGATCTGCTCCTGATGAGCATCAACATACCTCTTTCCCTGTGTCATATCAGTTAGACAGGTCAAGTTCTTGACGGTGACCAAAGACAACATCCTCTGTCCAGGCAGTTCATTTTCCTCTTGGTGTAAAGCACAGATATGCTGTGGGACTTTTTGACCTTTAATTTTCAAGTCAGAACACAACCTAGGACTCGAAAAAGAAATTTCGTTTGTGCTTGAGGCTCTCAAGTGGGATATACACGTACATCTTGAAAGACTTCAAATTCAGGAAAGCCCATCCTACTGAATTCAGCCTGGAAATGGTAGTAGTCCCTGAGAGTTACCCATCAGAATTTGCTTCCCTCTTGGTAATTTTGTGACATGCTGAATGCTGAACAGTGCTTTCCAGGACTTCTGCAATTGCTAAAAGCAATGCTCACCTCTAATATATTCCGACTTAAAGTGTACTACCTTGTTTAAAATGCACTGCTAAAGCATATATTTTCATGTATCGTTATGTCTAAATGCATGATAACCAGGTTGAAAATCAAATTATCTGTGTTAAGGTGGATATTACAATGTGACTACTGCCTGCTGTGCCTCGAATGAATCTTGTAAACACAATCAAATCTCTCACTTTCTCTCCCTCTCACAGACAGAGAGAGACACATGCACGCCCTTGCACAAGAAAAGAGATTCTTCACCTTCTGCCATCGTATTGTCACAGCAGCTCATGTTTATTGTGAATGACATCTTCAGCTACAACTCAGCATGAGCTCTGGTATGCTGGAGCTGAACATCCTACCAGAAAAATCAGCAGTGACATTAAAGTTGTTTCATGAATAATGAAAAAATAAATATCACATTAACTGTAGGTACACAAAATGCTTTGTTTAACTAAAAGGGTTTGCAGAGAAATTCCAGGTCTCTGAGGGTAGATACTATTTTATTAACTGTGGGTAGAGAACTTATTTAGATGGAGCTGTTTTCATTATATTGGTAATTTTCTCAATTACACAAATGAGGGAACACGTGATCAGTACTATTAGTAGGATACAGATTTCTCTTTTACAAAACTCTAACCTACCAGAAAATCACAAAACAACAAATCCTCCATACTTGCAGCCAATGAGTCTTTCAGCAACTTACATGCTATATAAGGAGGTTTAAATATGTCTCCCAAGTCCAAATTTGTATTACAACAGTTTTAATCATTTATGGGGGCAAAAAGGCTTCAGAGACAGTAATGCAATTATATAAGTGCATAATGCGAAAGAGAATTCAATTGTCTCAATGCCATACAAGGCAAGCTTATTACAAGATCCCAGCAAAAGATGCTTAAAACATGACTGCACTGGATCCAGAGTTTTGCTGGCAGCACCAGTGTGTGTTCCTGCCAATCGTCAGAAGTTCATAATCACAAATTTCAGGGAGAAGAAACAAGCTTCATTTGAATTACGGGGTTATGGTGACCAGAGATTCATATAAAAGTTATTTGTAGTGGAAATGCTATATTTTGCCCTATTAAGGACAGAGCAAACACACTTTTTACATAGCATTAATATGTCAGGCAAAAGTGAAATCTTTCAGTGATTTCAGGCTTTGTGCTAGACTGAAACTCGTGATCTTAAAATGCAAGGATTTCTACAGAAACACAAACATACTTGCTTCAAAAACTGGAGAACAGTCTTGCTAACTGCCCCTTAAAGCAAATAAAAAGAGCTGTTATTCCCCATTCTTCACAACATTTCATCCATATTCATAGCAAAAACACTGAGAAATGTTCCAAAGTGCCAAGAAGCATGAAAACTAATACTAAACACATCGTTGATATCCTACTAACTACTGCTTATGAACTTATCAGCATGGAAATACTTATTCTCAGTAGAACTTCCTGAATGGCAATCCTAAATAATCAGCTTCATAAATTGTGCAGCCAGTAAATAGAGGCTAAATATTAGAGATTCAAAAGACCCACCTTCTCTCTCAAGGAGAGTGAAGAGATTTGTTTTCTAGTTTTCACTGAGACAAGCACAAAAATGGTGTCTTTTCCATAAACCAAAGGCCTTCCACTTTTTATACAGAGTAGTGTACTTTATGACTTCTTTCTTGTGAGTTCAAGTCGCCTGCATTTCCTATTCATGCAGAAATGCTCATTTCCTGTCTAAAAACACATGCATTTTTTCTTATTTGCTTACCATTCTAAACAGCAATAACAAAAAGACCAGTAAACAGAAATATCACACCTTTTTTTTTGTACCAATATGCAAAGCCTCTACTCACTCTCTGCCTTTAAACAAGACAGAAAATTAAGAACTGCTTTGTTGTTGTTGTTGTCTTTTAATCTTGTTTTATTTTTGTCATGTGCCAATGCTTAAAACAAAAAATAACAAGGACATAAATCTAAAATGTGCATCTCTTCAGGCTCCTGCTACTGTCAGGTGAGCTTAGACAGGTGGTTCAGAGTTCCTCCTTCCTATCAGCAAGGCAAATCATGAATTGAGGGAGGGTCAACAAGTACATCTGACATATAAAAAGCGGTGCCTCAGTTATTTCTTGATATGCAGTCAAAAGAGTTAAAAGTAAGCAAAGTTGAGAGCAAGTAAAACCCGTGTATTACTTGGGAATGTGTCTGTCAGTAGCAATGCAAGCTGTGTTTCTATCTATTATACGAGAAAGGTAAAAGTATTCTACTAGGTCACTTAGTTACTTCAACCAGATGGAATCCAAAATGTTCAGAAAATTAAAAATCCATTTATTCCTCCAAAGTTGCATTCCATCTGTTTTCAGACATTTATGGAATCTTTTTGCATGCAGAATATGGCAACCACTGGTGCCTTGGAAATATTTCTTCCCCATGCAGCTCACAGAAAGCCAGGCTGGCTGTAGACGGCACTGGAGTAAGCCCTTTATTCAGGTGCTTTTACTTCCCTTCCAAACATAGGAAACTTTGCTTTTGTCTTAAACAGAGGAATCATAAAACCCCATTTATTATTGTCTGCAAAGATGCAACAAGAACTTTTAATGTTAAAAATAAATAAAAATAAAATAAAATAAAATAAAATAAAATAAAATAAAATAAAATAAAATAAAATAAAAATCAGGCTATTCTCTACTCTTTCCACCTTGAAATTTTTAACTTTTCTGCCAGTCTGTTTCTCATTTTCAGCTTGTGGAGACAATAAGAATGATTCAGATGCTATGAAGGAATGCAGCCTGGCATGTAGTGATCTCCACCCTGAAGATAAAAGTGACAAAATTACCCCAGAAGTTATGAGCTCTAGTCTTCATCAATCATTTTTCAAGAAATATTTTATTCCGTTCAACTACACATTGTGCCTAAATCTAACTGGGGTATGATCCCCTTCCTCCTATCACTGTTCTCAGCATCTTCAGCTTCACCAGATGGAAGGATATCATCTGGCATGCAGGCCAGACTGAATTTTCTGTATATGACACAAACGTCCACATGTCCTCTGTTTCCTGAAGACTTTCCTTTGCAGTCACTGGCTCGTACAATAGCTCTGCATCACTGAGCTTTATCCTGCTTGGTGCTGAGAATATTTTATCCCCTGGTGAAGCTGACCTATAAGGTAAGTACAGGCTATATCTACACTGTCAGCTAAGTTATAATCCCATTTCTCTTCTGATTTTCCATATCTCATATTAAATCACTCCCAGCTTCTCTGTTGGAAGGAACCAACTACATCCCTCCAAGCTGAAAGACAGTCAGCAGATAACTCTGTACCAGAACTGCTGCTTATAGGACAAAACTGCATCAGGTCTGGTGGTCTTACAGAGTCCTCCAGTCCTACATCAGCAGTCTTTTGCACCATAAACTCCCTTCATGCCCCTATGCCAAGGCCCAGATTGCTACAGAGTGTGTGAATCGGGAGAGATACACATTTACCATTACCCACGTCTGCATTTTGTTCACCTCCCCAAATCTAACTGGCAGGTGTTTGTCAGATGGAAAGACAAAGCACTCAAATATCTCAGGCCAGCACATCAAAAAGCAGAGAATTGGCTTTTAAGCATAAGACTACATTTTAAAAAGTAAGACAGAAAAAGAAAATCACAAATGGTGGGTGATTTCTTTGTGTCTTTGGGTTTTGTTCTGCATGTCCGATCATGTCTTCACATTTTTTTTCCTGTAACCTCAAGGGCAGTGGGAAAAATAAAGGAAGTTAATACTCGCATTTAGTCTCATGCTGCCCCAAAGTGACACTTTAAAACACACACACACACACACACACAAATCCAGTAAGAATATTGCCAGACTCTTACTGAAATCTGTACAGGTAATATCAAGTCCCGCTGTATTTTTCATCACTGCAGATGTGAAATCCACCAGGTCTGACGTTGGGGTTGAGGAACACTTGCTGACAGATCATGTTCGACCAACAGCAGAACCAGAGACTAGATCTCCTTCTCTGGACAAATGTTTCCCTTCAGTCATTGGGAAAGCTAAGACTGAGGAAGCTTGCTACCCAGGATGGACAAAACACAAGAGGCAAAACAGCAAAACCAGAAAAAAAACCCTAACTGGTACAAGATGGGCTGCCGAGGAGTACACTGAGAATGCATCCATCCACGTGAGACAGACACACATCTCCCTGGCTGTGATCTTCTGTCCACACAAATAAAATACCTATCTCTCAAGAGCTAACCCTAATTAAAGGTTTCCTTTGATTACACAGAGGGACTTGGACCCACACCTCCGTATCAGCTGAAGTGCCTGCACTGCTTCTCTTTAGTTTCACCCATCCCCTGCTAAGTTTAGAAGAAAAGGCAACAGCTGTGGCTACTGACAGAACAAGGTTGGCAGCTGCAAAACTGAGATGCCACATTTCAGTATATAATTTCCTTTCCACAGTGTCTCTCCCTAACTTTCCTCTTTAAGAGGCACTTAAAATCCATGTGTCTGACTCAATTATTGTTATTGTAGCTACGGAACAGAATGTGATGCTGATGAGGGCCTACCTGTCTAGTTAGCTTCCCTTTCTGGATGCTTTCTTTCTTTGATTCATCATTGCTTGTGACACGTGTATTGTCTAAACTATGTTCAAGAACAAGTCTCTAATACATTCAATGGAAGAAGGTGAAAATCAGAAAACGGCGTATCAGTTGCATGCATAAATTTACACATTAAGTTTAAACAGCCTTCTTCTGAGACATATCTTATGTAGAAACCATGATTTTATTGTAAATTAACAATAACACGTGTGGTAAAATTAAGAATAAAATTTCTTCTGCTTCCTTTGATTAAGAGAGCACTGACACTGCATAAATGCTCTGTCTTTATGAACTCATCTAGAGATTCTGCGTTCCTTCAGCATTCGGTACATTATCAAATCATATCCCAAGTACTACGAATTCATGCCCCAGAGGGCATGAACCCAAATTTAAAGTCATCATCATCCTGTATATTTTCTGCTCGGTGGAAGGTTTTATGATACAGGCTGAATGTCTTTTCAGGACAATCCTAAAAATAAGCTAATGCAGTAGGGACTGAATTTATTGGACATGTACACTCGCCTCCAGTTGACGCTCTCCCTAGGTCAGTTCTCATGTGATTGGCAAGGGATCATGACAGCTTGTATCTTCCTATGAGAAACCTGTGTAGACACTGGTAATTAGAACTGCCACTCAGTCCTTCCTGACAACAGCTACTGCAGTGGCACGGGGCCTCTGAACCAGCTCCTACCTCAGGAAAATCCTGTTTCCCAGTGTCTCCTCTGTAGGCACACACCTAATTACATGTAAACATTCAGTAATTTATTACACAACACAAAAACATCAGTACCTTCAAGCTGAGAATATAGCAGTTGATAAACACCTAAGAACTGCAATTGTAAAGTGTCACCTGCAATGTAGCTCTCTCCCAACAGCCTTGCCTTACTGCTGGCTGAACTAAGTATACCTCCTCGGTAATGGAAAATTTTAGAAGGGTTTCTGTCTTTTTCTAAGGAGCCCAGTTCTTATCAAAGTTAAGAGTGGTGAGGCTCATAAGCCAGGTCAGTTTTTTTTTTTTTTTTTTTCCCCAGAAAACAAACAAACAAACAAAAACCCACAAACTCCACTGTAGTTTGAAAATATCAGTGCATTTTTCCTACAGCTTTCTACCCCAATCAGCACAAAACAGAAATGCCCAACTGCCTATATTTTTACTGAAATTTGATTTACTCACAAGCTGTTAATGACTATAACTGAGAAAAGGAAAGAAAAGTAATGCAATAGTTAAAGGAACATGAAGTATTCCCGGTCCACTGCTACACTTGCAAGATATAAAGGATAAGGCAAGATATCTGGAAATATTTGCAAATGAAAAATATGCTAAAGTATTTTCTTGTACTGTGATATCTTTGTTCAAAGTCCATAAAAGCTGGGTATCTACCGAATGAAATTTGGATTCTATTCTCAGTTTTGCCGCAATTTTAAGGTATCAATTTAGATACAGCTTCCTCGTCTGTGAAATGGGGCTAACAATAGGGCTTCAGTTTCCATGCGTGGTGCTCAGTTAAATAGCATCATGTTAAATAGTGCTTATTTTCCCACAGTAAGGAAAAAAAGAGGCAGAGCGAGGCGGTCAGGAATTTTTGAGATCCAAGGTTGAAATGGCAGTGAAATCTAATCTCCAGACCGTGGAAATCACTGGAAATTGACTTCAAAACATTGTTGATTTCAGTGGGTTTTGGATCAAGGCGTAGGAGAACAAACTTACCGCATGAAGACAAGTTTGTTTTGCAGAGCAATGCTTGACTTCTTGACAGAAGCAGCCCCAGTGCTGAGCCGAACTGTACCTTGGGGGTGAACCTACGCCAAAGGGTTGTATACAGTTGTTGGGAGTGTCAGGAGCATAGCGGGGAAAGGAGTTCCCCCTCTGTCTTCCTCACAGCTTGTTCAGGACAACACAGGGAATTTTCTGGCTTACCTCCTTGTAAAGCAGAAAACATTTGGCACCAGACCAGGTGTGCTGAGCTCCGCGGAGCGAGGAAGTCAGGTTGCGTGGCAAAGGACAGGCACAGAGAGCTGCTTCTGCTTCCTGCCGCATCGGTATCAAGCCTGCCAGCTATGGGAATTTCTGACACACAGTACAGAACCACTTCTAGAGCACTTACAGTGTGCTGGAGCTGGAAGGCTTTGCAGCCACTGCAATGCTGCCTTCATTTGCCCCGTAACAGTCCAGCCCAAGAAGAGCACAGAACAGTGTATTAAGCATCTTGATAAAGTTTTCGGCAAGCACTCTTCAGAAACCAACCCAGAAACGGCAACGCTATATTTTTAGACAGATAATTACATGGGTACTCCCATGGATGTGCTTCAGAATGAATCCAGGAGTGTAATCATGCAACGGGTCAGAAATTATGTAGTGAATAGTACCATATCCTTTTTAGACTTCTATTATAGCATGGTGGCAATGTAATCGTGCTGTATTTGGGTAATGCTTCAGAACAGCGTACATAAGAGGAAGTGTGGAGCTTTGTCCATCTTCACGGTGACTCCTCATTGAAGTGTCCACCCACCACAAACACAACACACCCTTCACTTCTGTTACTGTTAAACTATCTGTTCCCTGCATTCAAAACTCCCATTAAATTCAGCACTGAGCCCACAGGTTTCTACTCCATCAACTATACCATTTTCAGAGGGTACAATACCCAACATGTCAGCAGCACCAAGTTCATTTGGGATATAGCCCATAGCTCCCTTCTCAGGCATGGTGGGCGAGAACAATGTTAACGTGTATATAGCAAAATATTCATTGTTAATCTCATATAAAAGGCGTTTTAAAAATGCTACAGATAGCTCAAAACGTATCACTGCAATCCCAGGCAACACAGCTGAAAGATTATATCTAAAGGAAATCACAGCATCTTAAGCACTGAAGCAGAGTTATGGTAGCCAAATAATTTGAACTCTGCCCTTTCAGATAGCACATATCACTGAGCTTAACAGCTCATGGTGTTCGTAGTATTCTGATTTAGAAACAAATAAGCTTTTTCTTAGTCTTTCCCCTACAACCCTTCACTACTATGTAATAATCTCTATGCGAGTTTCCCATGTACTACTACAACAGGTACCTTGTGAGAAAAATATTCCAAATTAAAGATGGTTCAACAGATGATTTTTTTTATTATTATTATTATTTTAATGTAACTGTTTATCTATCAGCTGAGGTTGACTTGTGGAAACTTCTCTTTTAGATAAATTTGTAAAGAACTGTTACTTTTCAAAATGAGTCTTGTCTGCCAATCCTTCTCTGCCCCAGCTCCAGCCTTTCCTATTTCCCGGTGATTTGGTTAAGGAACTGGAGTAAGTGTGGACCCAAGAGGTACTTGTAGTCCAAACCTAAATACATTTGAGTCCATTTCAGTTCAGGTTTGATTCTAGAAATCACAATGAGAAGTACCCCATTTCCACTGGCGTGGTCACAAATAGCAGCATGTCTTCTAGCTGGAGAAGGCTGAAAATGTTCTGAAGGTTTATAATGTCAGAGAGGGCAGTACTGGTGGTACCTTGGAAATGCCCTTGGTTAATATAATATAGAAAACAGCTAGAAAATGATTCTGGTCGAGCCTGACTAAAAATATGCTTGCAAGATCATTAATGGAACTTTTTTCCTGTAACTGAAGGGCAATTTGGTAAGCCATCCTTTGCCAGATAGTGCCATTAATTGCAATTGGTTCTTAACAGAAATCCAAAATGATTTTCTCTTATAGAAAAGCCACACATCCTGAAGGTACACTGCTGGCAAGCCATTGAGTGTTTATATTACAAACCAAGCAATTTAAATAATCCTCAAATTTACTACATTCAGCTAGATGCTCAGGAGAGGTCCTCTTTTCCATCGGTTTCCAAGAATACACCAATATAGCACCTCTTAGTTTTCACAACAACTGATCGGCTTTGTGTGGCTAGGACTAAATTACAGTAGCAGGATTTTAACAACTGCGGAAAAGACTGTAAAACTTTCTGCCCCTTATTAACTACTGTGTAACTATTAGGTTTATGGGCAATGTTAACATTGCAGCATAGGAACAAAAACATTGTAAATGGTCTCCAAAACGTTGGAAAGAAATTTTCCCCAGGAGAGGCAGGGGGCCCTTCCAATCCCTGTAAGGTATGGAAAGGGTCATGTGGCACACATGTAAAACTAGATTAAACTCTCTGTTGCTAAGTAATTAAACCTAATTGTAAACCTGGGCAAGTGCTAATTTTAAAACTGAGCTCCCTGCTCAGAGCTCCAAAATCTCTACTGAAAGTTCATGGAAAACGAAAACTGCCTCTTTAAAAGAAATCAGCTTGCAGCTCCCCAGAACGGAGCCCCTGGGCAAGTGGTTCAAAATATGATTTTTATAAACAAATCTGGCATAGCAAACTTAATGCAAAACCCTATGCATATAACATCACTTATGTGTGCAACTCATTTAAATTATTGTTGTAGAGAGAAAGAAATAAAACTGGCATATTAACCTATGGCACAACAGTGCTCACACACTAGCGATGTTCAGCAGCAGATGATATTACTGTGACTCCCACTAGTATTGTCATGGTGAAGGGTCTGTCAGAATTCTTGTTCTAAACATTGACAGTCAGAGTTTATTAATTCAGCCATGAGCATCCGTTCCAGACCTACCTTGGCATGTGCAGTCTTGAGAGCACAATCTTTTTTAGTACAACTTCCCTTTCCCCATCACCACTGTATTTAAAGTCACTGAATGAAAAAATAAAACAAAACAAAAATTCATGAAATACAGCATTTCCCCATCACCGCTGTATTTAAAGTCATGGAATGCAAAAATAAAACAGAACCTAATGAAATATAGCATTCCACAGCTTACTGCTATAATCTCATTGGATGTCTTGCTTCCCAATTGTCCTTTTTAAAGAATGGCCTGCCTATTCTTCCTTCAGAGAGTGAACCCTTCCCAATAGTTCAAAAGGACAAGCTAAATGCATAAGTAAAATATGCTTAGATAGGTTCAGATATATTTTTAAAAGAGATTGCATTACAGACCTTTCGCAAGATAGACTTAAAAAACAACCTACAAATGTAATTTAACACATTCTTGGATATTTTGTTCTGGTGAATGCTCCACATTATTGAATATATTCCTGTATAACTGGCCAGAATATCACATAAAATGAGCTTTCCTTGTTAAAATGCCCAGAGAGGTTGCAGATGCCCCATCCCTGGAGGTGTTCAAGACCAGGCTGGATGAGGCCGTGGGCAATATGACCTATTGGGAGGTGTCCCTGCCTACGACAGGGGGGTTGGAACTAGATGGTCTTTAAGGTCCCTTCCAACCTGAGCCATTCTAAGATTCTATGAAACGATGACATACTGTCTGTGAAATTTTGGTCAAAAGTTTCAGACAACACAACAGCTTGGGGTGTCCATAGATATGGTTTCTTCATGCATCTTGTAAGTGAAAAATGGTTCATTACATATGAAGGATGTAAGGCTTACCTGTTGCATGATTTCACCTGAAGAACAGTTATCTTTCAGAGCAATGGTAAATGGAGACAAAACCTAGCCCTGTTCCAAGTGAGAACATCTCTTGTCTCTTTATTTCAAAGACTGACTCATAAAATGGAAAGCATTAAGCCAAAAGTTTTAGGGCTAAACAGGTCTACGAAGTTGACATTAAGTGAATCTATCTTAAGAGATGATAATCACAACAGCAAGGCAAATTCTACAGTCCAACTGCATTTCCCTTGCCTGTGCAATGAAATTGGAACAAGTGCAAACCTACTGCTGTGCCGGAGGGTAAAATGGTTGAAATTATCATCTGGCTAATTGGCAAAACTGTTAGATTTGAAAAAAAGTTGGCTTTACAAAATAACACAGGGCTAGAGCAAGGCAGGTTTATAGTATATATATTTAAATGACACCTAGATAAATTGATACGAGCAATCCTCACTTTCTCTGCTTTGTGCAAGAATCCTGACAGCCACTTCTATTACTTCTCCTTTCTGCCTGCAACCCCATGGGCCAAGTCATGATATGGGCAGTGCTAAGAAAAGCAAAATGTGATGCATTCTCAGCATTGCTGGATTAAGAACATGACACCTTTTCTATCATTACTTCCTCTGATGAAACTGCAGCAAATCAGGACTTCAGGAGCAGATATGCAAGCTGTACTAGCACAGGGCCAAAGATCAATGTATGTGAAACAGAAGGGGAAAAAAAAGACATTTTCAGAACTAACAATAAACTGCGAAGAAACTTAATCCTCAAAGGTCAGATGCACATCTGAAAGGCCCAAGCCATGCCTTTGTATCAGAATGTTACAACATTAGACGTAATGACTTAATAGTTTTGCCCTTGACTTATGTCAACAGGATCCTATCTTATTACATGGTAAATTAGTTGCTTCCAGCCTACTCCAGACTCCTAGGTGATAGGAAGATAGAGGCACTTGCAGCAATATCAGAAATGCAACCCAGCACCTAAACAGTGTTGCTTAGTAGTATTTAGTAGCATTTTAATATTTTTGCATGCGTTGGTGTAGAGGAAGCCTGGACATGGAGTGAGGAAGCTTCCACATTTGGCACTCGGGAGACAAAATTACCAGGAAGGCATCTCCTCACATACTGTGGTTCAGTGCCATCAAAGGTCACCGTCTGCTGTAGATACCAAGGGATAATGAGTTCAGGTCAGGCATAATGACGGTAGGCTCTAGGTAACAGAAGAGGCTTTCTTATGCTCCTTCCCTTGTCTCAGGGAAGTTTGCATCTTTTACAAATTTGCACCGCTTCCACCCAGAAACAGCTTCCAAGCCTGGCACAGCACAAAGCCACCAGCTGACCAAGGTGCTGTAGGCTGCATTAGCACCTAGTTATTCAGAGTCTCTTCCTGCATAAAACAAGGATAACCAGCACTTTCTGAAAGAGTTACTGTGACCAAGCAAGTGTCTCTTCTATTTAAATCAAGAAAATCCCTATCTTCTGATGTATCCAGAAGGCTTTGTTTCACATCTGTCCTAAAAATACGTCTTCTGTCAGCTAGACAAAGGGTTAGTTTTCACAATAAATACACAAGAAGGGAGAGACATGCTTGTATGGTTATGTAAGTCTTCTTTAAGGAGTTTTGCAGGCAAGTAAGATGCAGCTCCAGACACTAGACTTTTAAATCATTTAAAGCTGACATAAGCTGATCCTATGCACAGTTTATAATCATGTTTTTACTTTTCAGCTCTGACAATTACAAATTGTTTGTATTAGCTCCACAAGTATTCCTATTCAGCAGTATCATCATAGTCCATTCACCCCAGTCCCACAACAGCACACCGACTCTTGGCTTTGCCAGCCTCCATCCATTCATTACCTTCGTGCAACCGTTACCAGCCACGAGGGGAGTGGCAGGAGAGATCTACAGCCTGCAAAAAACCCCTCATCTGCCATCTGTGGTAGCTGCAATTTCCCATGTTTCAATGTGGTTTTCAGACCATCTCAGCTCGACAGGAAGAAGCCTGGCATCCTCTAAGCATGTTGCACTTGTAACCTTTGAAGATGTTCAAAAGAAAGGAAGAAAAATAAATTAAAGGTCTTAGCCATTTTGCATGAAGTTGCATGAAAAGTCTTGGGGCCTAACTTGACTGGAACTGTTTTAAGTACTTCTCCACTACAGCAGCGGTGCGTCATATGAAAGGCTTTGTTTGGCATCTATCCACAGTTATAAATAAAAAACATATTTATCTTTGGTCATGCATATAATTTAAAAGTCGGACAGAAGAAACCTTTTTTCTCCTTTTAAACCTGTAGCAAGCCCAAGATAAATTCTTATAAATTATTTCTTTTAAAAGGAGGAAAAGAAAAAAAACAATAACAAAATAGCTTGGCTATTTGGAAATCTGGAAAACAGATTATTTCTTTGGATGGAACAAAGTGTGTGTATGTGTCATCATGACTTTAAACAGTTCCACAGTTTCCCATGGAAATACTTAATTGAAGCTAATAAGATGTGGAGTTATCAGTGGTTTGCCATGATAGATTTCATATGGTCTTTCCAAGATATTTTATCTCCTTTCAAGCTTACTGACCTAAGATTGTCTTGACTGGTGATCTGAGCAGGAACCACCACAGATACTAAATTTAGCTGAAACTCTACTCAGAAACACACAGGGGACAGGAGTTTGGGCAAACCCCTTATAACTCCAACCCCTATATAACTCAAGCACTTAAGCTTCCAGTTTGTAGCACGTGTGACTACCTCCCACAGAAACCCTCACATCAAAGACTTATCTGCCTCTTAACACTTGTGGCATGGGTCAGAAGTCCTTTCTTTTAGAACCACATAATTAGGAAAGAAACTACTGTCACCAGACTATAGATCCTAATGCAAATCTTCCCTCAACCTCCATGCTCCATACAGTGATCCTAACAGCTCACCTGCCTGACACTTCGGAGGACCAGGCCCACCTTCTTCCACTGAGTACTTCAGCTGATCACAATGAGTGCATGCTAAGACCGCTTCTGACTAGTTGTAACAAAAAAAGCATGCCCTTCTTACAGCCCAGTTTAGAAGAGGAAATCCTGCTGCATTTGAGATGGCTACGTAGTGCCCGTGGACAGTCGGACACTCTAGGCCATGAATATGTACCTACACAGCCTTCTGAATAACCAGGAAAGCTTGGCGTGTATGCAGAAACAGGTTATTTGGCATCTGCGAAGTGCAGGTGCTTTATAAGCATCTGTACATACCCATCTCAGATAATAGCTCGAAATAAAATTGGCTTGAGCCAACATATCTGTGTCACTATACATGATTAAACTATTCTGAAGTTTATGGAGGAGGAAAGATTTTTCCTAGACTGATAGCAGCACAGTTTACAACAGGCTTTGGGTAGAGGCAATCTGCAAAACTTTGGCACTCATTTCGTACCTACATTTTAGGTAATTAATGAAACTGTCTTCCTAAAATTGGCCAAAATTAAGCAGCTTATCATTATTTTCCTTCAGCAAGAGAAAACTGTAGACCTTTTTTTGGCATTACCACCTTTTGCCTTCAGCATTTTTTTTCCTGAAAACTTATTCCCTGCTCCTGCAAATGCATCCACTGCATATGTTTTTTTTTTTTTTTTTTTTTTTTATTGTTAATATTCCTTTCAAATATACCATCCCTGCTGATAATGTCAAGTACATGTCTGTGGGCTGTAGGGTCAAGTTCAGTGTAGCACCTTTCAGTCAGTCAGCAGTAAGCACAGTGCACTCATTAACCTGGGAACAACCTTAGTATTTAACTTACATGGACCAATACTATATTCAATATTGAAGAAACTGCACGCAAATATCATTATATATGAAATGCAAGTAACAAAATAAATGCCGTGGGACGATACTGCATTTGGAAATATCTGAAGTCAACACAGTGAATCATAAAATGAAACAACTACTTTGCAGCTCCTTATGGACAGGGACAATGTGAGGAACTGATACTCAGGATTAACACAAGCTCCTTTACACAGTGAACAAAGTGAATAGGGGCATTATGTCCATTCTCTAACCAGCAACAAGTGAAAGTCACCTCCTGAAGGCAATTTCTATCATAGGCATCCACACTCAGATACACTTCTGACTACTTATCAGGAGCGAGGGCAACTGGGCTCCTGGTTCAGGTGTCTTGTACAGTTCGCAAGAAAGGAATCCAGGCTGAACTTTCTGGCATATTTCTGTTATCAGACTGTTTCCCCATCAGACAGTCAGTAACTCTATGTGTGTTCCTTAAAATGCAGAAGGGCACAAGATTTACAAGGTTAGCAATGTCTGCTGCTGTAAGCAGCACGCACACTCAGATGCTGTGGGATTCTTTACCAGTTCAAGTTTTCATACATCCCGGCATATGGATGAAGTGAGCAGAGAAGAAGCAAGCCTGATTGTAATTACATTAAGCACTTTGGCAATAAGGAAAAGTTTGTACTTGTACACAGATGGCTTTATGTTACAATGCTATAAATGTGCCAAGTTTCATGGCTTCACCACATGACGCAGGGAAGGAGCCTGATCTGAAGTCTGTGAAACCTAATGAAAAATTCTCACTGATTTCATTCGATTTGGATCACATTTGTGATAAGTCCACTGGATACACCTGGCCAGAGAGAATAGCCTTTTGTAGTATTTTTAGCCCAATGGGCCTTTTTTAGCCCAAGGCTTTATGTTTTGTGTATTCTGCTTTCCTTTAAAGGAAAAGCAATAAAGTCCACTTTGGGTTGATTAAAACGAATTTGACTGCCTACCGTAGCTCTCATCTAAGCTGTAAACTTCAACTTTGCACCAGACCTTTTGGAAACTACCTGAGGGAAAAAACTAAGTTCTTACTCTTATGAGGCCTCCTGAGTCCTTCTGGTGTTTTTGATTCAAGTCATTTTTTTTTTCTGTGACCCTCCCATCCCTACTACTTCAAGAAGGTAAGAGATTTTTAAACTTACTCTAAAAGTTCTTAATTTAGAAAAATAAACAAAAATTCTGTCAACCTATTCCCCAGTGTCCTACCATAACTTATTTTAGAGTAATAAATCTTCACCCTGACAGCTCTCTGATGATGCATTACATTAATACATCATGATGACAATACTTGTGATATATTATGGATGTATTTTCTGAAAGTGATATCACCTATACATTCCATCTTCCCAGCACAGCAGAAGATTGTTTGGGAAAAGGGGGAGAAGGGGAGGTAAAGGATGTTCTTTACCCAGAAGGCAAAATCTCACAAGAGAATGTGGAATTAAGTTGATTGCCCTTGTTAAAATACCAAAGGGAACAAGAAATAAAATGCCTTCTGCAGCCCAACAGATTCTGTCAATCAGTTTACCTGTTTGTTCCTAAAATACTGATATTCTGGATGGAATAAAAAAGGGAGAGTCTTTAACATGCTTGTACCGGTCATGGTAATACAGGAGAAACAGGCTGTAGGAAATGATCACAAAGATTTCAGTAGGGTTGAAAGACCACGATAAAGAGAGGTCCAACATTTAAAAGGGTAACTAAGGATGTCTGCAAACAGAAATGACTGGCAGCCTCAGCGAATAATCTGGTAAGAGTTGTGTACACTCCAAAGAGTCACCCATGACTGATACAAACCAAATCTTTTCAGTGCCTAAGATTAGACAAGGTGATGACAGGGCTTTTCAGTAGAAAATAAAGTTAAATTTTGACATGGATATCTGGCCTTCCACAACACCACTGCACATAATAACCAGATCATAGGTTAGTGTTTGCTGTGCAAGGCTGTGCACAAAGACAACCCCAGCCTCAAACATTTTAACTCAATTGCCAAGGTTTAGAATGCAAAATCAGCCACTGGCAAAGAGCCCACTGCCTGGAAAGACTGCAGCAGTAACTTTCTCCAAAGGTTCCTCTTGAGCATATGAATGTGTGGGCTGAACAGTATGAGGTTTTACAGAAACCTTTGAAAATTACTGGTCCAAACTGGCCGTTCTGACGAACTTGGCTTGCATGCAGGTAACTCTGACAACCTCAATGCCCCTATTCTTGGCATAAGGATTTCAAGGGCAGTCAGAGCCTACCTTGAGCCTACCTATAAGCCTTCCCTTTTCGGGAACACGCTCTTTCCACCCGCTACCAGGGTACTGAACTCTTAGCATGCAGTTAGGAGCATTTTCCTGAGATACTTGGAGAGCCCTGAAGTAAGACAGCAGATATCTGTCTCCTGCATTTTTTCTCATTAGGGCTCTTATCAGGCTATCTAGGGAGGGAGAGGCATAAATTTCCTTCTCCTGCACATATGCAATTAGCATTATAAGGAGCTCTGAAAAACCCTTAAAGACATCAAAAGGTTTTATATCGGAAATGGTCTGTTAAAAGAAATAACCTAAAACATTGCCAGAACATGCTCCTTTTAGAAACTGCAGGTGAGGACCGTTGGGGTGATATCTCTAGGACAGAGAACCATGACATTTGCATTTCAGATCTGCATCCTGTATTTTGGACTGGAATAAATGCCTACATTTATCTCAAGGTCTGTAAAATACTTCCTGGATCTTTGGAAACTACAAGGAAGAATAAGTATAGTCCAGAGAACCTGTTTCTCCAGAGGAAAAAAAAAAAACATGGAACAATAGGCTTCTGGCCTTTTAGGAGATCTGATAGTGATCTGATGTTTTGGTGACAAACCTTGAGTTTTGCAAAATACTTGCTGTGGACTCCTTTCAACACCACACTGCTGCTGGCTACCCACATTCCACAAGTATCTAAGTCCATTTGGACCATGAAAATTCCTAAGGTCTTCTGCTGTGTGATCGGCAGAACTGTCCGAAAATAAATGTTTTTGGTGACTTCTCTTCTCTTACAGACTTAGCCCCAGGTACTCCTTTTGCCACTCAAATGAAATTTGTGACAAATGCTCTGGTATGGCAAACAGTTGTGTGTATCTGTACGCACTTCATGGTACTAATGTGTAGAAGAGCACACCAAACTCCTATCTCTGTTTGGTTTCCCAGGTGCTGTACCAGAGGGGTAGATCCAGTGTCTCTTTTCTGAAACAACTCAGAGACCTGAGTTCCTTTGTCAGTTGGAAAATCACTAAAAAAAAAAAAATAAATCCTGTGAGAGATTTAGTGGGAAAAAAAGATGCAGTCACTAAGATTCACTATAAAGGATTAAAGTAAGAGTGAAATCCAAAGAAGTACTATCTAAGCATATATTTCAGTGTACAATCATACCAGCACATAAGCAAGTTGGGTTTGAACCTGCGGCACTAATCAGAGTTCCTGTATAAAGTTCTGCATAAAGAGTGGCCTTGGACATTGCTGGCTTCACTCTAGTAGAGACACTTGAGGGAAGAGCCCCAGATTCCTGATGGGGACTGGCAGATCTCAGAAATGCTGAAGATGGAAACATCAAGAGTGCACACAATATGACAGGAGTGTTGATGTTACTCTGCCGGACACATGAATGCAAGCGACAAAGCCCAAAGCAAGGGAGTATGATAACCACATTCTCTGAATGTGAATGGAGTATTTCCAAAAGGTGCTTATTGACCTCTGCATCTTCAATCTGCAGAACAGATCTAAGCTATAATGAACACAGGAAGCTGCCATGCAATAGCCATGGTGCCTTGCTAACTCCTGAGAGTTGATTACAGGCAAAAAGAAAAAGGTTCTGATGGAAATCAGCTTATACAATAAACCCTACTAAATCCACTGTCACTTTTCTACGACCACTTGCAAGAACCTATTAGAATGGTATTTTTGCGGTGCAAACATTTGTCCTTTAGCTGTTGAAGGGAAAAAAACAGATCATTTTGTAGAGAATACCAACCAGCCGTCAGTTTCTGGGCACTACTGCTCTAAGTCAACCAAACTGCATTACCAAGTTCCATCAATGCTGGATTTCTTGGACATGCCAAAGGTCCTCTCAGAAAAAACAAACAAAAAATCAGTGTCCTCAACATCACTAAGAAAAATGTTTGTTAACTGACTAACACTGGGGCCATGTATATATTTAAGAGTTATAATAAAAAACAAAACACCCCTCCTTACTGACATTACAGGAGGGATAGCATCCCACTTTTTGTCAGCAATACAAAAATGCTATTTTCTGTCCTAGCCCATCCTACCCTGCTGTCTCAGCCTTGGGTGAGCTGGTAAAGTAATAGTGCAAAAGCTTTTCAAAGATCTCCATGTAAACAAAGCAGAAGTCTGTATATTTTTCTCTGACGTCTTCTGTTCTTAGAAACAACTTTTGCTCTTTCCAACAAACATAGCTCTGGATAAGATGTTGTAATCTTAGTCGGTATTAAAGTATTTTTCCTGCCTTCACTCGTTCTAGCCACCAAATATTCATAGCAGAGTTTTGTTTATTCTTTCACTCTTTTGTTTGATGTTATTGTGAAAATTCAAGAAGCGTCGTAATTGTATTGCCTTTCGTACAGGAATACAGTGACTTCTATGTTTACTTGCAAAGCCAGTGATATGAGGATTAAAAGGAACTATGAACAAAAAGTGAAACAAGGCATCTTTATTACTAAGGCTAGCTTACTCAAATGATTTTATTAGAATGTTTTTTGTTAATTTTCTTTATATGTCAGGTGAGAAGCACATACAGAAAGTCCTCTAAACATTCATACAATCCATAGATCTGTATTACTGTAAAAAAAATTGCTCAGCTAAAGTTCACAGAAAACAAAAGTGAAATTACCCCAAAGGAATCTCTATGTTTCAAGACAATTTTCTTGCTGAGTTTCAAATATTAAAAGTCTCCCAGTTGTTAAATAAAGAGTGATGAGAAAATGCATGCAATTTTAATTTCCACTGGGATCATGCCTGGTGTGAGACAATCATGTTGTTAGATATTTTTCTAAAGACTAAAATAATGTTATAGCGTCTGTGAAGGATGCTATGAGGAACAAAGTACTGAAATAAAAACACTTTTATCCCAGATTGGCTACCTGTTATACTTTTTTTTTTTTCTGAAATTGCTTAAATTAGATAGAATTTATGCAAAGCTTTATTATCCAGGACACTTAAGCTTGACTTGGTTTAACTGATGTATCTATTAGCTTATCTATCTTTTACTTAGTGAAAGGTTGATACATCAACCATTTAGAAGCCATGCAAGCCCAACAGATATTTATAAATAATGACAAAATGTTCCTTTGTTTACACCACCACCAGTGCCAGAGCAGCAGCATCCTTTAAAGTCAAAGCTGTTGTTCACAATGCTCCTTGCAAGGCCACTTGTTAGTGGGATGGTCAGGTATTTGCAACACCTGTGTACCTGCCTTTGTCCTCTGGGGTTTGGTGCAGTTTCAGGTGCACTTAGAAGATACTTGCAGTGGGTCTGAAAAATGGGGAATGACAAGGAAGAACCTTAAAAACAGATTATAATCTTGAATGTAACTAGTTCATAATCTCTAGCTCATAATTAGGTTCTAAGAAACAGATATTGTAGGTATGAAATATCACATCATAATTGTAAGCAGGAATTTGCTTGGAAGATGACTTTGGCTCTGGTTGGGAAAGCAATTAAGGGTATTTACTAAACAACTTTACTGTCAGTAAACTAAAATTGTCAACTGTGACTATAAAACATTACAGCAGAAAAAAAAAAGTCACCTTGTTTTATTTTATTATTTTGTTTGTCTGTAATTTTTCCTAAAATGCTTCAACTTAGAAGAAGGAAATAATATTAATGAAAATACTTATTTAGCTAAGAAATGTATCATTTTTGCAATCAAGTATAAATAAGACAATATTGGCAAAATTGAAAGTACTGACAATAAAGTTTCAGTTCTCACACATTTTTAAACATGGCAAAGCAAAATGAGATGGGACCTGCCTCCTTCAAACTCATTTTCCTGCTCTCACAAGAATGTTCCATCTTGAACTACTAACAGGAAGCTGCAAAGTCTTTTTATTCCTTATTAGTAGTATTATTCAGTAATATACTTATAACAAGGGTGGGATAGGAAAAATAGTAATTTTCACCTCACTCCACTCTCAGGCAGTTTTCACCAAGGGTACTGCTCTCTAGGAATTGCATGCATTATCCATCCAAAGTTTAGGTAAAACCAAAGTTTTCCAAATCTCCCTGTATTTGATTGTTCTGATGCAGGAATTTTCCATGGGAGTTGTTCTACAGGAATCCCCCAGGTTAGAGGACAGCTGGTTTGGTTTGTGTTGTTTCCTGTATAATTGCAAACATCTTCATGGAATGGGTAAAATCTAGGCAAGCAAATGACATTTGTAGATACTGGCAAACACTTGGCTGAGTATAAGGAATGGGTAGTGGTAGGAATTTTACTGTGTATTCCTTGACAGGCAGCTGCATAGCTGGGAAGAGCTCTGAGAGTGACAGGGAGTTTATATATCCTGGAGATGTGCAGAAAAACAAAGGGGAATAAGAAACAAGGGGAAAAAAATAGGCAGCAAAATCAACATTTACTATAGTGGAACTATACTGCTGGTTCATTTTTTTTGGACTTGATTTAGAAAGAAAAATAATATGCACATTTTTTCAGATTTATTATGTTTGGAGGTAGTATATTTAAGCAGAATAGACAGAGTGGGTGATTGGAGTGAGAATCTAATGATTCTACTAATTAATGCAAATTTCAAGGCCAATCAAGAGCTGGAGGGTAGAAAACCTTTCTGTTCCCTGAACTATCAACAAAGTGGAGCCTATTCCATTTCTTGACATTTCCAAAGACACATTGGGACAAAACAATAAAAGAGAAGACAAAACAACGCCAAAAGTGGGATCTAGGCACCAGCTCCAGCAGAAGCTGTTATAAAGCTAAGTCAACAATGGCACCAAATCCAAACGCAGCAATACAGGCTGTAGACAGCACTGCATCTTCTTCCTCTCTTTGACCTCTAACTGAGCCATCTGCAGGGTGTTAGTCCACTCAGTGGCTGACATCCATCCAAGAACCTTACGTTTCCACTCACGTCCACCCAGCAATGAATAGATTTCTCCAAATCGGTCCTACAGGACTTGCATTCATGAGGTAGAATGTCCCTCTCCACTCCGCTTCAGAAACACCATGCGACTTGACCTGGTTCTGAATCCCCAACAATTACATTCTCAAAAAAAAATGTACTTAAGAGTTTAACACATAAGACAGTTTAATATGTGCAAGGACAGCAATGAGTAATGGAATGAACTTAAATTAAGAGATCATTGGGAATAGAGCAGCTCACAGTTTATCGTATGACACGGCAGCTGTCAAAATCATAAAACCTAGAAACAGAAGTTGGATTCAGAGATGAAAAGCAAATCTAAACAAGTCTTTGATGACTTCTGCACAATGATGAGCACTGCAGAGCTTATGCCAGTGGAAACAGTAAAGGAAGAAAAGTCAGTCCCTGAAACTGGAAGCAGGACTTGGGAAAAGTCAGATCCATTCTTCTCTGCTCCATGGATTGTTTGTGCAAACAGTCTGCATATTTGAGCTCAAGTCTCAGACACAGAGAATGGGAGATTAATACTCTCTACTTCTGTCCTGCCTAATGAGATTGTAAGATCTCTCATTAATTGGTTGTCCCAGTCATAGCACAGCTGAGACCAGACCTCCTTTGGGGCTGCTCTACTTTATGATACAATTAATGCACATAACCCCATGCCATTTATAGTTCTTGAACCCTAATGTGTAATGTGTGCTGGGATGACACTTTTGTCATCAGCAGTTTCTCACTGGTAGCAGGTCTGCTTTCACTTTGCGTCTTTTGCACCTACCTGTTCTTCTGTGTTATAACCACTGTAAGCTCCCAAGTGCTAGAGCTGATGACAAGCAAGAGCATCCTTTTACCAAAGACCAGAATAAAGCAAAAACAGACTACCCACAGACATACAACAGGCCAACTCTCCCTTATTTTACTTACAAATTAAGGTTAAGTGGAAAGAATGGTAAAACTCCCCTTGACTTCAACAGGGCCAGCACTTCTCACTCTTGTGATAGAAAAATTATTTGTCAGGACAAGGAAGGTTTTGCTGATTCTTTCTGTCCCACCTTAACTTTTCCAAAACCACTTCTGTTCTTCCACTGAAGAGATTTCTGACTACAACTGCTTCATCATTAGAAAATTTTTTGCGCTGTGCCAGAGATTTCACTCTATGTGTTTATTTATTTAATCTGTGTGCCCCCATGAGCTAACATCCTCATTGCATTTAGTAGGCAGTAATGGTGCATGCTAAATAAAGGCTATGTTCTGCTGAAACTGCAAGATGAAACACAAGAGCCCTCCTAACTTCAGGGAGTTTGGCAGAGAGAAAATAGGAAGTGAAACAACTTTAAAAAATGCATACTTTTGTAATGTATTAAAGCCTTCATTGCTTTTGCCAAAACTTCACTTTTAAGAAGAACCAGCTGTGGATTTGATTTCTATGTTTCTCAGCCATAAGTCAACAGAGGATTCAATTTTAAAGCACAAGACCTATAACATACAGTGTGAATCATCTCTTGTCTGCATATAAGATAGCACAGATAGATAACGTGCTTAGTGAAAGCTTTATCACCAAGGAAACACATTCATAAGCACTGAATCTAGCACCTTTACATTTACAACTTACTTTAAAAAAATGCCAGCTGTAAATAAGTCCATACTCATAACTAGAAATATGTGGTATCTATCATCCATACCTATTGTAAGAATTACTCATTGCCTAAGAGTGGCAATAGGCAAAGCCCATTTGCAAAAGTTCAGAGCTTCTGGAGACTTGGAGTCTGATCTACCAAAAGTTAATTGTTTCAGAGAGATAATAATTTTTTGGTAATTATGTCCAACCAATCCATAAGTAACCCCTCACAGAATACGTTTTATCTAGTGCCACTTGCTATTTCCTAAAGGTCATGGAATCTCTTTTCCTCACCTCTAACGGCTCACCTTTCCTGGGTGCACTATGGGGAAGCATAATTCCAATAGAGTGGAAATTCAGTCAGCAAATGAGGCATCGACATAAATATTCATGGAGGAAAAAAAACTTTTGAAAAAATGTTGAGAAAAGAGAGTAGGTAATTCATAGCATCCTCAGGAGACCACTAAGATATGCACTGACAATTTACATGGATTTGCTTAAAATTTTGTCTGTAATTTAAGAAGTGTTTTCATACATACTGACTTACCACCTTCTCACCAGTATTAGGACATCTCTTGAACACTGGGCACTTCATCAAGGACAGAACAGTTGCCCAGATGGCATGTGGCACCCATTTGTCATATCCTTGATTTACAGTCTGGGAATTACTCTGCATAGTAAGGGAAATTACTCTGCATATTATTCAGGGAAATGCTTATCTCCCAGTATATAAGCAACGGTTGCTCAGTTTTTAAAATATGAGTTTGACTTCCTATCTAGGATTATCTCCCTTTTCCCCACTTTGCAAACCAAGGACCTGATATGAAGCCAAGCCATGGGAGAAACACATGAATTCACAGGGACCGTCTGCATGTACAAGGTTAAGTTTCTGCATAAGCATTAGAAGACATACTGGACACTATCTCAGGGTAGAGTCTCAATGGAGTTCTGCACAGCTTAATACGGCAATGATTCAGTTTCAAGTGAAAAAAAACGCAGGAATAATTTTGAAAATGCTTAATTATGATTTGTTCTGCTTGTGGCTGTGGTCACTGATAACAGTTTTATTGACCTTGGTAGGAAGAGAAGGAAGCTGATTTTATATACCTTTAGAAAGCCAGCTCTGAAAGGACACAATATACTTTGAGTATTTGGGGTATTTGGGTCCTCTTAGTTAATCATATAAAGACATGCATTCATAGAGACCTTTCTTTCATTGAGAGTCGTCCTCCAAACTTAATTCATGTGCAGCTCATATATGGTTCTACGAGGCAAAATCAGCACAAACAGATGGACCCATGTGCCAAATCATGACTCAAATCACCAGCAGGCGTAATGGAATCCAGTGTCAACAAGGGTCCGAGATGTAAAGTACCAGATTCCAGCACGAAAATTTGACCATTCAGTGAAGAATAAGATAGAAAGGTTTACTTTAAAGACACTGACCATGAAGAAAAAGAACACCCACTGGTGGGTAATGACACAATCTTGACCTTTCACACCACATCTCAGTAAGTATTACTGCACTGTAATTGAGCTCATCGGGTTCCATGAGTAAACCCATACTTCCTTCTCCATTTCTGGATGTTTTCCATTGGTGTTATACAAAGGACACTAATGTCTACTGGGAGATTGTCTATGCTAAACCAAAGCACATTCTTTTCAATTGTTTATGTCACACTTGTTTGCAGTTCTCAGTTCCCCCCAGTGAGGACAGTGACTAGGGCGCTAGAACATATGCACCTTTTATGAGCACAAAATGAGGGACAATGTTAAGGTTTCCTCCTTTTTTCCTTCTTATTTTTTTTTCTAAAGAAAGCCTTTTATTCAACCCTGATGCCATAAAAGAAGGTGAGGTCATAATTTATGGTATTAAACTGGTTACTAAAATGTCATTACAAAAGTGATGTTTTAATTGATGATGTTAAACTGGTTAGCAGCAAAGTGTCAAGTGTCACTTCCATGACATAAACTGCCAGTTATGATTATATAATATCAATTATTCTTTGGAAAACTGCATTAGATCAGTTAGTTCTGAACCAATGTAGTTGGGGCAGGTTCATATTTTTTTAAACGCTGTTCATCCAGTTCTCATTATTAGAAGTAAAATATACTTTGGAAGCAGTTTAGACTTTCATAACTTTCCCTTTGAAATATAATATCTATCTTTCCCATTTGCCCTTTCAGCTGCCATGAGATCAACAGCAAGCTAAAAAGAAAGCAGTGAGATAAATTTTATAGCCTTAACTGAACTTGCCTTGCTCTCTAATCTTACAGAAACCAAACTTTTTAGCTGAAGGTAGACAAAAATAACAAAACATAATTTTAATAGTAGGTTAAATATAGAACATTTGGATCTGCTGACAGGATGTTGGTTACTACGAGCCCTGCTTTGACGCTGGATCTCCTAAAGCTTTAGTGTCCAGCTGCTCTCCAAATTCCACTAAATCTTATTCAGGCACAGAACCAAAAGAGCATATTAGTATCTGAAATGCATGTAGCCAGATCTTAAAAGCTTAATCCCTTCTAGGGATAGTTACAAGTAAAAGCAGCAAGTTTAGTTTATGTATACTCTCTGGGTCCAACAGGGCTAGGCTGATTCACTGTTGAAGCTGAGTTTATCTAGTAAGTTTACAGTATTTGCATACATCAAAGCTGCATTTTCTTCCTTGCTGTCGGTAACTGGCAAAAGCTAACTGGCAAAGCTATTCAGAGATGCTCTGATAACAAATCAGATGCAACGTAACAGGATGAGATTTTTACGGGAATTTCCCAGCTGAAACTATATCTATTTTATATGAGAACAGGTATGTTTACATTAACAAGAAAGCAACATGCAGTCCTATCTCTTGGTCAAGACTGTCAATGGATTGCAGATTTGTTTGGGTTTAAGTAAGAAGATTGCTCCAGTTGATCAGTTCTGGTACATACTGTAAAAATGGCAGAAAATTACAACAGAGGGAAAAAAGTGGTACATCCATGCACCTACACTAACTCAGAGAAAGATCGAGGACTGCAAGGACAGTGCTTTTGCATGAACAGTCAGCAGCAGGTCCAAAATGGACCTTCTCATTCAAGGAATGAGTGTAATTTCAGATACCATCAAAGGCAGAATACTCTCCTGAAAAAAACAAAGAAACAAAAAACCACACACACACAAAAAAACACATCTGACCCTAGCAATAGAAGCATATGCGTTGGAATTTGGTTCAGCCACACTACCATGTTTACAAAGTCCATGAGAATGGTAGCTTACTGCTACAGACGTGTTTTAGAGCAGCAAGTTACTCTAATATAGGCAACTAAAACAGGCCACACTGTTCTTTTCCTGAATTACTTCGTGCTCAGGCCAGTGATGCTTTATAATGAAAGCTGGGTGTAGAGGTGACCACAAGGGCCACACTTCACTCTTATTACTTACTAACTTTAACCAGATCAGATGCCACATTTCAGGGGAGAGGTCTAGGAAGCTTGATCAAAGGAGATATGGAAGGTCCAGGGAAGAACTGCAAAGAGGCAAGGGAGAAGCATGGTAAGAAACACTCAGAAACACAAGTGATTTTCATTAAGTTTAATGGAGATGGTGGAAATTAATCTGCAGGGCAAGGCTTTGAAAACTTACCTCATGACTTCATCAATGCAAAAATAATCTGTTGTCTTCTTTTATTTGTCTTGTTCTCTACATTGCTTTGCACTTTATGGAATTTCATATTATCCCACTTCCTCAAACTTCCTGAACACCTTCACGGTGATTACTGAGCTGAGCTGTCCAAACAAAACAAAACAAAACAACACAAAAAAAAAGAAAGAAAGAAAGAAAGAGGTTTAGTATCGATTATCCACATGTATCAGGTATTTTATTATACATATTTCTCTAGATAGCACTATACCTGCCAGATTTGGGGGAAATACAAAGTCCATTAGATATCAGATCTTTAATGCAGATGGGCAAATAACGCCAAAATCGTGTTTACACCCTTAACCTAGTATCATGTCTTCTCTGTTCCAAAGAGATTCTCATTGGAGCCGGTTACTATTTTTCTCTTTTTGGCTTTAATTTTTGAAAATATACTTTCAAGCCAGAGAGAGTGCATCAGGCACAAAAGCAGTGCATCACATCGGTCTAATTTACATAACAAGTCAGATAAAATCTAAGCGTTAAAGCGTGCACACTTGTCAACAGACAGAAGGTTGGAATCCTGTGAGACAGATGCCTCTTACAAGAGAGACAAGGATAAAAGTTCTTTCACATCCTTAGTAGGTCGAACCTGCCCATCCATGTAGTTGCTGCATTGTGGAAACACACCCATAACGCACGGCAATAACGATCAATCTGCAACACAGCTTGGCTCATGAAAGCAAAATTCCTTCTAACATTTCATTGTAACTGAAGGAAGGAATACAGACACTGGTGGTTTTTCTTCAGATATATTATAATTTATAATTGGTTGTTAATTAATGTCAGATCACAGTGGAATTCCTATGGAATTACATAGTGAATTCTCTTTAATTACCAGTTTATAATTATAAATCTCATTGGAATGAGTAACACAGGAATTCTAGTAAATGATGATGATCTTGGAAGACTTCTTTGACTAATAAAATCTTCATGTGTGCATCTGAAGGAATTTTAGAACAGTCATCTTCATTTGGAGCAGAAAATATTTTCCATGATGTGGGATTCCCCTTCGTGCATTATGTTAAAAAAAAAAAAAAAGTGGGGGGGATAAAAAATCCGGAGCATTATTTCACAGCTAGAGCAATTACGTCTTGTGAAATGAAAAAATACATCTTAGGTCTCTTAGCACTACACCTTTCAATCAATGTACACCACAGATCACCAAGGTAAGACCTTTTCCAATGCTGCTCTGTGGTTTTGGTGTTCTCTACTGATTAGCATGCAAAAAGCCACGAAACCAGGCTCAGCTGAGAGAGACCCTCCATACAGCCACACAGTAGACGCCTGACATTGTTCAGGTTGTCATGATCTGGGCTGTACTTACATATTTGATTGAGTACGAGGTGATCAGAACTGTATGTGTTCACAGTTAATTAAGTGTACCCATGGTAGTTTGTCCTATGTTCTGTTGCACACATCTGTACCTCCCTAAACGCCTGTGGGTGGAAATTGCAGCTAAAACAGCTTTACACCAGAACCCTGCAGACCAAAAGCTGATGCAGTATGTATGTTGTTATGAATTTATTATCCTTTTTCCTCCTTTCAGTTTATCTTTGGGTTGGCTGAAATGAAACAGAACTTGGGAAAAACTTTGCTACGCAAAGTACCCGCCATGTGGAAGCAGCCCTGTAAGAAGAGTTCTTCCTCCCCAAGGACACAAGTAACTCATATGTTGAGCCCCTGCTCCCCTGCCTCTAACACTGACGTTGCTTTTCTCTGCTCCTTGCATTTATGCCCATTCCTCTCCCAGTTCTGTTTCTCTGTGCCTTTGACTCTGCAGCCCTGCACTTCTCCCCTTGTCCCATGCACAGCTGTGGGAATCTGTAAACCTGCCAATTTGCACTTTGTAAGAACTTGTTGCAAATCTGACGGGTTTCATCTTGCGAGCCAAGAAACCCGGGCTTACAACATAATTGATGCTAACAAATTGAGAGAGGAACTATGGCCCTTACCTAAAATAAAAGACAATCACAATGAATTAAAGGTCATGTTAGAAAGAACTGTGCAGAGGAACACTGCGAAATAAGAACAAATGCAATCCAGGCTACAGCAGAGTTAAACCAGAGATGAATTTGGCTAAATAAAACATAAGAAACCTATTTCCTGTACTAATTACTCCCCTTCTTACAGAAGTGTAATGTTGGCATCAGCCTTCATTCTAAATTGCACCGCAAAACCCCAACACTTAACAGTGTTTTAGCATACACATTAGGCAAGCATTTCACATTCTTATTTTGCCTAGCTGTTGTTTATTTGCTGACAAAGTTTCACGGTAGGTTTTTTTCAAGTGGAGAGATGCTCCTTAAACAGCAGAACTGCCAAGGAAACTCACGTTTGGGTTTCGAGAAGTAACCACACAATCTGATTTGATTATCCATTTGTTTTTCATTCCCCTTTCCTAAAGCATCTCTTTAGTAAATGCAGGCCAGCACCACCGACACAGCAACTACCCGCACAGGCAGGGCTTTCCATGGAGTACACAAGTTGCAGTCCCTACGACTCAGGCACATGGAGAGTTTCTTCTCATTAATTTTGTCGGCAGGAGAACAAAAACTACAGTACATTAGCAACAGACTTTCATATGGACACTGGAATTAATCAGACTCAAGTTTGCCTTCCTCTAAATCACAGGGTCAGGCTAAGGTGGGGAGAAGAATTTGCAGTTGTATCTTTGCGGAACCACATTCCTAATTCTGCCAGAGATAGAGGAGTCCCAGTGTTTGGGATTGCTGACTATTACAATCACCAACAGACACACATACATATTCAGGGAAAGTGTTCGAACTCTCACATTTGTATTCATTTTACTTTGACTTGACTGGAATCATAAAAGGAATGTGTAAACGAGGAGAGCCTGTTGCTGAAATGAAGTTGAATTTTTTCCCCACAGAAACTTGGGTTCATGACAGCTTTTTGTTGGGCAGGACATTAGCCTTTTGTAATTTATTGCTTTTAGATTAAATCTGGGGAAACTCAATACTGCAGTTGAATGATTAGAGCAATACCCCTCGGAGTAATAAATTTTCTTTGGTGCTGTGCATCTCCCGATCATGTTTCCCTTCTAATTACATTTACATAAATGATATTCTGCAAAATTAAATTAACATTCAAACCGTTACACTGGCAAGGAGAGACAAAAATTAGTTACAAACTTACAACCCTAAAAAAAAACGAAACGACACCTCGTTCTTTCCATGAACTGAAAAGCAGCTATCCCCCAAAGTGTCTCGCACACAACCGATTACTCTAGTTGGTTAAGCACCGACCTAGACGTACTGCTCCCCCTTTCTGAAGTTTATAGAGTACGGTCCTGGTTTCCACAGTGTCTCATTAAATAGAAGCAATTGGTGACAATCCAAATTTGGTCAGTTAAGTGCTCTATTCAGACCTAGATGTGATTTCTACAGTTTTGGCCATGGCTCTTCCTCAGGGCTTCCCTGTCTTGGCTCCTGCACACCATTCCTCTAGTAGGGAGCCAAAAGGTGCTTGGCGGGGCTCCCTGTGAACTTAGTCTCAGTGCTGTGCTAACACCCTCCTGACCAAGCTGAAGAAGGATGTTCTTGCTGTCCTTGTGCCCGTGGGGCCACGCTGGCTGGCTAGCAGCACCATGCTGTCCTGGGCTCTTCTCTGCCTGTCACATGGACGCCCAGTGTCACTGAGCAAGCTCCACGTTGCCAATAGAACATATCATCATTCTGATGAGGAAAAAGAAGAGTGCCAGCCTACCACTGGCTCTTTGTCCCATTTTTCAGACAGCGTTTCCAAGACCTGAAGTTTAAACTGATCGTGATTTGTAGTGTCGATTAGCCTGAGGTTACTAATCTTCTGACTACTCAATCTGTTTTCTCTACTCTGTATGACAAACACTAGCTTTTGCAGAGAAAAATTGTTTCCTAATACCTCCTCATAAAGGCATTATTTCTGTTGTCCAGCAGAGGATTTGCCCCTCAGTTAACCACCCCGTTGTAAAGAAAGAGTACATCCATCTCCCTTTAGTCTTTTGTCTTGTGCCGTTAACAAACAGTCAAACTGCTTACAGAAGGAATGTATGTCCTACTCTATCAGCATAAGGCACTGCTTGATTTTGTTTATCATGCATCCACTGCACTGAAAATCATAATATTTTCATTCAGAAATTTGCTTGATTACTGAACCTTGTCCTGCCCTCCGGATAAAGAGCACGTGCAGTCATGTCTCTAGTGATATCAATTCTTATACAAGTACGCTCAAACACTGTGTTCAATTTTGAGGCATTAGTAATGAAAATGGAAAAAAAATCAATATTTACTATGCATATTATATATAGCACATGTATATACGCATATAGTCACATCTGGAACTAAAACTGTCAGCTCTACTCTAAGTGCGTCTATTTGCATTTAAGTATACTGTGTGTAAATTGGGCATATTGCAGGGGGAAAAAATACAATTTCTGGAGAAAATTTTAACATAAAAATGTCAAAGCTGCTGATTAAATAAAGATTGTGTATATATGATCCTACTTTTCAGTTTGAAAGCTGGATGTTTTCAACATTTCAATTTTTGAAGACAAAGTTTGCATTCAGCGATTGAATTTCTTTGTTGAAATACATCAACATTTGCATTTTAGCATGTTTCAGTTTACTTGGCAAAGAAATTGCCTTTTTTTTTTTTTTTCCCAAAAAACAAGCACTGAGCAGCCTGGTATATATTTGAAAACCTAACTTAATTTTCCCTAAACTTCACAGTTTCTGTATTTCTACAGGTCCTATAATAAGTACAGTTAATTATGTGTAGACATAACATTTAGAGACCATATTTTCTCAAAGTGTTTGATTGCAGTGAATCATCTGCATGACAATCCTCTTTCCAGGACTGCATTTCATTCCTCACCCTGGCAAATACAATGTGCCAAACACTCTAGAATCTCTGTTAAATAAGCCTGTCTCACAGCATTGTGGCCTAGGCCCATTCAGAGCCATAACTGAATTCTTTGGCGTGCAAATTACTTGGAAAGACTGGGCCAATTTGTATGTTTAGGACTGTATGACAAACATATTTCACTGCAAGGAACGTTAGGGCATAACAAAAGGTACTGTATGCAAATCACAGGAAGTCTTGGCACAGGTTCATTAACCATGACTCCTGGAAAGAACATGAGACCCAGATTTCCATTTGATGCAACATACGCTTCATCCATGCAAGACGATGACGAACTTCCAGTGAAAACTAAGAGTCAATGAAAGATCAGAGCAATCAAGGAGATCAGGAACTTCATAGCACCAGACCAGCAGGTACAATTACAACAACAACGTCATACAACAGAATAATTCAATAAACCTTTCCTTTCTCAAGGACTCAGAGCTGTAGCTCTAGTAGACAAGAACAATATAACTAATATGCCATAACATTAAATCTTAATTTACCTTAGTTCATTGATATCTCATGTTATTCCCCTTGCATTGTCATGGTATTTTTCCCCTGCATTTAAAAAAGCATAGCCTCAACACCCATACCAGAGAAGCACAACAAATGTATGTCTATGAGAGCATTCAGTGAATGATGTGAGAGACTTCTTATGATTAAGAAAAGCAGTAAAGGTTTCATCAACAATGTGAAGTTTCATCTACATTATCAAGAATTCATGACTACACACTGGTGTGATTCAGATTGCTGAGATTATCAAGCACTATCAGACTCCAGGTGCATTGGACAGAACCTGTGAATAAGCCAAGACCATCTGCCATCTACGAATGGAAAAGATACATATATCTAGAAGCAGCATTCTATATAAGCTTTCTGAAAAAGCTCCAGGGTGGGTTCCAAGCATTTTGAAAGTTATATAAAGCATAGATACTTAATTTAGATCCTGATCCAGAAGGAACACCTGTAGGAATGGCTTATAATTCCTGTTCTTCAGAATAGTTAGAAAACTGTGCCTTTATGCTGTCTCTCAGGAACACTAAGATGAAGAAGAGATTCAAAATTGCATTTGCAGATTATCAAGAGCAACCAGAATAATTAGGAGTTACTTTTACTATAAAGATCAGGGCAATGTCTGCGTATCAGCAGAAGTTAGAAGTAGGCACAGTACTTATGAGCTCCAACACAAATATATGGGATGTTGCTCCATCTACAAAGGTTTCCCAAAATTAAGATAACTTATTACTTCATAGGTTAGAGCATAAGCCAAACAGCATTGCAGACAATGACTAAAGGCAAGGATCAAAAGCAAAATACAATTACATATATCAGTAACTACATTTAAAAGATTTAATGCCTCTGAACACCAGATTTGGTGAAGATGCAACTAAAGCAAGGTGCAGGAGTTAAGCAGCTATTTACACAAAGACAACCTAGGCCACCCTTTCCATCAAATCAACTACATTAACCTGCTTCTGTGGTGAATGGTTGGATAGTGATGAGATTTTGCAGTGAGATGCCTTCAGACAGTAGTTAGTACCATCAAGGACTAGAAAACTTAAGCACCTCTGAGTGATATGAAGACCTTCTGTGCTCTTGCAATTTAGTCCTCAGGTGGAATTACTGGAGAAATTGTCTTCCCCTCCACCCCTGAACAATAACAACAAAAGGTAGTTACAGCAGGTGATTTAAGAATCTGATTGCTGCCAATATAGGGATGTAACATGGTGGGAAGGGGTAGGAAATTGTCTTTGTGGTTACTCTGACAAATTGCAGTGCAGACAGTGAAGCCATTAACAGTACAGAGAATACACCTGAGCCTTCTTCCAAACAATACTGCAGCATAACATGGATGGAAAAACTGAGACCATGTCATCTCCTTTTTCCAAGTAGAGCACATTAACCTAAGCTTCTGATGGTTTCTGCACTGGGTTACATGATTAACGGCTGGAGTGGGTAAGATGTCACTCACACAGAGTGGCATCTGCCAGCTCTCCTACAGGGAAAGGTCCATGCAGATGGTATCTTAAAACACCATACTTGTTTGTTTCGGTCCTCAGAAACAGGATCACCTTGCAATGCACTTATTGCCCAGTCTGCTTAGAAAAAGCACTGTAGTAACTTGGGAACAGTAGCTGGCACACTAGCAGAAGAAGCAAATGGTGAAGAGTTGTTCAACAGCTTGCAGATTGTTGTTTGTCTTGAGATCAGACGCTCTTGGAGAACAACTGTTTAGAAGGTAGAGAACGATACAGGTTAGGAGAGATTTCTACAGTGATTAATCTCACCATTTTAGCCACTCATAGGTGACTGGCACATAACAGCTTTAGTACAGTCATCATGTTCAGTTATGGGAATATTTGCAAACCCTCTCGACCGCTTAACATCTCTCTCATTTACCACCTTTTGGCACCTCCTTTCAGCAAGACCACAACTGCCAGGGACTGGGACAGCTGGGGATTGGCTGCCTTTTGGACTCCTCTTCTCAGAAAGTATTTTTTTTTTCGCTCCCCTGGTGCAACCCTCTGGGACTTCTGAGGACAGGACTACCGTAGCTGCAAGGAGAGCACCACGGTGTGCACAAGGCATGGCAGCAGTTAAGAGGAATCGAAGCTCTGTCTCACAGTGCCCATGTTTCTACATTTCTGAATTTGAACTGACAGGTTTTTGTTGTTGTTGATGGTGCTTGAAGATTAAATGTTATGTGCAGCAACAGATGTTAGTGATCTCATTCCGAGCTGAATACCTTTTTACACATGGTTTGGTTGTGCACCAGGGGCCAAGAACTTTGGCTGTAGATAAGCAAAATCAAAATCTGTTTTAACTGGCATATTGAGTCCATTGTCTATAAACATTCACATTATGAGAATGAGATCAAACCTGCCAAGGGACATTATTATGTTGTGAAATATATTTGCCCATCACAAAAGAATTACTAGAAAAGAGTGGAAAAGTGGTGATTATTGAACTGTGTAGCACTGGCCCAAATCTGTTCAAAAGCTCCACTAATTGCAAGCAAACATGATCTTGGCTAACAGTGAGACAGAGTCACAAATGTTTATACAGAAAACATCCAAGAAAGAGGAGGCAGGGACATTCTTCAAGGAATAAAGCAAAGAAGCACTAGAGCTTGGCAGCTTCTGCCCTGCTTTGATTGGGTGGGTGGCAGCTACTAAAGGGCAGCGCCTTAGAGACCAGTGCCAGGCTGGATGGGATTTCCCTAGGAATAATAATAAAAAAAAAAAAAAAAAAAAACAGGCCAAGAAGCAAAAGAAGAAATCTAAATGCTACTGGAGTGCTGCAATATTGATCCCTTTTTCGAGCAGCCAGAGATTCTTAATGTAAATAGCAGCAGGTCACATCAGAAGGAAATCACCAGGAAGATGTTCCAGGAGCTGTTGTTAGAACTGATGTATTTAAGGAATTTTATTACTATTACGAGTAAAGTGGTAGATGTGTCCTCTTCCGAACAGTAAAGTGAGCAACTTGAGAAGAAAATGTAGGGTTTCAAGGCATGAAGTTGCAATGTAACTTTTTTTCATGGATTAAAAACTAGAATTACTTGATAAGAAAAAAAGATGCAAGTATCTCAGACTTGTCTCAGGGGAAACCCTTGGGAATCTGGAGCCTAAACAAAGTTAGCCACTCAAATACCCTTGCAAACAGTATTCAAACTATAAGAGAAATACATTTTTGAAATAAGTGAAGACAACAAGTAAAAAGCGAGGCAGTATTAAACAATATCATAGGCAAAACAAGGGAAAATCATACAGTGGCATTAGGCGTCCTGAATAATTGGGAACTATGACATTCAAAGCAATTTCTTAAGGATTTGTCACCCTTAGTTCACGTCTTTAAGTGTGTTTCTCCCCTTCTATTACTCCACTCTCTTTTAGGCAGTACATGTGAGCTCTGGGAATGTGTCAAGAAAACAGGGAATAATTATAATCATTCTTAGTCTGAGGTATCTCATCCATTTAGCAGTAAGACATCCTAGGGATAAGAGGCTCCATCAGGTGCCTTTCTACTTGAACTTAGTGAGCTAACAAAAAAAAAAGATAGCAAAAGCAGATCCATGCCTCTTTTCTTCTATCAGAACAAGAGAATGGTGGCACTCCTTTCTCCCCAAAACCAAACACAAAAGCCACCCAGGTCCCAAACCTAAGTTTATACTCACAGATGCCAGCAGCATCTTCACAAACACCCCAGCTATCTGCTCAGCCTCCCATGCATGTCAGAGTGAAACGGCTGCTAAGTGGGGCAAAGAAAACTCTCTTCCCAGTGGTCTATTGACAGGACCTGGGAGATGTCAGTAGGTGTCAGGGGAAGAGTCCCATTGAATCCAAAGTTCCTTAAACACAGTCAGAACCAAGCTCTTATACAGGCCAAGGAGTTTTAATGGCACGCTGCTAGAGATGCCCTTCTGTGTCACGGTATTATTCTCAGAATCAGAAACCTGTTTGTTGGCTAGAATAAAAACATTTGATTGTGTTTTGCTGTGAAAAACATTGTGATTTGCTGTACTGTCCACGATCATTGCTGGTCTTTAAAAAAAAAAAAAGGAAAAAAAAGGCTTTTCTTTTGGTATCTAAATAAAGCTTCTTCCTAATGTTGCTGAGATGCTGGCTTTCATTATGCATGGCAAAGGATGGGCTGATAATGCTTTATGATCATTAGCAAGCAACACAGACATTTCTGGAACACAAAATCAAAAATAAGAGCGAGTAGCATTAAAATGTTCTTGGGGCTAATTTCTCTAACCAGAACATGAAGGTTTTTTTCATTTTCTGTATGTGAACAGCATTCAAAGCAAAGTAATTTCATTATAAAACTGGTTCTTTATTTTTCTGGAACAGAGTCAGAGTACTGGAATAGAGTCAAAGTAAAACCTTCTTTTTATGACAACAGCATTTGAGTATTGGATTTCTTATATGATGTGACATCTCATCAGAAGATCCTCCAGGCACTGTACATGGACCACCTCTAACATACAAACATCCAGTATTATACTTCTGTTTTTCTGTGGTAATAACTCTCTTTCCTTCCAACTTCTCGGAAGTAAAAGCCAGAAGTGTTCAAAACTTTTTATACCGTACACACATCTTAAGAAAAGGTGATCACAAAGACTGTTTTCCTCCCACTGATAACCAAATAGTGCTGCAGTAGCAATGACACCGCTGTGGGCTCTCACAGGAAGAGATTTTAAACACGGTCTGGGAAAGAGGACAGTTCTTCAGGCAGTGAGGGCTGCATGACTGCATTGACTTCTGTCAAATTTTGCCAGCCATATCATCAGCCGATGATATGTTTCTGACTGGTGAACGTCTTCGAACATGATTTAATCGCTGAATCAAAGCATGGAAAATTCTCAAGGTCAGCTAAGTCTCTGCAGACCTTCAGGTCTGTGGATCAACATTTGGAAACGACCGATTTAATCCATCTTCTATCATGATGGCTAGGAAATGATCCTTTCTTATTCCAAACTTGCCCAATGAACTAGGTTTGGGCAGTGTGAGAGATGAGTAGCATCAAGACCTTCCTGTTTACTGCAACGTGATGCATATGATTTAGATGACGTCAAAAAAGTGTCTCATGTTCAGGAGATCAAAAAGCATGGCACCTTTCAGACTGATTGAAGATGGAGATACTACCTTCAGTTTTAATAAAGATGGAGATACCATTGCATTACAGTTATGTTTATTTTTAACAGGAGATAAGTGAGATGGCTACACAGCCTTTTTTTTGCTGTAGAAATGTGGCAACATAACCTGTGGATACACAGGTTATGCACATGCAGGCACCAAGAGATTGAAATTCAACCTGTCATTCAAAAAAGATCTTCCTGTTTTGTACCAGCAGAAATGGACAATGTTCTTGCGACTATGCATGACCTTCCCAGATACAATTACTGTATCTCTGATCCTCTTTGCATTGCCCTCTACCCATTCAAATACACAAATACTAACTCACAAACTACTTCTCACAACAATTTGTTTCTTCCCTGCTTCTTGGAAAACATTTTCTGAGCAGATCTACCAGGGCTCTATTCCCTCTTGTTTTCAAATCCCCATCAAGATTACTTTTAAAAAGGTAGTGCGTTCTTCAAAATGAAAAACATTTACATTATCAAATAAGGGGAAAAAAGAAAGCCAAATCTGCTATCCCTTCACAATGGGCATCCTTGAATTTTCAGGAATCGTTTTGTAGAATATAACCAGACTGCCTGCCTGTTTCACACATCCCTCAGCAGTGAGTTGCTGCTTACGGCAGAGAACACAGTACTGTAACTAATCTGAAATGAAGGAAAACATTTAACCTACAGTCCCTCATATTCAGAACAAATAACTGTCTCCGTGTCCCTTGCACATGTTTGATGGAGTCAGAAACAGGTTATTAATGAAGAATAACTCCATAAAAATGAACTCACTCCAATCAGTCTTCTGGCACTACAACATCAAGAGGAGATGCCAGTCAAGCAGCTAATATTAAACCTGTAAATCTTTACCTATTTAGGATGCTTTAATCATTTCCTATGAATTAATACCATAAAATGTGATTTATAGCTTAAGGAGGAAGATCCTTATAACCATTAATACACAAATCCAATCAACAGACATTTGGAAATTACAGATTCACTGGAGCTGTGTGGTGCTCAACAGAAAACTAATCCTGCCCCCTTTCTCTGCAGGGAAAGAGGGGCTTCAGATAACTGTATACGTGCAACAGTTTCATCAGTGCTGCATTCCAAGAAACCTCCTCACACAGGCTTTCTTCAACAGATGGTCTTCTTAATTTGGTACAAGGTACAAGATTTATAGACGGCCCTCAGCAACATGGGAAGTGCATAAGGTGTCAGATGAAGCAATAAACAAATGGGAGAGCAATGGTCCCCTGGCAAACAAATTCTCTAACCTTTCAAGGATTGCTATGACCCTGCTGGTCTGACACGTATCTGCGAAAAAATACATAATTATTTAGGGTGGCTTTTTTAACATTAAAAAAAAAATTCATTTTTTGTCTGATTTTGCTGCAAATTATTAATGGCAGTCAACAAGGCCCTTTAAGTGTAAAATCCCAGATAGGCTGAGCTTTGCAGAAGCAGCAGTCTGCAGCACATTCTGTGCACCATGGTCTCTAGTGCAGCTAGAGATGGCTGGCTGCTTCCTCCTGTGCCCTCACACCTCTCAGCCTCCAACATTTCTTGGTCACCACTGGGCACCAAACACGGCTGCAAACACACGGACATTTTAGCGACATTTGCTCCGTCTCTGTCACAAGTGCCCATCACTTGGTGCTGTCTACTCCTGGACATCATTTGTTTGTCTCTTTCCTTTGTCCCAAAAGTACAGGCTCATTCACATGCTGGTTCTTGCTCTGTGTCCCTGGTTTCTCTCTGGCATCCCTACAGATTTGTCTGTACTGTATTCCTTCCATATACACAAAGGACCAATTTCACCCTTTTCAAATTTAAGCATTTGCTTGAGAAACCAAACATACAAAGTGAGTTGCCATTTTGTTCCTTTATCATCCACAAAGACAGAAAGTACATTGGCAGGCTGACTCAGGTTTTAGCTGAGCAGAATTATGCTTCGGAGATACCTCCTGTTTTTCACTGACAAGAGGAAGCTTAGGGTTACCAGCTTTCTAACGCGTCACTAAAGTGCTTACAGGACAAAGAATAGACATTTTTCCAATCACTCATTTGTGATTCTTCCTCTCTCAATCTCTCTTTCTTTCTTCAAGACCCTTTCTTTCTTCCCTTGCCTGGTTTATGCAGACAATCTTATTTTAACTAAAAAGAAAGCTTGAGCCACCAGTTCAGGAAGAGATTTTCTAACACGGCTCTCCAGTGGGGACAGTAGGCAGGTGACATACTCTTTATATTTTATTGTAAAGTTTCTCTAACAGCTTTTTAAGCTTTGACTGTTCCAAAAGCCAGACTACCTTATTGTACAGACTGATATTTATATTTTTACGGAGAGGAGGAAAACAATATAGAAATTGAAACAGTGAGCACTTATTCAGTAGCTGAGAGTAAGGTTTTCAGAGAGCTAGAAACTGCTGCCGAGAAGGATGGCTAAGCTTTTGCCTCAGGGCATTTAAAACTTCCCTTTCTCCTGCTCCATCTTTTCCCTACTCCAGCATGTCTGCTAAAGATCTCAGCCTCGGGAACAGAACTGGGAGGAAGCCAATCTCCAATTCATCTTGAGATCTTAGAGTTTGATTTAATTTTCCATACAGCCTGACTGCTTCTTTAGTAATGATGTACATCCTGGCTAGCCTGACAAAAGCAGCACTGATTTTCCTGTTGAGCACCAGTGTGATGGAGTTTCATAGGGAACCTGATACACTTACTACTGGTCCAAGTGCAGCAGCACTTAGACAGCATCCGGCTTTGTTATAGACAAAGAAATTGCCAAAATGTCCATTAATTTCAGTGGTACTAGACGAGGCCCATGGAAACAAGATGGAAAGGATAAAAGTCAGGGAATGTGATACAACTGGAAAGACGGAGCAGACAGCATGTTTTGAGAGAGGATGGAGAAGAAGAAACACACAGAAAGGAGGATAGGTAGGTGCACAGAAAGAACAGTTACTACAGGAAGAGCAACAGACACTGTGTTGAAAGGAATGCAAGGAAATTTTCTATTTATTGTTCAGAAGAATCCTCTTCTCCTTACCAGAAGGGTTATGATTGATGATTCCTTTTTTTTTTCCTTCTTTTTTTTTTTTTTTAATGAAACATTTAGCTCAGAGTCGTTTTGGAGGGTTCGAAAGGAAAGAACAGCTGTACATGGCAGGAGGAGCTGGTTGGCTGGATCAGACTTCAAGTTCAGTTGCTTTTGCTCCCAACATCTACAAAACCTTTTAAACAAGAACCTTTCTGACACAGAGAGATGTAAAGGAGAAGGAAATCACATATAAAGAAATGGAAAATAGGAAATATATAATAAGGGTTTTGGCTGTTCTTTTTATTTAATGTCATTGGACTATGAATTTTCCTCATTCTCCCTGAATGAAGGCTCTAACTATGTATCTTTGGCAGCCGACACAGCAGCAAGAGCTCCAGTTTGATCACTGCTAACATTGCATTGGCTGCACTTTCAAGCCATCCCAGTACCCAGTGACTACTGATTTTGTTGCCAAAATAGCAGGCACACTCACAGTAACACTTTCCCACCTTAATTCTAATAACAGAGATTACACCAGATAACACCTTCAAAACAAGAATGTTTTCTACTTGGGAAAAACAAGACAAACCCATGTTTACTGACCACATCTCACCTTAAGTCAGAATTGGTCAACCTGTAATAAAGCTCTAACTTACAGCCTGTAGAGCACTTGAATGAGTCAGTCACTTAAATGCAGTGTTTCAATCCAAATACCTTTGTACAAATTTATTAATATTTATACTAATAATATTTATACTAATAATTAAAGAGTGCACAAGGACATGAGAAGTGTTAGTAGGGCAGTGATTTCTGGAGAGAAAGCATCTGACAGGTAAATATTCACCTCAATCTAGATTAAAACCAACAGAAACTGCACTATTGAACTCCATCTTCTACATTGCCACCCTCAACACACACATTTATACACCTTTATTCTGTACTCTTCAAAACTGGACAAGCACAATTTACGGTAGGAAATGGAAAATGTAAGCTCCTGGCTAATGTCAGCAAAACAAACAAACAAAAAGAAACCAATTTGCTTGCCCATCAAAAATACAGTATTGCATTTAATGGAGACCACACAGTTGCAGTGGGCAACACACTATACTCACTTAAGACCCAGTTCATTAAATACTCCCTACATTCTTCATATAAGAAAGAACAGACCACATGTGTGGGGGAGCATAATTTCAAGGAGGCAACTTTTTATCTTTGATTTCTATTAGCTCTTTCATGAACACACCATTCAATTCTCTCTGTCTAATTGCCCCTGCTGTGCCAGTGATCACATAGTATGTAATGTCAAGTCTGTCTTTGTTGAGACTGGGATCAATTAGAAGGCCCAACATTCAAATTACGTGCTTGATTCCAAAGTGATGCTGTACTAATTCCCCGAGAACAACAGAAGGATGTCAAACTCTTCCCTTGCACAGGGTTTTTGTGTTGCATTTTGCATTATGTTTTCACACTGACCCAAACTGAATTTGCACCCACTGTTGTTCATGCTCAGAAGGACTTCAGGCAGGAGCCCCACATGCCTGGATTCATCTGATCTCACTGGTGGCTCCTACCAGAGACGTCGTGGTTGGGGGCTCAATTACCCAGGCTCCGTAATTAACAAGGGGCTGCTAGCTCTTCAGCAGATTATTCATCCCATAGATGACCCCCACACTGTCTAAATATGCTTATTTCTCTTTGAAAACCCTAAGAGATTGTCTTTGTTGACTGGGCTATTGACGTAGTGAGGTGGGATTAACTTGGGATACACTTGCAGGTTGTGTAGGGAGAGGCACGTGGAATCAGCACATGGAAATTCCCTCAGGAACAGCCATCGGTTCAGTGATACCCCCAAAACCAGAATAAGAAAAAAAAAAGAGGGGAACAAAGTTCACAAGCTGCTCCTGAAATCTCCAGCCCCAGGAAAGAAGACAGTAAAAGTCTGTGAATATAAACAGGGACTTTACGGGAACTTGACAAAACCCATACTTTTATAGTTATTTGCACATAATTGCCCGTCACATAATTCACTGCAGAAAAGAGATTCCCTTTGATTCCAGGCAGAACTGGCGAGAGCCCAGGCGTTTCTGTGCAGGGAAAGAACCAAACCCAGAGCCACTTTAATCTGGTCTGGGGAGTGAAGGGAAGTCCTACCACTCCACCACACTGTGACTTGGATTTAACCAGCTCCTTGCAATTGTGCTTTAACTAAGATTTGCAATGGAGACTGACTTTGGTTCTATTTGTCCTCTCCAACAAATAAGCGTTCAGTTTAAGTCCCTTCACTCCCTCCCTCCCTCTGACCTGAAAGCAGTCTCCTGATTAAGGAGATACGGAAAGTTTTAGGAATAGGGCCAAACCAGGGGAAATTTTTCTCCTTGGCTCTTTTCAACTTGAATGGGGCTGTATTATGGAAGGCTGTCTTGCTAGTCTGAGCAGGAAAACCTCACGAACATTACTGCAGAGTTTCATAAAAACTTAAAGACTGTGCAGAATTCTTTTGTCAACTCCAAAATATGCATTAGTAATCCTAATTCATTCACGCTGAATAAAATAGGTACAAATGCTGGTTTTCCCAATATACACACGTTAAGAAATGAGTAGTTCCACAGTAGCAAGAGACATTTATATTTTGAACACTAACCTAACTTTTAAACTCCTGTAGGAGACTCTAAAATTGTTTAGCAAGAAGGGCTTTCTAAGCTGAGAATCAAGCTGTGAGAAAGAATAAATAAAAAAAAAAAGAGCATTCATTTAAACATTTTCAGAAGCCCCTAAAAATGCTATTTTCACACAGTAAATCCGCTGCACTTGAATGTCTGCTGGCTTTCTGAAAGGAATGCTCTTCACTGGGATGCAGCCTGCTGTGGTCAAGTATGATGGAAATAAAAGTGTTGCTAATGGTGATTGAAAAGGATTCCCACTGCTGCTGGCCAGTGTTGGTTTTAGATGGGCCAACTCTGTCGAATAGAGAGCAACGGGAGACAGTAAACTTCTCTAAGGCTCTCTAAACTTTGAGTCACCTCTGCTTCCCTTTCTTTTAACGCTAGCCTGTCCCCTTGTTTCTCCACCAAGCTTTATGTTAACTCAGCCCAGACCAGACTTTTACTGGAAATGTAAAGACAGAGATTTTCACACAAATTGAGCAATGCAAAAAAGAAACGAGCCGTGTGAATGGGCGTTAGCACAGCAGCAAGTCAACAAGCCCCCACAACTTGTGCATTGTGGGTCAGCCCAAGAAAGAGTCTTCATTCCAGCAAATATCCAACTTTCTGTTTTAACTGCGATACTTTATATTGATCGCAGGGCTCCGTTGTGGCAAACGTCTTGCCTCTTTAAGAAAAAACAGCTTTGTACAGCAACACAGGCATGCAGAAACTTTGCAGTTAAGGCACAGATAGTAAGTGGCAACCCTAAGGGCAGGCAGCAAGGCTGAGGCAGGGAAGCAGGAATTCGGCTTCTGCCTCCTGAATCCCAGTTCGATGCATTAAGCACAAGACCTACCTCTCCTCCTCAGCAGGATCTGACTTCTTTTAATGGCTCATACAGGGAGTTCTGCCTCACGTACTGCAGGATCAGTATGGCTCCACTGCAGATCGCCAGTAGTGGCTGATAGTTTAACTGGACTCCATCTCTCCATATAGCTGATTAATTACATTGCCTCGAGACTTCAGAAGTGTCCTGTACCTTCAGGGTCTGAGGAAAGTTGGTAATCCGGGCCTGCAGCCACAGGGAAAGGAAATCAATTAAGGACATTAAGGAGGAGAAAAAATCAGAAAGAATTAAGTAAAACCTGTCTTTCCTGGGAGTGGACTTCGGCTGCCCACACATTGAAAGAGCAGGTATCCCCTGGGCTTTGTAACAGTGATCACGCTGAGGACCTTTGGGGTCCCCCAGTGGTTCCACCTGCATGTATGGATGTCCCCCCAGAGGGGGGCTGCTTGTGGGTCTGCCCTCCCTGGCCCCAGCCAGCGAGTTTGTACAGCTGCATGGCTCAGGAACCTGGGCCAGCTGAAAACCAGCCTGGCAAGATATGATAAGGGGTTACTTGGGCCAGGAGGATGGTAGCCTAGGCCGAGATGGCAGCCCTACGGCATGACTTCGGGTGTGTAAATAAGTCTGTCAACCTAGAGCCTCTGAGGTGGAAAGTAGCAGGTTACACACTTCTTCCCAGATGCCTGATTTCTGTCTGAGTTGAACAGCAAGGCCTACGTGAGTTTTTTGCTCAAGGTCCTCTTGACTGATCTACCCCAATACAAACCATGCACTCCATCAGCGTCTCCTACGATTTCAGCTCTGTTGTGCTCTGTTTACTCACTCTATGAGCCTTGGCAGGGGGCATTAATGGAGAAGATAAAACAAAATCGTAAACGTACTTTTAAAGGAGATCTTGACGGCTGCAAAATGCTTTCAGTTCAGTATATACATTCCCAGCAACAAAACTGGACCTTCTTACGCTATTTTCGGTATATTAAGAGCATATCAAGGTCTAGAAGACAATCTCACATGGCACAATGCAAGTAGTAATTGGTCCCTCTTCATACTGCTCTTTTTTGATCAGTCTAGCTTAGCCTTCTTCAGCAAAATACCAAGCTGTGGATCAAAGACTCTAGAGAATGTTCAATTTCAGGCCCAAAAAATACACACAGATGTGCAGCAATTCTTGACAGATTTTTTTTTCCTCTCATTCCCTTTCTCTTCCACGTATTTATTGCAAGTGCCCAAATACAATGGTAATAATTTTGTGTTACCCTTTAACATACACTTCTCATTGCACTGATGACCAAGAAATACAACTCTTGCATCCCACAGATACTCATTCACCTAATCCCATTCTCTGGCAAACGCCGCTGCCCAGCTGAGACAGTAGCTAGTTCTCAAGTCAGCCTGTGCTAATTCTGAGTGCACCCAGCCTGTTTTCTGTTCTTATGCAAGATGACCAGGCCTCTGGGAAGATGAATGTGCCAACATCTGGTTTGCCAAGGAAGACATAAACTGGCCAGAAGACAGAAAGTACAGCAAAACTCTCATTTTTCATGCAAAAGTAGGAGTGTGCGGGCACTGTACAAGGAAAGCATGTAGGTCTGTTTGAAACAGACTTTTTTGCTCTTGACCTAAAAGCAATGTACTTCTTCAGTGGGTTCACAGCCCCCCTTCTTCCTTCAGTCGCCAACACATTCCCCAACTAGCTCATGGGAATCCTGAAACTAAGCGAAGCACTGCACAAATCCCTAAAATAAGGAGGTACTGGATGTGCACAGAGAGGACAGCCCTCAGTGTGGCTCTCGAGAAGGCTCCTAGGTCAGAGACAACAGGCCTGAGGCACAGGCTTAGGTGCGGCTGCAACACGCCCTCCAAAATATGTTCAAATGTCAACTGTGAGCATAGCGGAAAAATACCACGGAAGGGCAAACAATGCAGTTCACCCGGTCAGGGCAGTGCCTGCCGCACCTAGGCAGCTTTCTGCCCCAAGCTCACGTCTGGCCTGCACGGTGACACAGGTGGGAAGGAGAACAGGCGATGCAGGAGGACTCAGGGTGACCCCGCTGACCACTGTTTCTGAACGGCCATAAGCCATCAGCCAAGATGGGTTTTTGTTGCTCCCCCACCCCCACCCCGTAAATCACAAGGTGAGGAAATGAAATAAAGAAGAGCTGAGAGGAGCATGTAAGAAGCTGTGACATCAAAAGCCCTTGCTTTTCTGTCTTGCTACATCTTTTCCTATTTTTTTTTAATGTATTCATTACACTTAACAGACCACAGCTCCCACTGAGCAACCAGGATCTATCTCAGAACTACTGAGCTGGATGTGTCTGAAGAAGAGCAGTCTGGGCATCTCCTATTTATCCTGCTCCAGTCTCCTAGCAGCTCTTCTCCCGCTGCTTGCTTGCCCAAGGTCATGCTGCACCCATTTTAGACCCTTACAACAGTGAATTATGTGGATGCTGGTGTCTGCAATGTCACCTCAAATGCACAATTGGCTCTACAAGAAACTAAGTATGCAAAAAAGTCCTTCAAAAAAGTGTTGTACACAACAGAGTTAAAAATACAAAACAAAAAAAAATAGTTTCCTGATGAACTTGGATATTTTACTTTTTAAAATTAAGGCATTGCCTAGACGTGGGCTTGGTGGCTGTAATAACCATCTTGTGTCTCACTTTTTCAGAGTAAAAACAGGGTTGCTGAACTACCCAGAAAGAGCCGCAAATGAAAAATGTCTAGGTGAGAGAAAGGCATCACTGTGTTAGGAAACTTCGCAGTATATAACACAAATAGCATCACCAGGCTTTTAAGAAAACTGAAGGGGAGCAGCAGTTTCCTGCTGGAGGCACCAGCAAACATGAAGTCACACAGGGAACAGGTAAAGATGGGGTGCTACCGTATAAGGGCTATCCTATACCTTACATCCTTTGGAGGTTGGTAAAGGGCTTTCCAGAGTCCTGCTGTGAATTTGTTTTAGTGTTTTTTAAGGGCCCTTAACAACGTCATTTGTCACAGAGTAAATCCTGGACGTCTGGTTACTTTCTGCAGGGAATGCTCTTCGCTGGGCTGCAGCTTGCCAGGGGTCAAATATGACAGAAATGAAGTGTTGCTAATAGTGATTGAAAAGGATTCCTACTGTTTGTGGCCAGTGCTGGTTATTAGAGAAGCCAAATTTGTGGGACAGAAAGCAGCAGGAGACAGTAAACTTTCCCTAAGACTTACTAAACTTTGAGTCACCTCTGCTACCAATGCCATTCTGTCAGACCTATTTGGAGAAAACTGATATTATAATTACTGATCTCAGCAAGGGCCTAATGTGCAACCTGAGGCACTCCTCTGCCGGCCATATAATTACAGATGGGCTGGGGAGACCCGGAGGCCTCGGCCCCCACCTCTCCAGCAAACTGGATTCGGTTACTGCTCCGGCCAGGCTGTCGCGGACAGGTAGGCGAGCAGCAAAGTCGCTGGCCTGCGAGGAGAGAAAATTAGTCTTGTCAAAACTGCCTGCCTGCTATTAGAGGTTTGAATGTCACCTCAAAGAGTGCCTTTTCTGACCGTTACACGGCAGTGTCTAAAGGGCTGTTTGAAGCCCCTCTCAGGCAGCGAATATTGATGGCTAAGAACGTGGGTTTTGGTATTTTTTTTTCCTTCACCCCTTCCCCACCCTACTGTTTCTTTCATGAATTAACGCTTTTCTTGCTGAGGGGACACTGCGTGAGCATCAGCACCTGCTGGTTTAAACTTTCACATAAAATGGCATTTTGCTGGATATATCCTATATGGTCTCATTCATACATTGTAAACACACTCCTTTAAGCCCTTATTTCAGCTTATTATTAACAAGTTCAGTGCCAAGAATACTTATCCACCAAAAGGAGATAAACTGCTGATTTTAAAAAGAGAAATGTGGCCTTATTCAAGCAGACTGCTACAAGGAAGGCACGCTAGCCAGCTGCAGCATCGAAACAAAACCCGAATGCAAACCAAGACCCTGGTGCTGTAAACCCTATGTGCACGTTAACTTAAAGTGAGCGGTCCTTCTGCAAACGGCGGTATATCCCTGTCTAAAATTAAGTGTGGACAGAAACGCTGTGCAGGATCAGGCCTGGAGGACCAGGCCTGCAACAGATTGATCACCGTTGCGGGGTGCTGAGCAGGCTGCTGCCCTATTGATTTCTATAGCAATACAGGGGGCTTAGCACCTCGGAGCATCAAATTTCCGAGGCTGGAAGAGACCTGGGCTCTGGAATGGATTAAAGTCACATGTGATGCATTTGGAAAGGCCTCAGCTCAGTCTCAGCGCTCAGTAACAGCAACCACCATTTATTCTGGTTACTACAATTCATTTGGACAGTGTTTACAATATCGTCCCCTTCCTCCATTATTAGACAAACAACTTTGATAGGTAGCCTTTTATTTTTTACAGCATTTCAGAGCAGAATAAACGCACAGCCCAAGTTATTTATGGAGTGAGCTTTCTGTACGAGGTGCCTTTGCCAAGGAAGTGTGAATTCACATAGTGCACACGCTGTGTATGTTCAAGCAGACAACGGTGACCCAGCAGTCAGCGAGGAAAGGGAGAAAGGAAAAACACATGCAAGACACCATCTTTTACATGTCATGTCATTGGAAAATCCTCCCCATAAACTTTAGGAAACTATGTGCCAAGGAGCATTTTACTGACTCAAAAAAGTGATCAGAAGTGGCATAAAGGGCTTCTCCTGCTGGGCAGAATAACAGGCAAGCAAACTGAGGCTTCATTTCCCTGGTGGTGCTCATTCATTAGGAAATGCCATACCAACTGTTTGGGGCAGTTTTGCTGGTGTTTGATGGCCAAGAGTGCTGCAGATGGTTACAGACAGCCTCACTTGACAGACTTTTCCTAAAACTTTAGGATGCAGATTTTTTTCTTTTTTAATTGTTGTTTAAAGAAATAGAGATTCAGAGGAAGGGAAAATAACATAAAGATATGGAACTCTTATGGAAGAGTTTAACAGTTGCAGTAAGTTTATCTATATGCACATTTATAAACACTAACCATTGACTTGCTGTATTTCCTTATTTCCATTAAAATACATGCAAAAATGACCATGCAAGCAGCTCTTCCTGCCCCATCCCCTAATTAGACTTCCAGTTGCAAATGCTGTGGCTACCCAACAGCTGAAATATCCACCACAGCACACCCCTAAATCTCTCTCAAATTCAAATAATGATTTAACTCGGCATGCCAATAAATCAAGGAGGCTAAACAGCTTGTCAAAAAAGAAACAAAAAAAGTCAAATAAATAGTTTCAACTGCAAGTTCAGATGTGCTTGCCTTTTGGAATGAATGCAGTGGAACTGTTTACTATATATTCAAGACAGAAAGTTGATTTGAGGTCACAAAAGTGAAGAGAAACCTCAAATGCTTCTTCATGACAGAGATTGCAGCATATTATTGTCCTGCTCAGAGGACAGGTTTCTTAGTATGACTAGGAGGTTTAGAAAAACCTTCTTTATTTCGGATTCCATAAAAAATTGTGCTCTTAAACCCGGATGAATCAAAACTGCACTCTACATTATTAAGGAGCAGCCATTTTTCCCATTTATTGAAAAGCACTTTTGGAAACCATCTCCTCTATCTAGACGAGATCAAAAATGATGTTGCTTGTTGCTGTAAAAGCAAAATTAAATAATAATGCTAATTTCACATGTCATGTTACAGGAATGATTGATATAAATAAATCTGTGGTTGTTTGATAAGAAATATACAAACACGTCCCTTCTCTTTCGGAAAAGTTCATACGAGCCAACGCCAAGCCTCTAATGTTTTTTATCAGATCATTCCTCATTTTGAATATTTTCCCATGACTTAGTGCATTTTTTAATAAAAAGATAAAGTCTTTTTATAGGATTGACTTCTCCTTGCACAGTTAGTACTGGGGCAATCTCAGGTCTTTTTTCAAAATATTTGAAACCAGACTTGCTGCATTAACAAATACAAAATAAAGGAACAGTAAAAGATTAACTCATGTCAACTCTCAATGTCTCTCCTCTTAAATTATCTTCATTTATAGCACAGCAGCACCTAAGAGCCTTCCTCATGACCCCTCGCACTAGACTCTTCGTATGCAGCTGCATAGGAAGACGCTGTCTGGAAGACTTCAGACTCAAACTCTGGTCTTCCAATGACCTGCACGCCAAGATGCTGGGACTCCAGCTCTGTAAGAGGGTCTTCCAGCCTGGAGACGAAGACTGGCAAGAATCACTGGCTGTTACCTGGACTTCAAAACTACCTGGAGCAGCAGCATGCAATGCTAAGAAGCATTTTGGTCAGGATAATGCCCTCTATTTCAGGCCATAATGCCACCCTCACCTCTAAATGATTAGAGCAAGACTAACCCCACAAATAGTAGCAGTTATCTCCTGTCCAACTTCTCTAATTAATTCTTCTTTCTGAAGCATGTAGCGTCAAACTTAGAGACACACAAATTGGCATGACGTGGAGAAACAGAGGACCTGCTCAAAACTTGTCACCTTTTGTAAATACAGATAATTCTCAATTTAGTCCCTCAAAACTGAAATGTGTAAATACAGATAACTCTCAATTTAGTCCTTCAAAACTGAAATGCAGTACTTTTTCTTAAGTATTCCTCTTTGAATCTCATTCTCCTTGCAGCTGGGATGGTTGACAGAGCACCATTCTCCATCCTTCTTCTTACACAAAATACAGCAGTGCAAGACATGCAAAGGGGTGCATACTGACTGATGAATATATCTGCCTCAGGAGTCCAATTTTACAGATTTCTCAACTGGCCGTGGCATTCCCAACTGTGTGGGAGTCCAAAATCACAAAGACGAGGTGTGCTTTCTTAAAATAAACATCAACCTCAACTCCCAAGAAGGCTCTTTGGTGTTATTCACTGCAGCTGTGGTTCGTTTTGTGAATATTCCCTCCAGGCAGCAGAGCAACTCTCAGACAGGATAAAGCTGCTGTGGCCAACTTCATACCAGACCTGGCATAAAGAGTCTTTTAGGGCCATATACAGGAGGGACCATGGCTGAAATTAGTGTGTGCACCAAGAATTTGCAACTACCATCCACAGGGAAACAGCTATTGTCCTTGTGCAGAAGAAAACCTACAAACTATTTCTAACTTCCCACTATCTTTCCCCACCATGTCAAGGTCTAATGGGCCACAAGAGGATACGGTTCAAAACCCACCTTCCACATTTTATTTCTGCACCTAAAGATTTTGCCCTCGTGACTTGGGCAGCTAAGTTTCCTGGCCTCACATGGAAGGGGGGTAAATTTTTTACAGAGGGAACTATTTCCTTCTTTGCTGAGATGAGTTGCCTCAGTGCTGACTTGTTTTATTACTTTTGAATTACAATCAAGTACACCATAATTTGGCCAAGCTTGACATCTGCTTTCACTAGCTCTCAATATTTCCAAAAGACCTTCAACAAATGCAAGGGAACCAATTTGAAAAAGCAAGGCATTCACACCTCAGCATACACAATTAGAATGCTACAAGGTTTTAACTCTTTTTTAGGTTTCTTGCCCTGCTCAAGCTTGTTTGTTAACATACATATAGCAACAAGTCTGTAAACCAGTGTATCATCCTTGTAGCATACAGAAGTACCTTTGCTGCTGGAGCGATGCAAATCCCTTCCTCAAACACACCATCATAGCCCAATCCAACACATCAGTCCAAAGGTGTAGCCTTTAAAAAATCTCTCTGGGGACGAGACTGCAATACAGTACGTCTACCTTCAAATGCAAAGCTATTGTTTAAGTAACTCTGTTTTTCTGTATGTAGTGGCTCTTTTTTTTTTTTTTCCCCAGTGCAGAAAGACGTTATTCCCCTACAAGATGGGAAAAGTCCAGCATTCCTTTTCCTTAGCCGTGGAAGAGAACAACAAAAAGAGGTTAACTGTTAACCAAACTGTCACACCTTAGGCAAAACAAACCAGCGGGATCCAGCAGGTATGCTGATTTACACGTGGCAGGGCGCCGGTCGTTTACCCCTTGCTGCGCTGAGGATTCTGAAGGACTGTATTTTTCCTCGGTTTATTTTTTTTTTGTGTCAATATACACGCTGCTATGTGCTCATGGAAAAATTACTGCTGTAGCAACGTTGTTCCTTCTGAATGTACAATCAGAAGCACAGTGGAAGAAATTCATGGAAATAACAGGATCCAATCCTTGGAGTATTTTTGAATCAATAGACCCTTTATTTATATTGTAGTTGCGTTCCAATTTATCACTTGCAAATATCCTCTATAATAAATAAGGGAAGGAAATGGAAATATTACAATGAAATTGTAATAATTCAATTTTACCTCTGCACATAATAAAGTTGCAGAGGGAATCTGTGTTTTTTTGGTTGCCACTAAGCATCAGCAACAACTGATGGTCTTAAGTTAACAAGCTAATATTTCATCCATGGATACCAGAGTGATAATGGCTAAATATGCCAGTCGAGGGAATGAGCACATGTGCAACTATTTGCCTGACACAACTTCTGCTGTCATGGCCTATTAAAACCAGTTTACATGTGCATGTCGAATTTGATGAATATGTATGTGACCTCTTTCATAGCTATCACTCATTGGACTGTAGCCCTCATGGCAGAAAAAAAAACAGCACCTCTCATTAAACACAGCTTGAGTTACAGGCATGTTATGCTAATATTCCTTCAGAACTTTGGGGGGTTTTCTTCTCCTTTTAATAAATCTTCAGAATAAAATCATTTAAAAGTATAATTAAAAATAAACTTTCCCATTTCTTTACACTTTCACTTGGTGAATGTGTTTTGAAATGTTCATTATCTAAGAGAAGAGAGAGTAAATGAGTTTATAGAAAACACATTCAATGATAGTAGTCAAATAAGACTTCTGTTACACAGGGTCTTGAGCAGAATTAGGTATTTAAAACAAATCAGAACAATACATTTTTAGGTAAAAATTGGACTGCCTGTCGAGCACTATACTTGACCCGAATCCAAACGGAGCTATGTATTAGAGTCTAAAAATGTGCGGTGAAATGTCCCCTGTTCCCTCGCAGTTACCCTGCATATTCTGCACCTAGATGGAAGTAGAACTGAAAGCATTAAATGCATTGCTACAGAAACTGTTTCCACCAAATTTCTTATTGAAATTGCAGAGCCTCGAGAGGCAGAGGAAAGCATCCAAGCTTTTGGTGTTTATGAGAATCCAAATGAACCTCTGAATCTTTTGAGGTTTCTTCATTGCTGTTTAAAAAGCATAAATTATAGAGTATAAGCAAGGATGCAGCCAGATTGTACAGTCCATATATGGCAAATATTTACTCACATGAGCATTTCCACTCCATCTGCTCTGCAGATAGAGTAAATATTTCACAAACTGACACTTAATTTGGTAATGCCAAACCAGAAAAGGCACATCCACACACGCATTGGTGCTTCACACCATGCACAAAGAAAGCCAACGTCTCCTCCCAATTAAATGGGGTTTGACACACCAGCAATTAGAAGAAATAAGTAGGTTTGTACCAGTATAAAATAAAATCAGAAATTAATACACTATTTTTTACAGAGAACCTAGCTGTATCCTAGCCAAGGCCTCGCTATGCTGGGATGAACTAGCCACTGAATGGTTTATTTCCATGTTTCTCATCTCAGCACCTGAACCAAGAGGCACACAGAGATGGAGAGCTCATTTCTCTTCCATTTGCAGTAAGGCATCACTTAGTGTGACTTACCGTGTTCCTGACATCCAGACAGTTTGGGATTCTTGATTTAGCCAGTAAAGGAATGGCCAAAATCTCTTTTCTTGACTGATAAAATCCAAGCCTTGACCTCAATGGGGGCATGCCATCAGTAAGGTGAGAAGAAGTCAGCAAGTGACTGAAGCTGGGCACTACAATGATGCACTGGCATTATGTACTTTCTAGGCTGAACTAGTGCATGAAAGAAAAACAGACTGCTGTCAGAACATGCAGCTTTGAAAAAAAAGAAAAAAGAAAAAAGAAAAATGAAAAAAAAAAAAGAAAAAAAGTCCACCATGGTAATCTCAACAATGCTTTTTAATTTTCTAAAGTAAAGCTTCAGAAAGAAGGTCTAATTCTACCTTACTTGCACTGTTTATTTCGCCAATATCAAAACCTTTTCATTTCATTAAGGTAAAAATATTTCACTTTGATTATTGGTTTAAATTAAACTTTGATTTTATATTAACTTTAATTGAGTTTTATTAACAATTTTTAAAATTTATTTCACAATATTTCAAGAAAAATGAAACATTTAATTGTTCCCATTATCAACTCCTAGGGGTTCTTCTTGTGATTTGCACTCTGGAGTATATTTTAAAATGATTACTTTTCTTTTTAAGTCAGTCTGAAAACAAACTTTGAATTACTAGAATTTCCATCATCTATTTATGCACAAAACTATTTTCTGCAACTGAAAAGTTCCCAAAATCAACAGATTTGAAAGAAAATTAAAAGAAAATTTGTTAGAAAAATAAAGGCAGGAAAAAATCCAAGTCACTTAAATGTTCATGTTAGATTAGATACTGAGACCTAATCTGGCCCATGAGGGACATTTATATTAGCTGGAATTCCTGCCCAAAAACTTTGAATGAAGAAAAGGAACCTCATCAACCCACTCACATTTAGCAAATTTGACAATGGAAAGAGCTGAAATTTCTCACTAGCTTGTATTGGTAGAGTTTCAAGATATGGATAATACAATATAGAACTTGACTTCTTTTTAAATTTTTTTTAAAAGCAGATTTTTCTCTAAGAAAAGAGACAAATGGTCTCTAGCTTTACAGACACATCAATTTGCTGTGTCTTTCCATTAGTGTGACAGGAATGTAGACACTGACAGAGGAACGATGAGTTTGAACAAACTCTTGACATGTGGATAAGAAGCACACAAAGTTAGGGAAGATCTGCAGGCTCCGTTCTGCCATCTCACCAAATTCCCAGAGCATCCAACTTCCCCGCGTTGCAGCAAATGGTGTGCTGCTGCTAGGAGCTCCTTGAGCTCACTGCTTCAAAACCAACTCCTAATAGTTTGGTATTGATATTTTCCAGAGCATTCCTTCCACTGCTATGAAGCAGGTAGTTCCCATGTGGGACGCCAGACACCAGCTAATTCCTGTGTGAGGGTGACAGCAGACCTGTCGTGCGGATGACCCCCTTGCTCTGACACGCTACCCTTCCTGCTTTTGGCTGCTCTTGGACATCAGGATCCAACCCTGTCAGCCTGACCCACGTGGCCTGAGGATTGCAGGGCATCCTCCAGGCTGAGCATAAGGATGGTACAGATGAAGCCCACATTTCCTGTGTTTTACTGTTTTGGTTTGGTATTCTTTTAAATAAAGAAAGATGTGGTGTTCCTACGCCACATCTGTGCAGCACGCAGATCCTGCTGCATCCTTTCTACGACAGGATTTACTTAGAAATTTCTCACTGGAACATCTGAATTGTCATTCCCTGTGACATGAACATGGTTTTGTCACATCTACCTGACCTAGAAAAATGCTGAAAAATATAGAACCAAACTAAAAGTCCAAGACTGTGAAAACAGACACTCTCCCCTCATATAATCCCCACAGTTTCCAATTTTCTTGAGGTATTGGAAAATACTCCTGTTGCCCCAAGAGGCAGAGAACTTCAGACAAGGCTCGTGTAAAAGATCCTTCTTAAGCCACTAGCATTGAAAAGCTGGCTTTAATGCACAGTCAGTTTCTGAAGAGAAGCCATGAATAATGCAGGAGTTGAATGATGCAGTTGTGCTTCACCACTATACCAAAATAGCCTTTGCACCAGCACATCCCAAGCAGACCTCAAAATGCTTCTCCATACACAACCCTACAACACTTTCTGACTCGCACATCCCCTTTTGGAGTCTGTCTGGGATGGGATTAGTTATGTGCTCCAAGCTCAATTAGTGAACACGCAGCCAAGGATGCAGTTACTATGTATGCAAAGTGAACTCATAAATTCCATTTTTTGGAGGTGCTAAGCATGCAAAACTGACAGGCAAATTCTTCCAGAAACACAAATGCCAGGAATATAAGTGACATTGCATAACAGCTAATGAAAAAAAAAAAAAAACCCTACAACCTTGACTGATTCAAAGAAAGAACAGAAATAGAAATGACATAACTTATGGATTTGATAAGGAAAAATACTGCCAGGACACCAGAAATAGATGACAAACTCAAAACGTATCCACTCCAGCCCACCCCAGGAACTGATATACACAGAGAGCTTTCCACAGTCTGTTTCGAAGGTTAGAAAATGTCCGTATCAAATTACAGGGCACTACACACTTTCCATATCAGCTCTTACTTAATTAAAGTAATATTGAAATAAAATGTTCCTGTCATATTCCCTTGTGGGCAAAGAGAAGCATAGAAGTATCTATTCTGAGTCTCTGAAATCAGATACACGTTTTCTTTTAAATAGACACTTTCTGGGTACATATCAAGATAATTTAAATAAAACTAAATTTAATTCAATAAAAATCTTATCATTCTCATGTGGAATAAAACAAAGAAGAATTTAAAAGATCCCCAGGGTAATCCACTGGTACCCACAGTTAGAGCCAAACATGCAATCTCTGCTAATAACTCTTATTTACATATATATTAAACACGTATAGCATTAGGAGATAAGTACGTATTGATAGAGCCATGAAGTTTAGTGCTTCCTTTGAACACATATTTCTAAAGTAAGTACCTTACTTACAGTTTAATAGAAATGTTGGTTCATTTAGAGATTATGGACTAGATATATATTTCTAGGAATTCCTGGGAAGTTAACTCATTAAAAAAAAAAAAAAGAAAATTGCTAGAGATGGCCGTGGAAGAAAAAAGAAATAAAATCAGCTTTTCAAGGGGTAGTTAAAACTTAGTGGTTCAAAGCAGAAATGCACCCAACTCACATATTAGGAAAGAAGCTAATAAAAAGTAAACTCCGAACTGCCAAATATTGGCATGCTTTTTCCATCTTCTATTAAAAAAAGGAAGAATCTTTCTCTAGCCTCAACCTCTTCCCCACTATTTGATACAAAACTTGAGAAAATATTGAATTTCAGAAACCTAAGCTTACAGAGAAAATTGTACTGAATTAACAGAGAAAGGAAAAGCAAAAGTAAAACCAGAATTTTAGGATTGAGTAGGGTCATTGAGCTAAGATTTGGACTTGACAAACAAATTCACTGAAAAAGATGAAATGAAATATACTTGATAGAAGAAAATACTTCTAAAGGAAGATGCCTAAATATTCTTTTTTTTTTTTTTTTTAATCTTCAAACTTTACTGTAGTAGTGTAGATTTCAAAAGCCACTTTTTTTCTGCAGGGTTTACTAAGTGTATGGCTACATTTCCAAAAGTAAAGACGTGACTTCAAAAAACTTTGCTCTTAACCAACATACCTGCCTGTCAGGCAGTCAACTGAGCCACAGATCACCTACTAACATAGCTTGCTTCATGGAACTACATTGCCTGGTACAGAAACAGTTCAAGCCGCAGCACAAGACCAAGCACAACATTGGCAAAGGCAATATAGATGTGTACAATATGCCTTGAGGTGCCCAAGGCCGAAGAAGTGATGGCAGCTGACCAAAACCCTTTCTGGAAGGTCTTGGCTGGGCTGGATGTGTCTGCATAATTCAATACCGCCAAATATTTGCAGAGCTTCTGCCCTCACCACGCAGCACTGCGTGGGAGCTGGGACACAACTCTCCCTCCCTTCACAAGGATGTGTTGGGGTCTCCAGGCCACTTGTTCTGCTTCCAGGCAGCTCCAAAATGGCCAGTGCTAGCTCCATGCTGAGCAGTGGCATGAGCCACCGCTGTCCTTCATCTGTCCCCATCGTGCCACAGGACCCTTGTTCTTGACACACCAGCACGGGGCCCTGCCACACAGCTGCATCTCGATACTGGCTCCCAGTGACTCATTTCCAATGAAAGCAAAATTGCTACTTTCAGCCTCAGGAAATGGTAGCCAACTTGCCACGTCGAAGAGCTCGGCATAACCGGCTTCGCCTTCATGCTAATTCAGAACGCGTTCCTCAAACTGCACAAACAGTCTGCAGAATTGCTAGGCAACCCTCTGCGCACTTTTTGCCAGCGTGTATAGATGTGTTCTTTTTTAATTTTTTTTTCATTGGGATAGGACTCTTCCTTTCTGCCCATGTTTCTCCCTGCACCACTTCAAATGAGATTAAGTTTAGGCAAAGAGGGGAGTCCGTGCTTGTGGCAGGACCATTGTGCATTAAGCAAGTTTATTTTGGTAGCACTGTGTTCTGTCTCTAGTCACTGTCTTTTTACACATAATCAAAACATGAAGATTTATTATAGGGTGCACTAAAAATATGGCTTGAAAAGAAGAAAAATAAAACCACAAACTTGCTTTACAGCTGTGGCCTTAGGAACGCGACTGGTTTCAGTCTGCAATGGGGAGTGGCAATGCTGTCAACTTTCAAATGTGACTTATCTGCTCAGGCTCTCAGAAGAAAGCTCACTAGCTCCTAGCATAGCCCTTAGGAAAAAGGAAGACTTAGAACAGGAAGACTTTCACAGCAGTGCGATGCGTAAACCACTGGATCTACAGGTCAGTCCCTAACTGTAGGTCAGCAATCATCATCTCTGTGCTGCCAGATTTTTCTTTGTAAGACTCAAGGCTCCAGGTGTATTTCTTGAAACTCCAACATCTAGAATCAAGAAACTATAGGGGAAAAAGAAAAAAAAACAAAAAGAACCCACAACCATAAGGTCCCATTTTTGTTTCTTCATTTTACATGTATCAATAGCCCTAATGGTTGTGGGAAAAATAAATAAATCTTGGAAAGGATAGCCCCTAACCAGATCACACATAAAAAGACAAACTGATAAAAAAAAAAAAAAAAAAAAGCCATGTGAATTCTTACAAACTAACAAATGAATGCCTTCAAAGACAGTCTCGTGGGATTCTGAATCACTAAAACTGAGCAGCATGATTGCAACCCATCATCATTACACCATCATTTCTAACAACAGTTCTACCTCCATTTTTTTTTTGTTGGATTGCTACAAATCTGACATTCTAAGATCCAAAAAATATTTTTCAGAAACATCTCAGTCTGAGATACCTCATTGTCTGTCCACCACAAAGCCTGTACATAAGGATCCTGGAAAAGTATTTCCCCAAACAGCACTCTGGTCTGCGATGAGCGTCTAAGCTTACAGCAAGCATCCCCCATGTTCAAGCCTCAGTGATGTCCTTCCCAGCAAGGACATACAATGCAGGGATGTAGCACTCGTGGCTTCTCCCATTCCTGGCGTACCTGGGCTCTTTGCTGATCCAGAGAAGTCACCTGGACACCAGCTGAACCCAAGAAGAGGACTTCAGTAAGTGGATCTTAAGGAAGAATCTACATGTTCTTTGGTGGCTGACAAATGAATTGAACATCTACATTGCACAGCGGCAGTCATTGCAGCTCTGTTGGCACCTTGCAGTTAATCAACATAAACTGCACATCTAATTCACTTAGCCTCAACTTACAGCAATAGGCAGGTCTGAATGAAGCTCGCTGTGACTTCCAACACATAGTCAGTAATATGTGCTGGGATGCTGGATTGGTCTGACTTGGATGGTTTTCCTAGATGTGTCTCTCCTTATTACTTTGTTAGCTTTAAGCATTAGCAATGAAAAATGAAAACAAGAAAGGAACTAGCATTCCTAAACACCTGCATACAATCATTAGACCATTTAGAAGGAGAAAGGTTTTCTCACTGACTGCAATTAAGAGATTTGTGGATCATGAATAAAAGAGAACAAAAGTTACTATGAAACTTTGAAATTTATGAATGGTAGCATATAATAACTCCCAGAATTTAGTTTATTATCTCTGTATATTGTAATAATCCATTCACATAATAAATGCCTATAAAGCAAGTATAGCAGATGATGACGTGGATAAAGCAGGGATGCAACAGTCCTGGTCAGCATTACACAATAAATCAGTTTTTATCTCCTGTTTCTTTGTCTTGTGCTCTGCAATGGTGCCAAACCATTACACCCTAAAAAAAATTTCCATTAAGATAGAAGTTGAAACCAACGGGAAGCAAGTTTCAGAGGTATTTGGAGCTTTTATTTGCGGATGTGATAGCCTTATCTTTCAATGATTTTGTTTCCTTTGATAGAGTACATTTGCTCAAAGAGGAAGAGTTTTCTTATACACACATTTCCATTTTTTAATAACTTTTTCAGAACTCTCAGAAATTGCTGGTCTGGCTTTTTATGGATTCTTCCCAAAGAGGATAGTAAAACATTCATGTATTTGGCACGGGCTGTCCCAAGTGTCCACATGTTCTGCTCAACATATGTATTACCTATACCATCTTGTCTATCTTTAAACTCTGGAGGGAGACATAGGCTCCACAAAGCACAAGAGAAAATCCTGACTGGTTTGGATTATGGTTGCAGTCCTAATTTGTTTCTTCGATTCATCGTGGCCAGCATAAATACATGCAACTCATTAAATGCACTGGCCTTTCACATCTAGCTAGCACTGCCAACTTCCGTTAGGAGTTATTTCAACTTGCATGGAAGTTATTTGAATGGTGTTTATCCCTGGCCTCTCTCCTTTAGGCTCAGATAGTTCTTTAGATGCAGCCTTAAAATGGGAAGGGAAACAGTGCCTGTTTCCTGTGGGCACATGTACAGAGAGAGCCAGCTGAAGGCTCCGTGTTGTGCATGCAGTGGCAGCCGCCACGTTACTCACGGACCTTTCCATAGGATGGTTGGGCTATTCAGTTCAACAGCATGCAAAAAAAATTGTAATTTCCCCCTCTCCTTCACCAGACACCAGACTCACTGCAGCAGTGGCCTCACGGTAGTCCCAGACCTCCCCAAATCTACAACAGACAGACTACATAAGAAATTGAAAAAATCTCTCTCATCCTGGGGAAAGGTCAAAGAAAAACTGTTTGGGGTAAGAAATCCTTCATTTTAAATGTGAAGGCCTGTGATTCGTACACAGTGATACTGTATTAACATCTACTTTTTACCTAAGGAGTTAACATCCCCAAAGGACCCAATAAATCTCGGTGTAAGTGCATATCCCCATTTTCAGTTTCACAGAGAACGAAAGGGGGCGCAAGCAAGGTCCTGGGCACCCAGCCCGAAGGACTGCACAGTAAATACATCACTAGTTTTATGCTCCACTTGAGGCTGTTGAGTTCCCCTAACTACAGCATTTAACAATGTGAACAGCCTTTTCAAAATTTATTTATTTTTTAAGGTATCATTTCACTAAAGATTTAGCTAATGTTTACAATGAATTTCCACTGAACTCTAGCTTTGCCCAGGGAAGGAATCTGTTAAGATTAACGTAAGGCATGTCTGGAGATGGTCTAGTCCCCCCACCTGGTCAAAGCAGGACCAGCTACACCAGGTTATCCAGGACCATGACCAGTCAGGTTTTAAAAAGGTTCAAAAGGTTTCCTTTAAAAAGGAAAAGCTTTTCCATTTCTCCAAGAATGGAAATGCTACCACCTCTCTGAGCAACCTGTTCCAGAGGCTCAATCAACCTCACATTTAATAACTAAGTAAATAAAAATGATTTTTCTGACATTTAAACAGAATTTTCAGTGTTTCCATTTGTGCCCATTACCTCTTATCCCACCACTAGACACCACTGGAACGTATGTGCCTCTGGCTTCTTTACTCCCATCGGCTGTTCACACACATGGGTAAGATCCCCCTGGCCCCTCTCTATGTTGAAGTACCCCGGCTCTCAGCCTCCCCTCATATGTGAGATGCTCCAGTTCCCTCAACCACCTCTCTGATCCCTCTCTGGACTCACTCCAGTACGTCCAGATCTTTCCTGTACAGCACAGTCCAGAACTACCCCACTGATTTGAAAAGACACAGAGTGCACGCCCTGTCACCCCAGAGAAACTTCCAGCTTTACAGAATACATGAGTGTCAGACATTGCTTAAAGGCAGAATAAATGGACCAAAAGATGTGTCAGGAGAAGCAGAAATTCACTGGCACTTGCTGAAGCATCTCCTTGTTCTTCCAACCCCCTCCTGAAATACAAGATTACTTTTGGCCAGTTTATTGACTTAACTCACTCTTTGCTCTTTATTTATTTTTTCTTACTTATACAAATAATGTTGCACTTCCTTTCTTTTACCCTCTGAGTGTGTTGTCCTGGAGCTTGCTGATGCTATGGGGGATTGTGGTTTTTGAATTGAAATGTACATTTCTCCCAATATATATTGGTACGATGACTTTTTTCCTCACTGATCTGCTGCAGAACCTTGAAAAACTATGGTTCAGTCTTCATAAAACCAAGTTTGAAAGGAAGAATGAATCCTGACTTTATTATTGAATAAAACTTGCCGATTTTGGCAGTGCTGTTTTGAATGATTTTTCTCTTTAATGTTCAAGTTTGAGTATGTTTAGCTTTTTTTCATTAGATGTTACTTGAACTGCAAGCATTTCTGATGAAATGAAAGAGATGAGCTTGTGGAGGTGACATGCACCAGCATTCTCTATTCATGATATATGCTATGAAAAATTATAAACTCTCCATTGTAACATCAAAATGTTCTGTGCTTAAGTACCTTGCTTGATGAAATCTTGGTCACAGTCTTAATTAAAAAAATGAATAACATCAAAGGAGCTTCTCTCCCACAAAAGAGAAATAAAGAAATATTCCAGTTAGTGTGTTCTTCCTATCCTCCATATTTCTTTTAAAATCTTGTTTGAATCGTTTTGCAACAGATTTACAGACAATTTGCTAGTCTAATAATGAGAGGTTTCATTTTCACATTTCAAGTTTCATACAAGGGAGCAAAGGATTTCATACAAACTGCATTTCAAGTATTCTGCTGTCAGGGGAGTTGACTCCTTTTCATTTCAGTATCTTTGAAGGACGATACTGCAGTTCCAGGTTCCTCACAATGCCAATTTTCTTACATTTTTCCCCTCTCATCAATGATTCTGCAGAATAGTTTTATGATGGAATCCACTGTATTGATGAGATCATTAAAATAAACAAAAATGTTCATGTATCTGCATGGCTATCCTAAAAACGCATCGCCATTCCCCTTCTAAGACCAGTTTTGTGTGAAACACAAGCCTCCTGCTTTATGCCACTTCCCTAGCCATGACGTTCACTCACAGTCATCTATGACTTACCATTTGACTGTCCTTCAGCCTTTTTCAATTTCTTCACTTTGGCCTCAAAGTTATTAATATTGAACATCCATATCATCAAGACTAGAACTTTTCAGCATTAAATACCAGTGACTTGGCCAATTTTCAAATAAGGATTAATGCTTTGCTCTTTTTGAAAATGGCACAGAATCACATTGTCCTGCCACCCCTTGGAGAATTCTTCTTTTCCATTCTTCCGAGAGAATGGGATGACTTCAGGGATTTTCATGAGCTCGCTTGATTTTCTTGAGTGTTAAGATCAGAAGCCTCTATCATAAGCACAACTTGAACATAGTTTAACAATTCATTGTCTGTTTTCACACCACGATATCTAAAATGGCAACTTCATCCCCTCCTTCTGTTTTCTGGTTTGTTATTCACTGTGACTGATTGTGGCTTCTAGCCATTTATTCCTCACAGACAAGTAGATCTCCCTTTGCATACCTGCCCAGGGACCAAGCACCTAGTCATACGGTCTTCAGAAAGAGCAAATGGACAATTCAGAGTTCATCTACTTCATAACCCTTCTGATCTTGCTGAGCACACAACACGCATTTGAACCTGATAAAATGTCAGGTCATATAGCCAGAAACAAAACTGAATTAACAGAAAATTATTCTGTCCTTGTAATTGGTACTTAGAAGTCATTGTGAATAATCATTTGTGGGAGAGTTTGCTGGCAAAATCTTGTAGTTAATGTGATCTGTTGCTAAATAAACACATGAATTGGAAGAAAGCATAGAGGAAGGCCATGCAACTGCATCCTTGATTATGGTGGACAAACTATTGTACCAGTACACTTGGTGTTTATTCTCAGGCTTTATAAGGATGTTGAAAAATTGGAGAGAACTCAGAGTCATGTGAATGAATAAAAAAAAAATGGAAAATATGCCTTGAAGTGAAAGACTCCTGGTGCTCCATCTATTAGCTTAATGAAGAAAAGGTTAAAGGATAATTTATTAGTCTATAAGTGTCTATTATCAAAGGGAATGAAAATTGATAATTGATGACTCTTCAATCTAGCTGACAAAGGCTTAACAAGATTCAATGGCTTGAAGTTCAAATTAGACAAATTAAGGTTCAGAACACGGTGCACTTCTTATTTTTTCTTTACAGGGAAGACAAGCGATTAAAGGTTGCAGTGGATGCTCCGTTACTGGAAACTTTTAAATCAATGTCATGTCAACAAAGTCATAAAAGGTGTCTGAAAGTAAGACACAACTGTTGGACTTCAAGAAGGCTTTCAGGGAAGTTCCTTGAGCGATGTTGCACAGGCCATTAGCTCGCAAAGGTCCCTTCTATTCATAACATCCTAGTAATTGTTCTACTGCATCAGAGTTACACAGCCCACATTTTTTCCTTCTCTGAACATATAGTCCTATATCAGAATGCAACAAATGTTTCAAGACCTCTTTTACCACCAGCCAAAAGAATAGTGGAGGAACAAAGGCAAGGAACAGTATTGCCCAAAATGGCAACACGAGTGAAAATGTGTGATACAAATCACTGCAGTTGCTAAACATCTTTATTGAATAGTTAAGTAGTAAAATAAATTAGAAGGCAGACTTTAGGCTCTTCTTTAGAATAAGTAGCTGGTAAAACCCTTTTGACACTAGATTATAGTCTCTGCTTTGGCTTAACAGTTAAATAGTCATTACATTTCCCTACAGCCTACCTTTATGAGAAAAAACATTCTCTGGGCACTGCAGTCTTCAACAATGGGATTAAGTATTACTGGCAGACAATACTGCTTAAAACGTTAGCTGTATCAACCTCTATGATAAATGAAACGGCTATTAGTCTGCAGTGCCTCTTTTAACAGGGGGACAAAAAATATCTTATGCTCCTTCATAGGGAAAAAAAACACCTAGAAGGCAATATACCTCATCTAGATACAAAATATACATGAAAAATGGTTACAACAAGATTATTTACATTCTTTAGTCATTAGGGATAAAGAGGAGGCTTACTGACCCATCTTTCTAAACAACAAATTGAAAATCCTCTGTGATAAAATCTCTCTGCATTGTGATTTCCAGTTCTGTCAGATACTCCAGAAAAATGGCGTTCACTTAGCATATCTATCTACTCAGTGACTGATTTGTGGTCTTTGCAATTTAGATACTCAGCCTCTCTTTCAACTCCACATGTCTATTACATTAGCTACAAATTGTATTAAGTGCGCATGTGCTTAGGGAGACCAGAACTGCAGCCTAGGAAGCTGGAGAGAGTAGGGAGATTGTGTTTTTCTACCCAAATGTTTCAAATGAGGGCTGAGTTGAACTTGGGACTATTCAGCATGGGATTTGCTGCTGTTGAATTTCACTGCTACTGCTCTAAGAGGCTCTGAAGCCAGGCTAGTCTCATTTACTCAATGTTATGTGGTGCAGGAGCAATAGAGGGGTTACTCCATGACTCAGGATGTGAATTACAGAGAATATGCATGTCTTAAATTCACAGAGTGCTGTTCTGCCATAGCACTTCAGGAAAGAAGGCTGCATTTTTTTGGAGAGCCTATTACAGTAGAAATAACAAAAAAGCCTCTATTTTAATATAGAAGGATAAGAGCGGGGAGCATGTGGGTACATGCAAAGAGACAACTTGTTCATTTCACTGAGCCTATCTTATACTGTTTACCCTGAATGCCACAGAAAATGCCACAGAACACACAGCCCATACAGCATGTCATTCTGCAAGGGCTCCTGGCCAAAAATTCCTGCCCCTTGTTCTCCCTTTTATAGCACAAACATGCAGCTTGTTTCGCAGAGTAAACACCTTGGAAAGACAAAGCCATGAATCAAATCTGTACATCTAGGAAGTACAGTTCTTCTGACCCGATGCTTACATTATTATGTCATCCTATCCAGCAGCAAGGTAATTGTAGATAATGTGAAGCAGATCAACTTCTGTAACTGCCTCTATGGAGGAGGAAAAAAAATATATGAGGTTACAACACCCTGAATTTATCCTGAAGAATTTAGGAAGCTGTAACATGGAAGAATAAAATCAGCCTATATGCTGCCAACATTTATATGGACTCAGAGGTCATTTAGGATATATGATGGTTAAAGTGTATGTGCTACCACATATCAGCTGACCAACCTATGGGAATGAACACTGAAAAATGTCAATGCAAAGGGGCGGGGGGAAGAGGGTCATTACTGCAAGATGCTTGAAACATCAAGATGCAATGAGCAGGACAGAGCTGCTGATGAGAACACTCAGGGGATGCAGTATGAAGATCTCTGGACTGAGCGAAGTGTCGTGGTCAGGGGAGGATAATAAAAAGACTGGAACGTACACCATCTGGTATAACAGAAGGGAGGATGGGAAACATCAACAGGGAGTTATATTTGCTAGGGAAAGCCAGACGGTGAAAGCATTGATTAAGATTATTTTGTTGATTAGGTGGTACTCTTTGATTTATGTGCTGGTGAAGGAGCAGCATTTACTGTGCACAGGCTGTGCCATCCAGGCAGCTGAAGTGGGATCGGACCCCAGGAGCTTTAGCAGTTCCCCCAGGGAGCTCAGAGGAAGGGTCACACACATGCAGGGCTCACTTCAGGATTTGGGAGGTGATGCATCCTAGTGTGAAAAAAAGGAGCTGTGAGGATTTGTGACAATGAAACAATTTCTCTCTTCCTAAAGTAGGGAAGTGGCAGATAGGAGACCAAAGCCCTATGGGGAGAGAGCTGCAACAGGAGAAATACATTGGAAAATAATTGAGTAAAATACGCATGTATATGTATATCTCCACATATATATATATATATATATACACATTTATACTTATCCTCACACGCAAACCTATGCATATGTATGTGTATTCATACCCATCCCAGGCCAAATCAACAAGCGATGTGAAGCTGTCAAGGTATATTGACACCAAACACCACACGTGTCCTTTGCCCAGAGAGCAAGGCTGTTCCTGGGACAGAAGGGGTTAGGCTAGAAGCAGGCACGTAGATCAATGACTCAGATTAGAGTCGTTCCCAGCCTCAAAAGTCCTCAGTGACAAAGCACCGCAGGGGCGGTGCAAAGGGTATATGGTCAAGCAGCTAATTGGATAAATTTAGTACCCCCCTCACTGAAATGTGGCACTCTGTGCGGGGAGGAAGCCAAGAAATAAGGCAGGGATTTAATGGGGAGGACTTGCACAGCACAGTATTATTGGTATCAATCGACCAGAGGGTAAGACATGGCATCAGCTGCAACGTACGGCCAGTGAATCAGCAGAAGGGAAGGGGCAGTAGGTGAGCAGCACCACGGGAAAACATTAGGGTCACCTGGAATAAGTCACTGAGAGTGTTTTTGTCACACCAACTTGAGAGGGATGAGCAGTACAGCAGGATTTGCAAAACCCCAGTGGCGCAGCACTGCTCATTTCCCTCACACTGAAAAATGATGGAAAAAACCTGGAACATCTGAATGCCAGCAAACCCTGGAGAAAAAGCAAACAAGCGTTTACTTGTTGTTTAAGTGAAAAGAGAAAAAAAAACAAAACACTAAAACACTCTTCATGCTAAGCTCAGAGGTGTTTTTTTTCCCCCCTCAAGACATCGGGCATGTTTTACACTACACCGACATCATCATTTAAGGAAAATCCTGTTTTCCTGCAGGTGAAGTGTCACACAGTGAAAAATGGCAGATTCCCTCCGATTTATCCATCGATAAATACACGTACATTCATTCACAGCTCGCAAATCTCATCAACCAATGTTGATCAACCTCCAGTTACTCTAGATAAGCCGAACACAGGTTAAGTCTAACACAGGTAGGTTAAACAGTGCCAAAGGGAGTCAGACCCACTAATGCAACTGCATGGACAGGTATAAATTCACTTCCCATTCCCTTTGAACGATCTGATTGGGAACAGCCCTAAATATTACAAGTATTACATTCCACTATTCAATAAAGTTGTGCTGAATAGAATTATCACCTTGAAATTACAGGGTAAAACTCCCTATACAAAAACAGATTAAAGACAAATTAGACTGTGGGCCAGGTCACTATGATTGTTAATTAGTGATAATGGAAATACAATTAGCATAATGAGTTCCAATTACTGTATATGGAGAAATATGAGCATACTGCTTTCATAAATCTTGGTTCCAGGAAAAATAAAATGCATCTGGTTTAACAAAGCATGCCCTTCTCCTTTGCAAAAAGCTTCCTGGTAAATATCTTTTTATGAAGCTAAACCTTTCTTTTGATGGGTTGTGATTTGGGAAAAAAAAAAAAAGAAAGAAAGCGACAGAATGGATTTACCCTGTCTGATAGCTGAACAGTTCTGTATTAGCTTGGCTTCTGTTTTAAGCTTCCTCGAAAATCTTACCATCTGTTTCTTCAATCCTGGGTTAAACAACAAAAGAGAAAATCATGCACCATTACATCAAATGCACTTATTGTCTTTGAAATATCTTGGATTTTTCCCCCCTTCTCTTTTTCTCCTTCTGATAAGCTGTGAAATTGGAAAGCCAATTATATTCACATATTTACACAATTCTGAATGGCTTTTCAAAACCTAGTGCAAGAACAAGTTGATGAAAGACAACAGCTTTACAAACAGCAACAGCAGCATAACAGAGGGTTACCTCATGAAGAATTCTTTTCTTTTTCACAGTCAACCACCATTTATTTCCATAGCAGTTTGACACCTGTGCTAGAGCAGGTACAATCAGGTTGGATTAAGTGTATTACTCACGGGTTTAGGTAAAAGAGCAGGGATTAGAATTATGAATTTACAAATGCTGTGGATTGGAGTGCTAATGGAAATAAAGTCTTAGTTAAGCCTTGCAGACCTGCAAGCTTGACTCCATCACTCTACAAAACAAAACAAACAGACAAACAAACAAAGCCATACTGTTGCTAACTATACTGTGAGAAAGCCAGTTATGAAGCTGCTCACTTCTTCTATGTGTCAGAGTTTGTTCTGGGATAACATGGGCAAGGATTCAAGAAAAGGAAGAAGTCCAGTACATGTGTTTAATTGCCCGCCTGGTCACTCTGAACCTCTAAGATCTCTATGGGGGAGCATTAGGGAAAACTAGAAAAATGTGAAAATGGGAATGGGGAGTGGAAGGAAAAAGCAGGCTGCTTAGCAGCAACAGGTCACCCTTACACCTACTAAGCTGCAGATGGAGCAGAGTGCTTCCATTTTTGTTCTGTCAGTAATTTGTTAATTACCTCTAGCTGTAGATGAACTCTCTTCTCTGACAACAGCCATGGTACTTTGCAGCTATAATGCAGAACCAGAAAAATATATCAGAACCCAAAATATATCCATATTGTCAGTCTCACAGGACAGTACCATAGCACCACATAGCATCAATGCAGCCTCAGCCCCTTACAGACTAATGAGACATGCATTTTGCCACAGCATACAAGGAAGGTGAGACAGTAGGTAAGGGGTTGCCCTGGCCACTTATTGGGACAATCTGAGCCTTGCAGACCATGAAGACTTGTCCTGGTCATGGGATTGCTACTTGATGAGAACCTGTTTGCTTCCAAAATTGAGTCTGCTCTGCACTGATAATAAGATCCAACTCTTGATTTATCCCCCTTGAAATAAAGAAAAAAACACTGTAAAATACCATGCAGCCTGGCCCTGAACAACCGAAAGTTACCGATGGTTCATATGAACATTGGCACAATAGCATTTCTGTGCTTTCAGGTTGCTATTTTAAAGACTTAGGAAAGTACATGGAGCAAGTGAGTTAAAAGAGAAGACTGACAGCTAAGAAAAGTGGCCTGTGGAAGAAATAATGAGTGAACACGTCACTAAAGATTGTATCTTGACACATATGCATAAGGAGGCTGACTTCAGTGTGTACAGGCAATCATGCTTCTCACATTACCTCATTTTGCAACCTTAGCAAAGGCCTTTAAGGGTTGTTGTGTGCTTGGTTATATTCATCTGTGAAATGAAGATATCTCAAACAAGATCACTCCGACAGGCGCAGTATCTAAGCACAATAAGAGGCATTCTCAGTGATAACAAAGCATACAAGATAAGTGGATGAGTCAGACCAAGAGGGAGAGAGAGAGACAGAGGCGCAGAGACAAAAAAAAATACCTTTCCTCTGAGCACACACAGGTGCTGGTACATAACTGGACCACGAGCCTTGCCTGCTGACATGCCACATGACTAAGGCAATTTAAAAAAAAAAAAAAACCTTCACTGGTAGTATCCAAATACAATTTTGCTGATTAGGGGAAGACGCTATTCTGCCCCTTTTCCTGATGGTGGTTGCCCTTTGGTGGAAGGGAAAGGTTCAGTGGGACAACACTGACTCTGTGCCAGATGCAGCTGTCACACAGCCACCAGCAGAGCCCACTCACACCCATGTAAACCCAATGCAACTCCACGTTATTTTGAATTTACAGCATCATCCCTCAGAGCGCAGGCGAGTATTTCCACAAATGAATGATCTCAATCAGAAAACCAGTCCTGTGGCAAGGGATACATATGGCCATCACTCCCAAGAACAGCTGTCAAGCACGAGCCCTGCCCACTTCCCACTGTGTAACGTCCGTGGCTGCTCAGTCAAGCGAATGACCTTATAAGCCCACATAGGTCCAATCTGAACTGAAAATTATTAGCAAAGACTTGTTTTCCTTAAGACTTTGTAATCTAAGAGGGAAAAAATAACACACTTGCACTGCATGTGAGTCTAAATGGCTTTTGTTAGTTATTTTGAGTATAAAACCTCTCTACGTGGAAATGAAAAAGCTCTTTGGAAAGACGAGTGATAGACCCCCACCCTCTCTATCCAAAGCATGCTGTTCAATTTAGCATGCGCTTCACTGAATAAATAACACTCCCAGCCATGATGCTCTCCCTCCAATATGCTTGAGTATTGATAGATTGCATTGCTCTATTCTAAGTCTGCCTGCAACTTGTGCCATTTGCCCAGTGATTTGGTAAATGAACTTGGAACATTTGACCCACGCAGCTGAGATTATGCCTTATTTAGAGCGAATGGACAAGACTCTTTGTTGTACCTAAAAAACCTGACAGATAATGATAACAAGCCAGATAACCTTTCCGGCTTGTTCATCTGGGTATTTAGCTATGAGGAAAGTGCCACCCCATGATGATCACTGAATCCGTTCGGCATACACACATATATGTGCCCTGCTGGAACCTGTGATTTAGGCAAGTTGCCAACTGAAGGACCTTCTCCCAGACTGCTTTCTGATTTATATAGGCCTGCCATAGAGTGACTGATATAAGTGAAATAAATCTATTTAGGACTTAAAAGACATGAAACTTGACAGACATTCAAAGTAAGTCAGATTCAGCTATTTCATGTTTTATCTTTTCCCGTGCTGTATCTCTAAAACAAGATTAGCTAACATGGTCAGGGGGCAGTGGGAGGGATAAGTGGGTGCAGGGTTTGGACACAGTCTCCTAAGAGGGGTCTCCTACCCCTAACCTCTGATTCTGTGCTTCAGCAATACATTTTTCACTATGCTTTGATCTTGGCTGACATTTTTAACTTAGTAACGTTCTCCAAGACAATCTCAAGGCTGTAAAATTACATTACTCAATGTAAGAAATACTTCTCAGCAACTGTCCTGCTCTGGGCTTTTGAGATACATTTCTGTATCTCAACAGGGTAATCGTGATGCTATTTGTCAAACAGAAATGAAAGCCAAGACATTGACAACTTGCCCCGTCTTGCCAACTACCTGAATGTGGGGAGTTTGCTGAGAAAATAATCTGTCCATCTCTTTAAAATGTACTCACTAAATGGTTGGGGGATCTTCTGTACTGTCCAGTTAGTATCAAGGAGATGGCTGCAGGGAAGTTTTGGATCAAGTCTTCAGGACTTTCATAATTTTGCAGTATCTCTATTTTTTTTCCTCTTTACCACATATACACACGTTCCCTTCTTAAACTTATCGTGACCTAAGCAAAAAATCAGAAACAACCCATGTTCTGTGGCTCAGAGTACTAAAAGACAGCTTTTGCTTTTTTTCCATTGAGATACTTGTGGCCCTTTTCTAGTAAACATTATAGTTAAGGGCTTTGAATTAGCAACCTCTCTTGCATGCTTAACTACTCCACAAGCAACTTAAAGTCTCCTTGATTTTTGTGCTGGCAGCACCGATCCCTCCCCGGCTATCCAATGTACAAGGGGTGGTGGAGGTAAAGAGAGAGACAGAATTGCCATGCACAGCAGACTACAGCAGCACAATTCTCAGCTACGGAGAGTCAAGGTTTCGATCACATCATTAACTTAGGTATAGCAATCATCAGCAATATCTTCCATTTGTAATAATCCATCTGGGCTGTAAATGGTCCATAATGTGGTTGAATTAGCACCCCATTCAAAGCCTACTTCCTGGGTTTAGTACATTATATCTCACCATTAACACTGTCTTCTGATTTGGTGGAGATTTTGTATTCAATAGATCGTGTTGGTACCAGTAATGATTAAGGTCCTATAGATGTTAGTTACAATTCACAATAAGTTGGTTGGTATATTAAAATATCACAACTGAAGTCCAAATTGACTTATACATCCTGTCGCTACACGGGAGAAGATGTCAAAGGAAAAGTTATTCTCACATTTTGCTGGTTTAACTTACTTTGTCCTGGCTCCCCATGAATTAGAAATCCGCTAAGCGTAAGAGTATCTCCCAAAATGAAACAGGGAGTATGATTAACTCATCCTCCTATTCTTGTAAATGCTCTTTCATGTAAAAACCTCAAAACCCCTTCACATAGGCTTGTTCAGCAGTTTTTTTCAAAAGCAGTATAATACCATACCACTGCAGCATCTCTATCTATATCTGTGTACACACACCCTGCTATGAAGTTCCCTTGTGAAATGCCTGCCAACAAAAAAGACAGTAGAAAAGACAGATATTCTTGAGAGTTAGTGGTCCTGAATGTAGCCCCAAGAAGTCTCCCCGCTGGTATTATAAGGATGCTGGCACGAACAAATTAGCAACTGCACAATAATCACTTATGAGGTCTCAGCTACAAAATCAAGCTTCCATTTCTCCTATCTCTCCACTCTTCTTTACAGCTTTGCTCTTCCCTTGTAAGAGGACAGAAACTGAGGGAACAATCAGCTGCAGCAACAGGAGTAACAACATACCTAATTTTCACCCAGAGCAATTTCCCTTGAGGTGAATCTAGCACAGGTTTCTACAGGGAAATATAATCAACTCCTTCAAGTGTCAGAACTGTACTCCACGACTCCTAGGTTTGACTGCAAAACATTTTATTTTAATAATAGAACATATTTTTTATATCCAAAGTATTGTGTATGCCAGTGGAACAGCCTCTTTATGTTTTGTTTTTCAGATGCTGTGGATGTACATCAAACATCATAATGAAAGAAGCCATCCATGAGGTGCACTGCACCATAGATAGATTATGTAAATATTTTAATGATCTACCAAGCAAATAACAAATTTAAGAGAAATATAATTATCTTTAAATCCTGCACATTGTAAATGTTTGCTTTTAATCCTTTACATAACCTTATTAAAAATTTCAAGATGGATACATTCTCCCACTGAATCTGACAAACATCTGGTTTACAATAGAGTCATGAGATGAAATTCCATACAGAATCACATTTGCTCTTCAGTATGTTTTCTCCCACTATCATTCATAACACAGAACTTCTGTGTTTTGTCTGGGATATAAAACAGTGCGATGATATGTTTTTATTAGCAATAATGCACAGCTCTCTCCCTTATAGAATTTAAATTTGCTATCTATGTGTAGGTATAGTCAAATATATTGATAGTCTCCCTTGTGGGTTCTGCTGACACTTCGGTTTAATTGTAGTGAACTTTGAATTCCTATCTTAAGGTCAGTTATTAACTATTGATGGATTCTCCTTTTCTCCATTTAATGCTAAAGTATTCATACTAACCAAGATAGATGGGAACGCTGAAGAAATTTTTCAAAGCCACTGCTGTACAAGATACCCTTACACTCTTCCTGCGTGACAAACACAAAGCCCTTTTCTAAAGGTGGTGATTACTCATGTGCAGCTTAAAAAAGAAAACACAACACAACACTGTGCAGCTGACCCCTCGCCACTTTTTCTTCTCCCGGTATTATCTTCCTAGAGACAAAAGCTTCCATATGCTGCTGATTAGGAAAAAAATAAAATAAAATTTCCTCAGGCACAACCTTGGATACCAACCTTGAAACCAAATGGGGTCAGAATGCAAAGGAGCAACCGCGGCACCGCACACCACCCAGCCCTGCTGACAAACAAGTCTGCTCCTCTGGATTTCCCAGAAGGAAAAAGAGTGCCCCTCGGAGATTTATAAACACATACATAATAAATGGGAGGCTGAAGTTTAAACTGTTATGAAGCATTCTCTACTCCGCTTCCGAAGTCCTCTGTGATTTAAAGAGCTGACATTTACTGTGTGCAGGCCTATTATTCAGAATGACTGTTTGTGTATAGACAATATTTTAAAATGGCTTGCTGTAGATGAAAAATTCTTATTAAGTCAGAAAAACAGTTTAAGTAGGTAACACTCCCAGTTTAGACTGCTATAAGTCTCGCTGACCTGCTGTAGGAAAGGTGCAGGGACAGGTGAGCCTGTCGACACCGTCTGCCACATCAGGGTGCTGCAGGACTGCAGGCCAGGCCCCATGGGCACTCAGCTAGCGTGCCAGTGACACCGGGGAAGGCTGCGGTCAGCTTCCCATCTCTTAAATGATGGATATGAAGAGGCCTGGTGCCACAGTTAGGCATTTAAAACTTCTTCTGTCATAGGCTTTGACACTGTTCTCCAGGCTGTTGCTTTATGCCACGGTCCCCGTGGCAATCAAGCAGGACGTGTTTCTGAGGTGTCCTCCCCACATTGGGCCTACTGCCGCAAGGCCCTGAAAGCTGACAGGAATCTTTTTTTTTTTTTTTTTTTCTGGAGCAAAACACAACCCTGTCTGACCACAATTAAAGCATACACACAGTGCTTTGATTTTACTCTGGAGTAATTACAAACCACTCCTAGCAAGCTTAATACCTTGTCTTTGTACAACACACCGATGGATCTCAATGTACCTTACACACACACCTCTTCAGTCTGCCCACCATTTGCATACCATCCAGACCTGAAAGTATTTGTTTTTTAATATGCATTTTTTCAGGTATCCTTATGACTGAGAAAATCACACATGACAGAAACAACAAAAACAGTGATATCTGAACATACTGCTACCGATAAGACTGGATAACATCTCTCTAGCACGCAAGTTATTCTACTCAAAAGACCCCACTGAACATTATTTTACTGTCATTATATTTGATGATAACACCCAATCTGGTGAGTAGTTCATACAAAATATATGGATCTGGCTAAATACAGCTAGACTCACATTTTTCAAGGTGGTATATATTGATCTGGTAGAGAAAAATACCCTTCTCGAAGTCTGTGCACTAAAACCTACACTTTAATCTTTATGCTTTCCATGAGGTTTAAGTGTAGATTTAAACAGGTGATTATAAATCGGGGACTTTGACACGGAACTTGACGTTCAGACTTCTGTGCTCAGATTTTTTAGAGGCAGAAAGTACTGCCATTGTCCGCTGATAATAACTGAAAGAAAAAGGTACCACACTTATGAAAAAGCAAAGCATAAGGGTACAAAACAGACACAGCAAGAGTAATGCACATATGCAGCAAGCTCACTAAGGTACCTGTATGCTTTACACCAAGCAGCAACTCCACTGCTGTTCAGTCTTCAGACCCATCCCTTACATGTTTTGGCCCAACTTATCCATCACTCTCTTGGCAAACTTCCTGGAAAGGACCAGGTATTTTCATAGACCATTCCAAACAAGCACTCTCCATGCCACTGTCTTAGTTTTGAAGGCAAAAATGTTTAATATGCAAGTGGGCAGTTCTCTGCCCAAGAGCCTCAATGCCACAGAATGGTCTTCAGTGTTTAAGTCCCTAATATAAATATACATATACATACTGCTAAAGAGCTTGGTAGTCCTTAGACATAACAGGACGATCTATAGGAAAAGCAACATTACATTCAGAGGGCTTCTGGCAACCAGTTTAATTCTCTCTTTTCTTGAATTTTTTGTACTGCAGAACAGAAGTCCAAATGAATACCCCAGGCTACCATTTTGTTGAGTGTCTACAGAAAAATTCTAAACAAACAAACAAACAAAAAACAGGAAAAAAAATCCCAGTCAAACTGTAGCTCCTAATCTACTTTTCTGAGAATAGGACAAAATGACCAATCAACAGCAGCTGATCAAGAAGCAAGTTAATCTTAGCTAAGGCATATGAAAAATCAGCAAAGACAAAAAGTAAAGACAAGCAGACAAATGTTAAAAGATTTATCCTTCCATCCATGAATTTCAAATTAGAAATGGAAAAATATTTTCTTTCTCCCCTTTATAAATCACACACTTTGATATAAACCATTTTTAAATAGCCTATGAAATATTAGTACTTCAAAACAGATTTAGCAGGTCTTAGGAGTTTCTACTGAATAGATAATTTATGAGAACTTTTGGCTTCCTTGGTATTATTAAAAGTGTGGAATGGAATATAATACTATTTGTGCATCAAGAAACAGTGTATTACCCAACTGTTGGCAGCCATTCCTATAAAATACAGAGGTCTTAATCATCTGGTTTAGGCATTTTCCTATTTGCAAAGTCTGCATTGCATTTTTTTTGTTACCCCAGTTAAGACAGTTTTATTTAAAACATAATACCGCACATGTAATTTGGACTTTATTATTGATCTCTACAAAGGCTGTTTATTTATTTATTTATTGGTAAAAAGAAGAATGCACATAGTGCAGTTCTTCAAGCAAAGATCCCATTTAAAAAAGAGAAAAATGAGTTTTTATTAAAACCAGGATGTTGAAGGACAGGAAACAGAAAGACCCTCTTCATCTTTGCATCTGCCACATGAAAGATGTAAGTCACTACACAAAGAATCATTTTGTGACTCAGAGCAATTCCCTGTTTTAAGCCACCATGTTTACTCCACAGGGCTAAATTTCCTCTCAGGCTCAGTCAGGTGGATTTTCATAACAGACTGCTTTCAATCTTTTTCCCATCCCAAGTCTGGCCTGTTCCAATATGTGGGCCTGCAGCATGCAACTGTGCCAAGTCGTTCACAGAAGTCTTAGTGCAACTCCTCCTCGTGCAGGGAGTTTCCTGGGAGTGTTTTACATGCTTTGCTTGTTCACTACTTTTAATTTTCTCTTTTTTTTTTTTTCTATCTTCCCACAGAGGTATCTGAGCTATGACAGGCTACAGACTTCCTTTCATTTTAAATATCAATAATAATAATAAATTAATATTCTCTTAGCTTCTTCCTAGGATCTAGGGTGCACATAAAAGTCCACTGAAGCCAATGGAAACAGTGCTTGTCACTCCAGGGAAAGCAGGACCAGGCCTCGGCTTTCTGCAGCACTGAAGTGAATAACAAAGCTCCTAATGACTTCACTGGGACTTGGATTTAGCCCTGGCAGGAAACACAGCCATAAAATCATAAATTCAATAAGACGAAATTCCAAGTGAGTATATTTGGTAGAAAGAGGTGAGGACTGGAAATGTGCAGAGAGGAAAAAGTCCAAAACCAACTGTCTACAGCTGTTAAAAATGAGCTGGTGTCATGTTGGTAACCCTTTAAAATAATGGCCTAATCATTATTAATTCCTTCGATATTTAATGCAATAACATTAATCACGATGAACTCATTTGGTATTAATGTGAATGTCAGATGAACCTCTCCACATACATGCACATCATTTTGGGATTAGCTTTTCACTATATAATTCTTTTTGTATCCTTCAGAAAGAGTTGAGGTTAGTTGTTTTGTGACTTTGACACAAAACATAAGTGCTACTTACGCACAGCAATGCCTCATGTTTCCAAAGCTTGATAGCACCTCTAAATGCCTGGTTTTCTGGGGTTACCAATTACAGCACCTAGAAATGGGAGGGCCAGAGTGGAAGCAAAGCCACTGGCAAAGGTTGCATGGAAACTCCAGATGATTTTGCTCTTAGCTGCCATTTTCCACATGCTGCAAGTGCTGACTACACAGACCCAGCCAGACCCGCCGCTGATGCGAGTTGACATCGTAATATTGAAGCTGACTGACAGGAACTGAGGAGCTGGACCACTAACAAGCTCTCTTGGTCACGAGTGACATCAGTACAGCTTCGTGGTTTGTAATAATCAGATAAAGTCTGAAAGCATCCCCCCAGATGATGCTCCTGGAGAAAGTACCTGCTAGGATGCCTACTAGCAGCGCCTGGGACGTACAAAAAGCATCAGTCTGATGCTTACTTTTCTGGCAGACATGCACTAAGATAATGGTATCAAATAACCGGGTGCGGAAGAGATGGCTACGCCTTGGATGCTAACCGTGGCAAAAAACAGTGCAGTGAAAAGCCACATAATCAAAGCAATGTCATTGAACCTTCTGTATTTCCAACTAACATGTATTTTCAGCTGTGCCATGATTTCTAGTGTTTCATATCAGCGTAACTCATATAAATGCCACATTACAGCCTTCCCACCCACCACCAATAAATATATCCGTTTACTGTCTTTCGCTTGTTTCTGAATAGCTTGGCACGCTGTTAGTTAAAATTCATTCTTTTAAAGCACAATATCCATTTAGCTTCTATCCTCTGAACTTTATTCATTCATTATTAACACTGAAAGCCAAAGTGCATGAGAGAAGTTCAGTCCTATCGGCATTTCGGATGAAAGTAATGTCTTGGTATATTAGCGGTACATAGCACTATCATACATAAAATGCTGCCCAGTCCTTCAACAAAGCAGCCATATCCCAGTGCCTAATAGGATCACTTACTTCAAATGTGACACCACCTTCTTTGAAATATTTGTTTAGATTTCACAAACATATGAAGCTTCTCAAACTCAAACAAAACCTCCAGCCTCCAGTCCAAGCTCTGATTCTAAAGAGCTTTCTGTTCAATAAATCAGAGCCTGAATCCAGCATTTTTTTTTCCCTCTGGCTTGCCTTTTTTTTTTTTTTAGGATAAAAATAAAAGTCATCTGGTTTTGACTGCAGATAATGAATCATATTAAGAATTTTAAAAGCACTATTCTCTTTTTTGAGACCTAATTTCAGACCTATTAACACTTTAATATGAAACAGAAGCTCATCATTTCATTAGAAAAAGAATAAGGCCCCTCTTGTACCATATGTTGCTTCTTCCTTTATAAAAAAATCCTTTTGAAATCCTAGATTGGGCAGTATCAGAGCAGAATGTAGCTCTGGCACAAAGACAATATGTAGGTGAGCAGACCTCGCATCAGGGAGATTAACTATTTCAAGCAATATTACAGGTTTCTGGCAAACTCTCCTTCACATTCCTCACTATAATAAATGATCCAACTTTAAAAATGAACTACTGCAACACAAAAAAAAACTCCTGGTGGGGGCGACCCAAAGCATGTGAAATGCTAGCAGCATGTCATCTCCACAAACTTGCCTATGATTACACCAAGGACAAACAGCTGCTTCTTACAAGTGCTTTTTGGCACATTATATATTTATTTAATAAGTGAAAGAAAATTATAGCTGTGCCTTTTCAATATTTACTTTTAAAAAATGAGAATGCCTTTAAAACACACAGAACGTGAATGCAAGAGCTGGTGTGATAGCAGAGAACCTTATTGCACATAATTAACAGACACATAATGTCTGGTTACTAGTAATTTCCTTCTAGCTGAGTAAGGAAATAATTTAATCATGTTGATCAAATGAATCCCATGAGCCCAGCGTAACATTATGCTTTTTTTTTTCCTCTCTAAATCTGCATTAACTGATAAGAGTCTAGTTGGTGAAATCACCAAACCCAACCTTGTTTAGGTATCCTTAATAATACCTAAAATACGGGCATGATTTTAGGGATTGGTTTAATCAAGCATTTCAGCAGATTTTTTTTTTCTAATTGCTCGTGCTGACTGCAAAGAAAAAGAGCAGGGAGAAGGAAGAAAGAAATAATTTAGCATGTTCCTTATTTTGCAGTAGAAGCCTTTTTTTTTCCCTAACCGTGTATTCCATGTCAAAATAAGGAGTGCATTTCTATAAAGATATGTAAAAAAAATTACACTCCTTAAATATTCGAGTGTAAAACAGCTAACTGTAAATACCTATTATTCTCCACCTTTCAATCCCAAAATATCTCCAAGTGCAACTCAGACATAGGTAGAATTTTCTTTTTCTTTTTTTCCCCGCTCACTATCATTTTATTTGATAATACATCATTTGCCTTGTCATTCCAGGGTTTCATAGTAAAGCCTTTTGTGGGATTCTGTTATTGTTCTCTTTGAACTACTTAGAAAAAGCACTGAACTACCTTCAGTGCTATCTCAGGTAGTTTCCTGTAATGAGGTGATAGAATTTAACACTTACCATAATACATTTTATCCATCTATTGTTTGCTAAATAATTCCTGCAATAACACTTTTATTCTTTCCATAATTCTTTAGGGTAATGCTGGAGGAATAATATTTTTACTGCAGTGATTGATGTTGGATTCTCCAGTGTGAATAGACCCGATGAACACAGGTTATTGATAAGCATAAAAAAAAGCTGTATGAAAAGAATATCAGGGATCAAAGGGTTAATACCATTTTATGAGGTTGTAAAAATCTACCTCAAGAATCTTGTGTTAGCAATATTCTTTGTGTAAGATGTATGTTATTAAAACAAGTAGCAGCATCTGAATTAAAGTGACAGTATGATGGATGACTAGTGAAGTGGAATCAGAGTCGTTTGCAGCATTTTGGGCTAGATGTGGGAATTCTGCCTCAGAGGTAGGGCGCTTGGCAGACGCATTGATTCCAGTCTGACGCATGTACATAAATATGCCCCTAGAGAGGAGTGGCCTAGCAGAATTTACAAAATTATGTTCATGAATTATTTAACATTTATTTATGGATGCTATATTTAAACAGCATTTGCAAAGGCGAATGGACCACAGCATACACAGTGATCTTTAGATAATGCAAATTCTGCACAAGACGGAGACAGTTTGCATACTTCACGGAGAGGCTAAGTCCATCAGAACTAGGTAAGTGACGTGTCAGTGTTGTGGCTTTATACACTACAGTCTGCTGGTCCCCAGAGGACTGACGATTCCCAGAAATACCTGACAAGTTGGCAGTTACGACCTCCGCAAAAGAGAGCTCCTCAGACTGGATTACTACTGTGACGGCGAAGACTCCTCCTTTAAGTAAACAGACTCCAACTTGCTCCTGTGACCATGGTGCTCGAGAGCCTGCTCACAAAATAAGCCACGAACAAACCAAAATTTTCGCCCATGCCTTCAACTGCCTTATGGCTCCGCTGCTCTGGGTATCAGACCCTGTATTCTTACCACAACCCTGGAGGTGCAAAATGAGGCGTTTGTGAGCACAAAACTCAAAAGTTAGGCTGCACAGGAAAATCCCAGCCTCCTCCCATTGTGCACGTATATAATTCACAATCACTTATTATGTGATCAAGTTCTTTCTCAATTAATACCACAGATTTCTTTCTGCTCAATACACCCAAACTCAACACACCTGCAAAGCACAGGCTGAAGCCATACTGCACACCGTGAAACACAGCTATAGCTAATATTAAAGATGAAATGTCGTGAAATAAAACAGAATCCCATGGTAAAAGCATTGTATCTCACTCTAGAAGGGATTACCTTGAAGGAAAGGAAATCTTTCATTTACCACTGCACCGCTACTTTATAGTTTACCCTCTATTTACGCTCCGTTATACTCTTTCACTGTCATTTCTTAATCTTCAAAAGACGTAATTTTACATTTAATTTTCACTGTAGGGGATATGAACAACACTCTCATGTGGAAAATCTGCTTTTTGTTTTGTTTTTTTTCTTTCTTATCCTAAGCAGCTGGTTTACAATACTATATTCCTGCAGAGAGCAACGAGAGGTACACACTGTGCCTTTTGAAGAGGCATGAACCAGCGATGTGCCAGGCTATAAATGCTCCTCCTTGTTCCAGAGAGCTATTTCTTAAGTGACAGTATGTATTCAAGATGAACGTACTGGCCTGTGTACAAAGCAAGAGCCCATCCTCTTCTGTACACCCTTTTTTTCTCCTTGTTGCTCCAGAAGGAAGCAAGGAAGGAGCCTCTCTAATGCTTTCATACCCTGTCCACACAGACCACAAAGCTCAGGTCAGATGGAAATGTCTTTATTGCCACAACCACTTGTGCCTTGTGTTGCAGTTGCATAGCTGACACCATTGTCCCTCTCCACCTACCCTCCATCAGCCCCCAAAACACACACACACACCCAACAAACAAACAAACAAACACACACCACCCCCAAAACAAAAGCTGCCAGAAGGAGACCACAAAGCCGATACAGACACCCACGTCACACTCTGGAGCCTGGAGTGGGTTGGTCATAGCAGCATCCTAAATTTAAGATTTACTGCATGCAAATCGTAGATAAGGGATGAAAAGGCATCAGGAAGGTCATCCTGACCAAGGGCTGCCCTGAAAAGAGATCATTTTTATCCAGCTATTCAACAGAAATTCTCAGAACCCGCTATTCCTCAGCCTCCTTGAAGTTGTTAATGGTCCATACTGTCAGGATGTGCTCCCAATTACCTGACAACCTTATTTGCTGCAGTCTAATCCCACCACTTCTTTTTTCCTATGTCTAGGGGGAACAGTAAGCAAATGATTCTCTTTCTCTGTGTAGCCTCCCTTAATACATTTGATGCCTGTGATCATGCCCACTCCGTGTTTTTTATTCTAAGCAGCCCTAACACTTCCAGTCTGTCCTCAAGGCCACATTCAGCCTCCTTGCTCTCTCTGTTATCTCACCTCTGGGGCACATCTTTCCCTTTGTCACATCCAAAAGGGAGCACACACCACAGCTGAAGTCGCACCGACACTTCCTAAAAGAGATGAATGTCCTTCCCCATCTCATATGCATATCATTTTCCTTGTCCCTAGTATATTTGCTTTTTCTCCCCAAAAAGTGTGCTCAGCTTCTCATCTACTAAAGTCCTCTCAGATTCTTTCTCATAAAAAACACATTTCCTGGCTTGTATTTCTCAGAGTATTCAGTTCCACCTACAGCCAGAGCTTGGCATTTGGTCTTACACCCTCTCCACCTCAAGCTCTTTCTCCTGTTTGTCATAAAATCATTTTGAATTCTAATCCCATCCACCAACCTGCCTGCAGACCCTCCCAGCTTGGTGTCATTTGCAAATTTAATAAGTTTAATATCCATTTCATTATCCAAATCATTAATGCAAATGTTGAAAGGGTCCTAGACAGAACTTATTCAGTACATCCTTCCAGGCTGACAATGAGCAGTTATTTTTCTAACTTGCTTGGCACCCACGTGAAAGTGGTTTCCTCCAAGAGAGGCTGTTTATTGGAATATTTCACAATAAAAAAAAAACAACAAAACAACAACAACAAAAAACAAAACAAACAAACAAAAAAACTCTCTTAAATTTCAGGATAAAGGTTGATCAAACATTGGATTTGTTGAGTTAATGGGCATCCAGCATATATTTTTCCAGAAGAAATGGAAGAATAAGAGAAAACAAGAAAAAAGAAAATAAGCATCATATTCAGCACAGTTACACCTTCTAGCTTTTGTTTCACATCCAGTCTAGATGAACTCCATGTGTTTCGTATCTATGGTTTCCAGTTATGGCAAGGACAGACTTCTCTTTGAAGCTAAGAAATTTTCTGTTTCTCTGAAGAAAGACAATCCCTTAATTTTTCTCATCATCACTAGCATCACCTTTTGCTCATTCCTCGTAGAAACAAGGAGAAGAAACAAAACTCACAGCCACTGTTTTGGTGCCCCCTCGAACACAGTCCCTCCACAGGCACGGCCACCATGCCACCACCAGGTGCCTCCATGGCTGTGGGTCTTGCAGGTGAACGGCAACGAAGCCGCCACCAGAAGACCACAGCACACTCCCTGCCTGCCTGTAAGCAAACACTTTTCAGGGGCCTTGCCTTTGTCCCCAAGGAAGAGTGGCTTGGCTAGCCGTCCATCCAAAACCTCGCAAGTCAGATTTGAAGGAGGGAAGCGTTTCTCTCCTTAAAGGAATGTTTCAGACAACACGGTTTTCTATGCTGCATAAGAAACATATGTTTCTATTGAGGATTACACCACAATTTTCTCCAATTACCTTACTTTGGGAATTGATGCATCAAACGTGAAAAACTTTCCCACCAGAGACCTTGAACACTGTACAGCTTTTCACTCTGTTCCATTAAGGTTTCATTTTAACACGGTGCAACTTTTCAGCTGCCAAGGGGGGTGTTAAAACAAAACCAAACAAGCAACATTCTGCATTTAGCTTGCCCATGTCAACACAAAGGACTCATCAGCCAGAATCTTGCTACTCGGACTAATTGTGTGGTATCAAATAGCCCTCTTGGCAGCAAATGCAAACTTCAAATTTGGATTTGGGTTTTTGGTTTTCAAATTTTGCTTAAAATATATTAATCTATCATTTCATTTTTTAAGCAAGACAAACCGCTCACTGTTATCTACGTCCATTTCTTTAATTAAATACAACATTCTTCAGTTCCCCGACGATCCTGTTATAAAAGACAGCTCCAAATCTCAACTTTCCCAAGGTTTAGGGATTCCTCAATGCGGCCAACCCAAGCTTGGATTTCTATCCAAAAGTCAGAGGCAATATATTCTGATTTTCCAGCATGGTTTTCCTCTGCTGCATCCCCTGTTCATCTGGAAGCAACTCCTGTCTCTCTTCTAATTGATGAGGTGAACTGGTATGAATGAGCTTATGATTTCTGCTCTTGAGTGGCAGAAATGTAAATGGAAAAATTGTTCTCTGATTTTCCCTCCTCCACAGGGTTTGGATTTTCTCTTTCTTTTCATTTTTAGTTTACTGACAACAAGAAACATCTTTGAGCTGAAATACCCAGACCTGACTTGAGAGCAGCATTTCAAATATGTCTCCATCTTTAAAACGTCTTTCTGAAGTGGTTGGAGTGCATCCTTCAGTTCCCAAGTACTTAGCCTATCAAGTGTGGTCTCTGACAGACCAGAGACACTTGTCAAGGAATACAGCGAAATTGTCTTAATTTTTAAACCTGGCATGGTTTAGAAGCAAACGTTAAAACTTGACACACTGATTCTTAATGTTTTGGAAGTATTTTGTATGTTTTTGTTTATTTAATGTTTACACTTTTGAAAGAAGGTGGATAACTTCCAGAAAAATAAACTCTACAGAATCAGAGCAGGAATCTGCCCTGCTTAATTAGAGCATTGAGTCAAATTCCTTCCTTTAGTAGAAGCCCAGGAAATATGCAATGCCTTTGCAACACAAATTGGGCTTCACCTTTAGGACACCCTGATTTGACATTCAAATTCAGCTTCAATAACACAGGAAGTTTTGCTGAGGACGCTGAAGACTGTAGGGACACAGACCTACTGAAATGTTCTCAGTCCTTTTTCACATTAAATTTTCAGTAAAATTTTTGGTGCCAGCTTCATTTGTATCACAGAGGAGTTCAATAAACACAAACAAAATTGTGTCACAAAGAAACTGGGTTGCAATGATAACTGCATTTAAGGCTCTGAAGCCTCTGGGAAGAAACAGGAGGTGGAGGAGAAGCCATTCTTCTCTGTAACTTCACTTTTCTTTTTCTTTTTAAATCCCAGGAAGACCTGCTAGATCTTTCAGCCAAGGGGCATTGTGAACTACAGCATGCATTAGAGACACAAACTAAAGCTCATTATAAGTGACACAAGAGAAATGCAGGCAACAAATATCCTGCTTGAATTCCAGGGGATTTGGACCAGGTATTGTGAAAAAAATCCCAGCCCCAGTACCATCAGGGGCAAAACACCTTTCAACGTCATAGAACCCAGGAACTCACCCAATATGTGTTATATTTTCACTTTTCATTCTCTCTGCCTGCTCCATTTATCACTTTATTTATTCTATTGGATTTATTGTCCTCTGACCCTTCACTGTACTTGGAGTCACAGTTTCCCCTAAACAGAATCCAAACTCAATAATGGTCAAGATCGAGGTGAACTTCTGAACTCACAAGGGTCGAACAGGTTCAGAATTAAACAGGAACAAAAAACCAGTTCTGTTCAAGTTATTATCTTCCTATGTTCACCACTTCTGATTTTATTCTCTAGGCAATTAAACATACAGATTTAACCACGTGTATCTGTAGGCATACATGTAATTGCCATTGACATCAAGTTTGCACTGAAAGGCCTTTCAACAAGTTTGGTATATAAAAAAAACATCAGCCCCTTAACCCTCAACGAACTTCAGTATTTGGACCCATGGCAACAAAGCCCAGCTACTACTGTAGAGCCACAAAATATTTCCTGCAGTAAAACAAGTACAGTTCCAGCAGAGAGGCAAATCTGACACTGCAGCATGGTTTTGGATTTCATCACTGGTCAGGAACATTTTAGATATCAGTAAAAAAAAAAAAAATGTTTCTAGTCTTTTTTTCTATGGAGAAAAGGCGGCAAACACAAAGCCATTTTCTTCTAAAAGCACTTGATTCTGAAGTCAACCTCCTTGCTTGTAAGAGCTGGCCACTGTTCGATCAGAGACTGGAGAGGTCACTGGTGCTGGAGCAGGGAAGAGACTGGCGTGGGGACCAGGGAAGGTCCCACTGAGGGTGGGCAAGAAGAATTTATAACTCTTCCCACAGGTCACAGGCTCCAGACAGTCGCTCGGAGTGGCTGTCAGAGCAGAAGAAAAAAACTGGTTTTGCTCTGTCTGCTATTTCCTGATCATCCCAGCACTGCTGATGCTGAGCGATGCATTTGGGGACTGAAAAGTCACTCTTAACCAAGTACATATATGGAAAATCGTATATATACAGAGAACATATGGGATGGAAAAAGATAAGTCATGCTGGTAGGGAAGGAGGGCTTGCAAAACCCCCATGTGAAGTATTAAGCTTCTGTCAGAGAATTACTGCACCTGACAGCAAACTGGTCTGAGCCATCCCCATGCAATCTTCACATCGCAAGCACCGAACTACTACTCTTCTTCCCTGGGGATCCTCCTTGCTCTGTCTCCACTCCCAACTGTTTTCTCCAGCTTGCTGTCAGCAAAGCCTTCCTCGGTTCCAAGGACAGAGACACTGGCCAAACACCCTGTCACCTCAGCTGAGTCCTAGCTTCTGATGAACAATTTCTGCTGAGGATTTTTGTTGATTACTAACGCTGATTCAAGCCCAGTGAAGTTTAGTCCCTGCCCTGAGAAAGGGAATTGGAGAAGGAGGTGCTGGTCTCTTCTCCTGGTAAGCAATGACAGAACAGGACGGAACAGCACAAAGCTGCACCACGGGAGGTTCAGACTGGATATTAGGAAGAATTTCTTTACCTTGAGAGTGGCCAAACACAAGAATGGGCTTCGCAGAGAGGTGGCTGAGGTGCCTGTCAGTGTTCAAGAGGCATTTGGATAACACCCTCAGTAACATGCTTTACTTTCTGTTAGCCCTGAAGTGGTCAGGCAGTTGGACCTGATGATCTTTGAAGGTCCCTTCCACTGAACTATTTTGCTGTAATATCCCTCCCTATACTTGTGAATTTCCTAAATCCTGCTGCATGAAGAAGCTAAGCTCGACAGTCTGCCTGAGAAGAAGCAGGGCTTTCCTTCCTTCAGATGAAATAGTCTCCATCCTTGAAAACCTGATAACACGTTGCATTAAGGATATCACAAATACCCTTCTATTATCCACCAGCACCTCAGATCTTTGTCAATCTTGATTTACCATCTCTCTCATCCCTCTGACATTTACAATGATGCTCAGTGATGAATTTGGCCCAGCTTCTCTGCAATCCTCATAATGAACATCAATTTTTAAGCTCACCTTGTTGGCTGACAGTGACACTAATATCACTCCAACTTTTGTCACTGACTTCATCTGTTAAAACGTACAGTCTGAGAGTTCTTCTTTTGCTTAAAAACATCAGAAGGAATTTCAGTGGTCCTGCCAGTTTAAAGAAACAACAGAGGCATTATCAGCAAGGCTGGAATGATGAATGCAAAGGCAAAAGAACAGGCTGGCTGTACAGGCAAACAGGGGCACTGAAACTGCAGATCTGAAGCCTCCTGTGTCCTCACCCGAAGTGCAAACTTTGCTGTCATCTATAAATCAAGCAGTTTATGAGGCTGCAATATTTACACTCTAATTAAAAAATCATAAAGCCAGACCCCTTCAGTTTGTAAAAAGAAGAACTCGGGATCTGCTACTGAAACGTGGTGTTAATCAGTAACTCCTAATGATCTGCTCCACAGCCTTAGAGGTTACGTGCTTGTTCAGCTCCACATAACAAATAAGATAATGAGAGAAAGTGGGAGAAGTAAAGGGAACACGTTACGGCAAACACAGGGCTTTGCGACCACCAGGACCTACTGTTGACCCCTCCAAGCCACATGTCACATTTTGTTTTCTCATTTCCAACAGACAACAGATTTATAATCTAAAGCTTTGATAACATTCGACATACAAAATGATCCCAAGATGTTTTCCATATGTGTAACCCCTAAAGGAGCCAAACATAGCCCCAGAGAAACACCTACTTTTATCTTTAGATGGTCACAACTCCAGTCCCCTCCATGTTAATGAAAAACGAGCCTTAAGAGTCAGTCCTTCCACGTGAGTTTCTCTGAATTCATTAGGGAAACAGCTGATTTCTGAGTCTGCCATTTTCTGCTTATGCAGTCAAAAAAGGGCTCTCCAGCAAAGGGTGGAGAGATCCAAGCACCGTACAACACTGGAAACACAAATTA